>NC_137097.1:53758429-54275929 GCF_949357685.1 Gobio gobio | reverse complement strand
TGGGCTCTGTTGTTAACCTTTAATATTAATGTGCAAGTAAGGGCTCCCTATATCATTTACAGAAATATCTTCAATAAACTTTTAGATATAATTTAATTCATTCAAGGACACTTTTTTTCTTCTTCAGTAAACCACTGTTAAATATAAAAAATAAATAAAAAGCAATTTTGTAAAACTGCTGTACCGAACTCGTACCTAACCTGGATTTCAAAACCCGAGGTACTTACCGAACCGTGAGTTTTGTGTAGCGTTACACCCCTACTGTCAGTCTTTTATCTTTTGTGTCATGCGCCACAACACTTCCTTGAGTTCCAGGCGTTTCCGTGTTGTAAATAAAATCATTTTTAAAATAAGTCATTCTCTTTAAGTGACGCTCAGAAATGTGCCATTTGCATATTAAAATGTATTTATACTGTATTTCACACTATTCTCAACCAGAGCTCTCAAGGTTTTTTTTGTAAAATGCTCTGACTTTTCTGAATTGTCTTTATAGAAACAATCAAACGAAGATATAGACTTTTGTGCTACTGTCTTATTTTCCCCCCTGTTGCTTTTTTGTTTTTTGTTTTTTTCTGTTTTAGGTGCTGTGTTAAGAAATCCTGCCCAACCAAATTCCACTGAGGCTGAGGTAGAGATGACCGTGAGAAACTGGCTGCGGCTGAGCAGGGACAGGAATGGGGGGCGGCAAAGGCGGGGCGAGCAAGCATAAGTTAAATAATTGATTTGGAGGGAATTTCTTATTTTTGTTGTAATTTTATGTGTGATTTGTGGAGTGTTAAAATAAATGATTCTAATTTTGCAAAAACAAAGTAAAAAAAATAAATTTTCAAGGTCATCTCCCGGTGCCCTCCTGTTTATTTGTCCTGGAAAACTCCTGTAGCCTAATTTGCATGACCATCAAACTTAATTTTAAAATCACTTATCCATTATTTTTCTGTTAGACTGACATTCCCCAGGTTGTCAGATTGTGAATGAAATACACCCTACACATAAACAATCACTTACTTTCAATTTAAACTTTTGTTTGTCATAATGCATCTCAAACGGAAGCGGCTGCAGACTGCGCAGCCACGGAGTCTCGCATGTGTGGGCTAGTTAACTAGCTCTTGTCAAATTGTTAGGGAAGAAATTTTATGATTAACACATCACATAAACTGTTATTGAGTGTTGTTGATACACAATAGGAAACTTGTGTCCACACAATCTGACAGCAGTTAGCCTAAACAAATCAATAAGACCTATATAACGGTGGGATCCCACTAGAGCGAGGAAAGCATTCAGACGTCTCGCTCCCTTTGACTTAACACTGAACAGCTGATTTTCAAGCATGCTGTGACGTTTCCAGCGATGCAGCCGAAAATCAGCTGTTCCAGTTCAGTCAAAGGGAGCGAGACGTCTGAATGCTTTCCTCGCTCTAGTGGGATCGCGCCGCATAGGTCATAATTATTTCGGGTTTACGTTGGCTCACGGTCGGCGATAATTTCGGGTTTACGTTGGCTCACGGTCGGCGATAATTTCGGGTTTACGTTGGCTCACGGTCGGCGATAATTTCGGGTTTACGTTGGCTCACGGTCGGCGATCATTCTAATGCCACCATCTTCCCGATATCTTGCCGATTAGCTACCGATCTCCATAAGACATCTCACCGAGGCACTTTATGTCGGGCAGGCACACGCGCCCCGACGTCGGCAAGAGCTAATTTGTTGTCTGGGTAGTCACTACTGTTTCCCGAAACCATGGTACCTGTGTCGCAAAACCATGGTTTGAACCACATTGGTTGGAGCTGTCGTTATGACGTTCTTCTTCTTCGATATAATGGCGGACTGGTGCTTTGAGCACATATCGCCACCTGCTGTAAATGTGGTTTTTTTCTCTTTTCGACTGCGCTTTCTTAGTGACGATGTGGAGTAATTACGTTAACAACTCAACATTCATTCTTTGCACAATGAAATATAAACATATATAAACACAATGTTGTCTTCTCTGATCCCAAAAATCTATAACTATTAATTTCACAATTTCATATTTATTAATTTCTTATTGAATATTGATAGATCAGCACAATTAAAATGAAAATAAATGATGGGTTTTACTGTTGATCAATGATCACTGTGATTGTTATACTATTGTGTACACCTGTTGCATATTTTGCTTAAGATCATCAGCCTACCTATTTAAGTCCCCTTGCCATAGGCCTACAGCTGTGTTCATATGACCTACATGAAAATGACACGAAAACCACAATTTTCCAAAAATTAAGTTACAGTTCTTTTGGAGGAGGTGGAGAATAAAAAAACAGCTATTTTCAAAGCTGAAAAATTGTGTAACAAATGCTGATAAAAAAAAAAAAAAAATCCTGGGCAGAAATCACCCAAACAATAAATGCTTCTGCCTATTCCTTTTCAGATTTTATGTTGATTTATGTCATCATTTGTTAAATGTTTAAATGTCAGAAAATGTCAGTTTCCTTAGCGCTAAGCACTGCATGTGTTGCGTATATGTGTAATGCTACAGTACAGATACAATTTAATATTTAAGGTTAAACCCCTTTTTGTAAAATATTGTTATATGACAATTTGTCTTTGGGAATTTAACAAAGCCACTTGCACACTCGTTTCTTCGCACACACGAAACCAAGACTGCGTCCCAACCAGCATAAATAATCCTTTCGGAGGGCACTTCGAAGGGAGAATAATTGCGATCGTCACGCTATTATATCGTTTCAAATAATTTGTAATGAAGAAAGCAAATTGTGTAAAACCTAGGCACCTCGACTTTAAGTCATCCAAATGACTTAAAGTGGATGGTGAAACCTTCGAAAGAAATAGGCTATAGGGTCGATAGCTCTGAATAGAACACATCCCAGCTGCTGCGAAATCAATGACGTCGACACGACAAACTAACAAGGAACTATACTTCTAACCACAGGTCAAGAGCTGTCGTTCCAACCACACAAGTTTGCGATGCAATTTGCGAACGTTCGTTGGACTATGCTGATAACGACGGAACTTGCGACCATAGTTGGCCAACGATGCTTTCGGGAAACGCACCCCAGGCTAGTTAAGGTTATTAATATTCTAAAAATCGCTTTCTAATTTCAGGGTCATCATTGGTTGGACAGTAGGTTATATAAAGCAACATATGTGCTGCAAATAATATTTCTGACCTAGGACGTTGAGAACAATATAGGCGAGACAGAGAAGTTTTCAATGCATTCTAACCAAAAGGTAAAATAACGAATGTTAGGTTTACGTCTTTTTGATCGCATAAACAGCTGATTCGTGTGGGTTTTTGGTCAGAAACTCAAAGGCACCAGTCACTGTGTAGTTACTTCGACTACTGGGGGAAAGGAACCAAAGTCACCGTTTCCTCAGGTAAGATATAGATATTGCTGATATGTTCTGTTATTTTATGTTTACTTATTCTTGTCACAAAATAGCAAGGAGACGTATTTACCATTTTTATCTTGGTTAACATTGGAAAGATGCGCCCATGAAAATACCGCGTAAAACTCTCCGATTAAAGAAAGTGCGAATTTACGTAGCCAAATCGTTTTAAGAACGTCGGTCTAGATAAAACATAGATGTAAAGGTATTATTGTGGTTATGGTATGGCTCTTGTCATGAACCTTCCCGCTGTGACGGTGCCTTTGACTACTGGGGAAAGGGAACGGCGGTGACTGTAACATCAGGTAAGTTAGATTTTGATTTATAGCCTACGAACCAAACAGCAAAAATGAATCGTTATAAACATATTTATATATTATATTAACTTATAAACAACACCTTTAGTCATAGAAAATATAATGGATAGTGTGGCAATAAATTACGAAATAAATCAGGTTGTAGCCTAAATGGTTCGCTAATATTAGTGGAAAAAATCGTTTGTGTTTTTGTGCACTGAAGAAATTAAAAGTAACACTGTGACGATGCCTTTGACTACTGGGGGAAAGGCACGACGGTCACAGTGACATCTGGTAAGAAGTTACATTTCAGCTAATCTTCTCAATAAAGTTGGCTAAAGGTAAATTTCCGTTTTGCAATAATTCATTAGATTGAGTTAAAAGGATAAATAGTGGAATCTGTGGGTTATAGAATAATAATTGAAAGCTAGGCTACTTGTTAAGAGGTTAGGCTACACATAGGCTAGTTGCCATTTTTGTTCAATATCCCCGGGTAAAGTGTTAGTGTGCTTTTGACTACTGGGGAAAATGAACCATGGTCACTGTCTTGTCAGGTAAGAAAAATACACACATACCCTACCAAATCAAAATCAGATTTTTAGTTCGATAAATGTGTGCGCAGTGATTTTTTATTAGGCTATTATTTTTTATTCATTTTTTTACATTAAAGCAACATTTCAATGACGATTCTCTAGTTAGGACATTGGTCTAAAGTAGGCTAATTTGCTAGAAACGAATTAATTATGAATAAACCTAATTCAATTGTAAATCATTTTATTTGTGCACAGGGGCGTAAATTTCATCTAACAGTTGGGGGGGACAATAAACATGAAATTTCTCAAGAGCAATTTTTGAAGGGGACACAAATAATACAGCCAAAATCGTAGACTTATAAGGATATGTGTACCAAAAAAAAAAAAATCTTATTTGCCGTTTTGGTGCACTGAAAAATGATGTAGGACTAATGTCCATTTTTCTTTTCTCTTTCATTTTATCTGACCAACAACACAAATTGATAGTTGTTTAAATACGATTAAAGTTCACCACGCAGTCATATTATAATTATTAAATTATCTTGCGTCCTCCACATAGTATGATATTCAGATCTTTAGATATTCAACTGCAGGACGCCCTCTGGTCTGCCACTTATTTTCATATTGAGCAAAACCCAACACAGACCTGGCGGAGTGGCCGTGCGCATAGGCTACTTTAGGTTTAGAATGAGCGCCAATTCGGGGGCGGGTTGCTTGCATTTTGGGTTCATTAGCTTATTATTCGTAATGAAAAACACAGCAGGAAAGTACAATGACACACTCACTTAAATAGGCGCTTTTACATTTTGCTTTGAAACCAAATCTTCCGCGATCATCTTGTCTGTCAGCTGTTTGCCCGTTCGGCTCGTGTTGTATTGAGCAGACGCGTTCAGTTTTTAATAGTTGTGTCTGTTCTCTAACTGAACCAAATTATTTTATTACTATAAAAATGAAGACGACGGTGGCCCGGGGCAGTGCCGCGGTGGGCAAGTGATGTTAACAGTGTTTTGCCTAATCTGTATTAAAGAGAAAATAATCACTTCATCTGATGTTTAAAGTGAATAAAATAGCCTTGACAGCTTACTGGAGTTTCACAACTGCTGTCTGAAGAGCTTTGTTCTCTCCCCAAATTTGTGCACTCAAATAAAACAAAGAATAGGCTACCGCTCGTTCAACATACTCTGGGCGTTTAATTTTTATACCGCACTGTAAGATTAAAAATTAAACATTGTGTAACTGGGCTTTCGACTAGGCCTACTGGGGAAGCGGCACCAAAGTCACCGTAACAAACAGTAAGATTTTATGATTAATTGCAAGGACATTTGTATCGTAGGCCTACAAGAAGACAAAATTTCACACATGTGTGTGTATTAGGCTATTGTATTATTTATTTATTGTATGATATATTTAATGGAGTTTTATATTGCAAACTTAATTAGCATCTTAATTAGCTTTTGTCAAATGTATGGCGATTTTACTAGACTACATCTTTTAAAATAGCTACTACATCATTTTATAATATTTTTTTGTTTGTTTTGTTGTAGCCTATAGCTGCTAAAAACGAACCAAAAAAAATCACATCAAAACCAATAACAGTTATTGTTAAACGATGTTGCTTTAATCTGCTCAAATGTTAAACGCTGAAAATATAAGATTAACCTGTGTTTAAACTTTCTGCACTGATACAGCCACGATTATAGCTCTGTTTTTTTTTTAATTGATGACTGCATCTGTTACTATAACAACAAAAGAAAGAACTTGTATAATAGTTGTTATAGTGCTGCTGTAGGCTATAGCTTTCTGATGTTTTTATTTATTTTTAATGGTAACGGTAATATTTAAAATAAGTGATTTTAGCCAAACCCCAACCACTAGCCTATTCAATAAATAACTGCAAACATAATGCAAATAAAAAAAAACCTGAACAAAAAGTGATGTTTGTTTGCATTGTATATTCGTAGTTGCATTATTGTTTAAAGTTACAAACTGCTATATAATAGCCTACTCTGATTTCAAATTCTTAAAAGGTTGGGATTGTTTTCATTAATTAATTCATTATTTTTAAATGTAGGCCTACGCCTATAGGTTCTTACGTGTAGGCTACTGTTTTATTTGAAACAAACTGTAAAGTCATTATGCAGTCATTCTCAAGTCCATTATTTATTGGTCTTATTGGACCTCTAGTAGCCTATATTTCAAGTAATGTCTTCAAAAGGAACAAACGTGTTTTTGTAAACGAACCATTTTTTCTTGATCTTAAATTTGTTGTTGTTAGTCTTTGCAAACAGTCGTATATCGTTTGACATGCTATAGTCTACTGTGCCTTACAGGCTTATAATTATGCTATTTTCGCAGTCCACTAATTATGATATATTCAGCAGATAGCAACTAAACTTTTGTACAACTGACAGTGCTGGGAGCAGGGCCGTAACTAGGGAATTCAGCCTCCAACGCCCTCAACTCATATCAAATACGGCATAGGGCCTATATGGTAACGGTAGGCCTATAAGATATGGGCATGGAGGCCCACATTTGGTGCCATGCACTGAATTTTCTTACAAAATAACTAGACAGACATATAAATAAATGCAAATAAAGGTTATTGATTTTACTTATTTTATACAAAGTTGAAGGATATATAAATTATTATAGGCCTATACAAATGGCATTAAGCGATTAATGACGTCTAGGCCTACAGCCACCAAGCTGCAAGACAAACTAATAAAATAACAACAAAAGACAAGAAATTGATAAATTGATAAATGATAAAAAATACTTAAAAAAAAAAAAATAGGCCTACCAGCAATATAATAGGCATATAAAATGTATTTCCAGTTAATCTTTGGGTCTAACAGAGATAAATATTCAAAAATTTAAAAGAAAGCAGTCAAACGTAAAATAGCTAAAACCATTGTTTCTCGCTGTCTTAATTTATGTCTTAAGATAATGCGCTATTTTATTAAACAAAGCTAATAAATGTATCCATCAATAGCAGTGAATTGACTTTTCTTGACACTGACAGTAGCTAAAATTATCGCGCTGGTAGGCTATGTGACAGTCCCGGAGTGCGCGGCTGGCGTCCTACTCCCGCAAAAGCAAATCGGGTAGTGAAAATATCGGCGCACGGCATCGCACCACATTGCCAATCTTGTTAAAGAACGTTTTGATATTTTCCTGGCATCCCTTTCCATTTCCTGACGTTACTGGTACCCAGATTTCCCCCCTGACATTTCCAGTCAGTTTCACTTCCACTGTAACATTAGCCTACTTCTTACTTCAACTGTTCTCTGAGCAGCCTCAACTGTGATTGGCTTTTCTGATTACTTGCGGTTTTATTGGGTATGTCTGCTTTTTTCCGCTGATTGAGCTGAAATAATTAATATTGTTAATTGTTTTGGAAAAAATATCTGCCATAATAGAAGGTGTGGGCTTAAATATAGGCTATCTATATTATTTGCAACGTAAATACATGAATGCAGTCCAGCTATTTTTACCAAAGCAATACGACCGTTTTAAATGAGGTAAAATCATCTCGTTTCAGTAGCATGTAGTATCTACTTTTTTCCCATTTTAGAAAACTTAAAAAATAATATTGAGATAATCATTCCTGTTTTGTACTGTGTGTGTTCTTTAGATCCTAAACCACCGGATGCTGTCTTCACAATATCTCAGTGTGATTCTTCCTCAAATTCCCTAATTATTGGCTGTCTGGCCTCTGGATTTTCACCTGATTCTCTTGAATTAAAACTAAAGAACCAGAATAAAAATGACCTGACTGGTTTCATGCAGTACCCTACAGTGACAACTGGAGGCAAGACATTTAAATTTGGTGTGATGAATATTACCAAAGAGGAAATGGATCAAAACAAAATAACTTGTGTAGCTGAGCACCAACAGGGCACAGTTAAAGAAACATTCAGAAAAGGTAATGCCAGACAATATCAGCTTTTATTGTTGCAAAATTTCAGTTGTCCTAAGTATAGTTTCACTGCATATAAACATCAATTGTTTTAATTACAGTGAGTCCACAAACACCAACCGTGAGCCTGGTTCCTGTAATAACTGAGAAAAGTACATTTGCCTTGTGTGTTATTGAGAATTTCTTCCCCAAGAACCTCACTGTTCAATGGAAAGTAAAAGATAAACACAGCCAGAGCGGTACACAACTGCAGTACAAACGCAATGCTGAAGGCCTTTATACAGCACACAGTCTTTATAAAGTCAGCAGTGACATTTGGAACACAAGTGCTGACTATACCTGTGAGGCCACATACCAGGGAACACTGATTCCTGTGACGAAGAACTTCAAAGGTAAATCATTTAATGTTGGGTTGCTTTCTCTCTAGCTCACACTCTCACTTCTTTAATCTTTAATCCAAATTTAAATTAAATCATATTTACTTCTTACTCCCTTGTAGCTAAATTGACTCTGACGCTGAAGCCACCATTTATGAAAAAAATATTTGTAGAAAATGCAGTTGTCTTGGAAGCTGTTGTTTCTGGAGATGTAAATGAGGCAGTAGAAAACAATGCAATGAAATGCACAAATGTATTAAAAATCTCAGATGGAAGAGCTGAGTTTTCTAACGACATTTCACAGCATACGAAAAAATACAATCTCACCATTAATACAAATAAATGGTTTGATGGAGAAATGGTCACCTGCACCATCCGTGATACAAATAATAACATAGACATCAAGCAGGAGATCCGTTTCAATAAAGGAGGTAAGTCACCATTACATTTTTTTTTTTTTTTTCAAAAAAATTAAGTGTGTGGCTTTATATTCATAGATGCTGAAAGGTTGGACATTTTATTAACTGGCAAAATGCTTAGACATTGTGGAATGGTTTGTTTGTTTTTGCTGTTAGAAATTGAAGACAGGCTTGATACACTGATTGTTATTCATTATTGTTTGATTCTTCTGTTTGATTGTCTAATAAATCTTTATAACTTTCTCCTATTCAGATGGTCAGACACCCAGTGTTTTCATTTACAGACCTGACAACACAACCACAGATCATGTCTCTCTGGTGTGTGCGGTCACCAGCCCTAATCTTGGCGATGTCTATTTGATGTGGAAAGTGAGCGGAGACAAAGAGCCTTACATAGAGGGCAGAACCAGTGCTCCCATCAATCGAGAGGACTCCACGTCTGTTCTCAGCGTCCTAACAGTGTCAAAACAACAGTATGACAACACCATCACCTGCGCAGTCAAACACGCCAACGTGAAGAATATAAACAGTCCATTACTAGTGTCAACAAGCTCAAGTAAAAAGCCAGAATGTCCAGTTGATTACTGAATGATCATAACGTCTATTTGTTCACTTGAACGTTCTCCAGTGCTTTTGTCCTGTTGCTTTCTTGTCAAGATATGTATCTTTGATGTTATTTTTGTGCATATTTCTGTCTATGTCTGTATCACTTTACTGCATGGGTCACATCAAAGCCAAATTACACAAAAAACTATGTGTAATTTGTTGCATGCAAATAAATATGAACTAAAATATAGTCAGCATAATATCATAGTGAAAAAAACAATAGTTTTTAAGAGCGAAATTAATTCTGACCTGTGTGAATGTGATACTTGTCTTAAAATTGCTCATTTATGTTTTTCCTGTGCTTATTGTACCGCTGTTAGCCTTTTCATGTCCTCTGATATAACAGTTTTGTGTTATGTTTCAAATCCAAAACAATTTATTTTGATTTGACTTTATATTGTTACAATTTTAAGCAATAAATCTGTGTTTGCATGATTTAGTTCAGCTCTCATGTTTTTTTGGAGTCAGAAACTTTGTGTGCTTCTTTTTCCTTTTTATCAGTTTTTAGAGAAACAAGAATATTTTTGTGATTCCGCACATCAGTAAATACTGCCTTTTTCAATCCATTCAAAATACAGATTTCTTATTGTAAGGGTGTGTGATATTTTATTCTATTATCAGTGAGTCAGTATTTGAAAGTTACTTGATAACCATATATTTTACATATAAGAATATGCTTATGCAAAATGTATGGTGTAATGGACTAACCATGAGTATAGACAGGGCAATGATAAATGTTTGTCTCTTCTGTGTACTCTGTTGTGTGTGCAAATTAATATATGCAAGCACTTATGCAGTACATGTGGTCGTTGTGTGAACACTAACTGAACCCTAATAAGACTCAATGGGGCTTAAATTCAGGGTGTATGATTTATGATCTCATATGTGTTGCATAATGTGCTTACTGTACATATCTCTCATGTACATGTGTGTGTTTTTCAGGCGAGCCACCTGAGCCAGAGAAGGGCTTTGCTCTGAACTGTAATAAAGATGTTCTGGAGGAAGATGAGTTCAGAAGTCTCTGGTCCACTGCCACTTCATTCATCTTCCTCTTCCTCTTCTCCCTGACATACAGCGCTGTACTCAGTTTCTTCAAGGTACCCAAAACATTAAATTGACTAAATAAGATAAATAAGATTGCATTGTAACATGTAACTAAAGTGTGTTTTTATTATTGATACATTTTCCAGATGAAGCAGTGATGATTTTTATAAACTTCTGAAGAATCCAAGGTTGAATGTTGAATCTATACTGAATTTACATAATCTGCCTCTATGCACACATTTTTGAAGGTTTTACTAATTTTTTTTTGACAATTATGTACTCGGTATTCACACTCATCAATAAAGTCTTATTATGTATGTTATGTCAAGTTATTTAGATTTTATTTATTTAAATATTGACATTATTGTAGTGAGGTTCGTGGGATGGTAAGGAAGAAGACAAAGGGGTCGGCTTACTGGGACTCGTAACTGGGTTTTAATAACTCAATTCTCTCAGGTTACAACACTGTGCACATCGCACAAACAAAAGTCACTCATAAATTCTCAGTATCAATCGTCGGTTTTCTTTCCAGCAGTTCCTCTCTGCTCTGTGGCCAGCCGAGTCCCAGTGTGTCACTCCGTCTCCAGCTCTCTTTCCTTCTCTCTCGTTTCCTCCTGCTCTATGTACTCTCTCCACGCCAATTACTGCAACAAGAGACAGGTGTTCATCATTTGTGCTTGATCCACTTCCGTGCCGCTCGTCCTCTGACTCTCTCTCCCGTCACAGACTTTGCTAAACCACGCCCCCCTCGCCACATACCCCCACCGCCCGACTCATGCCGGGGAGCCATCCGGCCTGCAGCCTCCCCCCCCCATTTCTGGAAAGGAAGTCAGCCACAACCATCTGCGCCCCCGGCCTGTGGACCACCTTGAACTTAAACGGCTGTAAAGCTAGATACCAATGGGTGATCCGCGCGTTGGTATCCTTCATGCGGTGGAGCCACTGCAGAGGGGCGTGGTCCGAACAGAGGGTGAACTCCCTCCCCAGGAGATAATACCGGAGGGTGAGCACGGCCCATCGGATTGCCAAACACTCCTTTTCTATGGTGCTGTACATCGTCTCTCTCTTTGAGAGCTTGCGACTGATGTACAGCACCGGCCGCTCCTCACCCTCCCTCTCCTGGGTTAGGACTGCCCCCAGCCCCCTGTCCGACGCGTCCGTCTGTAACACAAAAGGGAGAGAAAAATCAGGTGACTGTAAGAGCGGCCCGCCACATAGAGCAGCCTTCACCTGGGTAAAAGCCTGCTGGCACAGCTCTGACCACTGGACCGGGTCTGGCGCTTCCTTTTTAGTGAGGTCAGTCAGCGGGCTGGTGAGGTCTGAATAATTAGGAACAAATCTCCTATAGTATCCTGCCAGCCCCAGGAACTGCCTCACCTCCTTTTTGGTCTTGGGTCTCGGGCAGGTCGCAACTGCAGCGGTCTTGTCAATTTGTGGACGCACCTGCCCATGACCCAAGTGGAAACCCAGATACCTCACCTCCACGCGCCCAATCGCACACTTCTTCGGGTTGGCCGTCAGCCCGGCCACCCTCAGCGACCTCAGGACCTGCGCGTGCTCGTGCTCCATATGCCGCTGCCAATCGTTACTATAGATGATAATATCATCCAAGTAGGCAGCGGCATATGCAGTGTGCGGCCGGATAATTTTATCCATGAGGCGCTGAAACGTGGCCGGAGCCCCGAACAACCCGAACGGAAGCGTAACAAATTGGTGTAACCCAAACGGCGTCGTGAAGGCTGTTTTTCTTTAGATAGAGGCGTTAAGGGGATCTGCCAATATCCCTTCGTCAAATCCAGTGTCGAATAAAATCGAGCGGAACCTAGCCGATCGAGCAACTCGTCAACCCTTGGCATTGGATATGCGTCGAACTTCGACACAGCGTTCACCTTGCGATAGTCCACACAGAACCGGACCGAGCCGTCCGTTTTAGGTACCAAAACTATCGGGCTGGCCCAGTCACTGTATGACTCTTCTATTACTCCCATGTCTAGCATTGCCTCTAATTCGTCCTGAACCACCTTTTTTTTGTGTTCTGGCAAACGATAGGGCCGGCTGCGAACTGTCACGCCCGGCTCCGTCTCAATGTGGTGCTGAATGAGGTCGGTCCGGCCGGGTAGGGGCGAGAACACATCAGAAAATTTTTTCTGCAATTGGGCTATGTCAGTGAGCTGCAAGGGCGAGAGATGATCTCCCCCCGGGGCCAGAGCGATAGATGTGCTTTTTGTGCTCGCTTCTGGCCCGAGATCATCCTCTCCACTCACCGCCGTTGCTAGCATCACTGACTCCACCTCGCTCCATTTTTTTAGGAGGTTCAGGTGGTATATTTGATGCGCTCCGCTCCTATCCGACCGAATTACCTCATAATCGAGATCTCCCACTCGCCGTGTGACCACAAACGGCCCTTGCCACTTGGCGAGTAATTTTGAGCTGGAAGTTGGGAGTAATATAAGCACTTTATCTCCCGGTGCAAATTCGCGGAGTTTAGTTCCCCTGTCATAAAGCCGGCTTTGTTTGTCCTGAGCCTGTAACAAATTCTCCATAGATAGCCGCCCCAATGTGTGGAGTTTTGTTCTCAGGACCATGACATACTGAATTTCATTTTTTGCTGGTGAAGGTCCGTCCTTCCAAGCTTCTCTGAGAACGTCTAACACCCCGCGGGGCTGACGTCCATAGAGGAGCTCGAACGGGGAAAACCCCGTGGAGGCTTGCGGGACCTCGCGCACGGCAAACAACAGGGGATCCAACCATCTATCCCAATTTTTGGCGTCTTCCTGTACAAACTTTCAAATCATTGTCTTCAACGTGCGATTAAATCGTTCCACCAAGCCGTCCGTTTGTGGGTGATAAACGCTGGTGCGAATCGATTTAATGCCCAATAATTCATAAAGTTTGCGTAGTGTACGTGACATAAACGCCGTGCCCTGATCAGTGAGGATCTCTTTCGGGATCCCCACTCGGGAGATTAAGCGAAACAATGCATCCGCAACACTTTTAGCCGAAATGCTGCGGAGGGCAATTGCTTCGGGATATCGTGTTGCATAATCCACCAGGACTAATGCAAAACGATGCCCTCGTGCAGATCGTTCTAATGGTCCGATGAGGTCCATACCAATTCTCTCGAAGGGGACCTGCATCAATGGAAGAGGGCGCAATGGCGCTTTTGGTACGGCCGGCGGATTTACCAGCTGACATTCACGACACGCCACGCACCACCTGCGCACATTCTCGTGAATGCCCGGCCAAAAGAACCGGACCATTAAACGATTCAGTGTCGCCGCTTGCCCTAAATGCCCTGCCATCGGATTAGAGTGAGCCGCCTGGAAAAGCATTTCCCGACGGCTCTTCGGAACTAACAACTGAGTTGTATCCTGTTTTGTCTGAGTGTCTTGGACCACTCGATACAACCTGTCTTTTATTATGGCAAAATAAGGATAAGAGACCGGTTGGTCAGGGTGGATGAACTGACCGTCAATCGCTCGGACCTGAGCAAACGCATTTCTTAGGGTCTCATCCTGGGATTGTTCCAGAGGGAAGTCATCACGTTCGGTGAGGTTTAGCCTCTCCACAACGCTCGGTCCCTCTGAAACAACCCCCGGGGGTCCCGGTTCAGTCTCTCCCACCTGCACAACCGCTCTCTCTCCCCGCCTTGTTTCCCCCCAAGAAACATCCGCACATAAAACCCCTAATAATTCTCTAAAAGCCGGCCAATTAGTCCCCAAAATCAGCGGATGTCGGAGGTGCGGGCTAACCGCCACCTCCACTTTATGCTTTTGTCCCCGAAATTGAACGACGGCAGTCATCAGCGGATAATTCACCACATCCCCGTGCGCACACCGTACCTTAACCATGCGGCTCCTATTCAATGCCAACGGCTGTATCAGGCTTTGATGGATGGAGGTTTGGTTACATCCTGAATCCACCAAAGCCGGATAGGTACCCCCCTGGATACTCACTGGTATCTGGTACAGCCCATCTCGATCGAGGGCAGTCTGTGGCGCGTCGGGGACCCGGATCAACGTCCCCACTTCCATCACTGGACAGCGATCTATGAAGTGGCCCGGGTCCCCGCAGCGCCAACAGGCCGGCCCAGGCTTCCCCGCCGCCCCGGTGGCAGCAAGCGGATCAATGAATTGGCGTGGAGAGAGGGAGGAAACGGGACCCGCAGACAAGTGCCGCTCCGTCGGCTCCACGCCCCTGGGTGGCGCTCGTGCGCCCAAGAACCGCTCCGGGAAACCTCCAGCCCTTCCCCGAGCTGCACCCCGGTTCTGGAAGCCCCCCCTCGTCCTGGGAGCCGGAACCGGCCTGTAAAGAGATGGGGAAGAAACAGAAGGGGTGGGGAGAGAGAGTGAAGCCGCCGGAAGGGATTCGCCGACCCCCGGGCACGCCACCAGCTGGTCCTCCGCCAGTTCGATGGCCTTCGTCAGCGACGCCGGCCGGTGGCACTGGACCCACCGCGCGGTTTCCCTGGGCAGCCGCGCAATGAACTGCTCCAGCACCACTCGTTCTATGATCTGGTCGACGTCGCTCTGGTCGGCCATCAGCCATCTGCGGCAAGCATCCCGGAGCTGCTGGGCCATCACGAAGGGCCGGCCGCTCTCCCCCAAGGTCAGCGATCGGAACCGCTGACGATTTTGTTCGGGGGAAAGACCGACCCGTTGGAGGATGGCCCGTCGAAGGTCGTCATACACCAGGAGGTTCTGGACTGGCAGTTGCTGGGCGGCGATCTGTGCCTCCCCTGACAGCAGCGGGATGAGTCGAACTGGCCAGTCCAATCGCTGCCACCCACACGCTTCAGCGGACCGTTCAAAGAGGTCCAGGAAAGCCTCCGGATCGTCCTGCGGTCCCATCTTGCTGAGCTGCATGTGGGTGGCCTGGGCCGGGGTCGATGGTGTTCCCCCGGCCGGAACCTCCCGGTCTATCCAGCTCCGGATCAGCTCGCGGTCCTGCTGCTGGGTCAGGAGGAGCGCCTGGAACCACCGCTCCTGCTCCTCTCTAACCTCCAGCATCGTCTGGTGGTGTTCCTGGTGCAGGCCCGCGAGTGACTGGATTATCTCCGCAAATGGCGTACCTGACGTGGACGGGACTTGCATGGTGGCTCTGGTCTTCTTCCTTCCCGGGTTTCGGCACCAGTGTAGTGAGGTTTGTGGGATGGTAAGGAAGAAGACAAAGGGGTCGGCTTACTGGGACTCGTAACTGGGTTTTAATAACTCAATTCTCTCAGGTTACAACACTGTGCACATCGCACAAACAAAAGTCACTCATAAATTCTCAGTATCAATCGTCGGTTTTCTTTCCAGCAGTTCCTCTCTGCTCTGTGGCCAGCCGAGTCCCAGTGTGTCACTCCATCTCCAGCTCTCTCTCCTTCTCTCTCGTTTCCTCCTGCTCTATGTACTCTCTCCACGCCAATTACTGCAACAAGAGACAGGTGTTCATCAATTGTGCTTGATCCACTTACGTGCCGCTCGTCCTCTGACTCTCTCTCCCGTCACAGACTTTGCTAAACCACGTCCCCCTCGCCACAATTATCTTGCAGTTTCAGTAGATGCTGTGATTGGTCCTTCAGAACATGCAAAATAAATTGTGAACATAAATCACAATCCACTCAGAAATTACTAGTAAATTTCAGAATTAATTAGCAATTAATTGGCAAGTCACACGTTGAATTAAATGTAACATTTTGAAGAAGAAAGACTGAAATAGTATTTCTTGTAAAGACACACTCCTCTAAACTTCATATTAATAAGAAGAATGGGGCTGTGGAAATGTGTTTTATCAAAAAGCATGAGGTCAAATGGGTCTGTTATATCAAACTGAATTCAATAAAGCAAATCAAAATGATTAATAAAGTAAAGCAACATCATTGGAAGGTGTTGAGGAGTGCCATAGCTCCACAAGATCTGTACTTTTTTTACATTTCTGTTCTTTCAGTTGTTCTGAAATTAGGATTGATTCAATGCACACAAATGACATATTCCTAGAAAAGCTTTAGTTTAGGGTAATGCAGTGGAGATTATGTGTTTCTCTCTCTCAGTTTTTTATTTGTTGTATGTAAATATTTTATCTCTGGGGATTGAGAATCACCAAAGCAGGCGGAGCAGCTGCAAACTGCTGAGTGCTCAAGGAAACGTTTCAATATCGCCAAACAATAATAAACTTAACAACTTATAAGCAATTTCTAACAAATAGCTTAATGTGCTAAATAATTCAAAACAATTTGCAATGCTAAATGTATTTAAAAAAAAAAAATATATATATATATATATATATAACTGTAACAACATCCTCTTTATGTGTGGACCCAAAATGATGTTGCTTGAAACATTTGCTGAGAATTTGGAATGTAGCAATAAAACTTTACAATTATTTTAATGTCTAAGTAATTTTGCTTTGCTGGTGGTGGGCAAGTGTTTACTTTGACTAAGTTCTCTCAAAGGAATTTCAGAATGTCAGAATTAGATCTATTCGAAAGTGTCTATGTATTCAGGGTCTCATTTCTTCCTCTTTTTCCACTCACACCTGCTGAAGTGAAACTGCATTCATGTTTATGACTAACAATTCCTGCAACAATTTTTGCTAACAACCTTTTGCTAACAATTGCTAATAAGTTTTTACCAACTTTATACTGTTAACACATCACTCAATTAGCCACATTCAATTTCTGCCCATACATTTCAAAATGCAAAAACCTACGTGCATTCTACAAACATTGACTATCAAAACATGGCAAACCCGAATCAATATCTAATAATTCTGTCACATCACCACTAGTTTTTTTTACTCAAAATGACTCAGTTCTGCATTCAATAGACAATATATAATCCTTTGTTTTTCATAATTCACTTTCCTTTTACTTTGAACCATTCTACATTTTTGGTTGTGTGCTGAATGTTTGCACTCTTGGCAACATCTAAAAGTGAATGAGTCATTACTTTAGAATGTACAGAAAAGATGGTTATTTAAAGGTTTTTTACACATAGTATCCGTTCTATAACCGTCTTGAGGAACCCTTTATATGCTGAAATGGTTCTTTGTGTTAGAGTTTAGGGTTATGTATTCCTGTCTTTTTGTTTTTCAAATCTGTAACTGTCAAAACCACCTCATTACTGCTTTTCTGGAGCTCAGCTACAACTACACAGACTGTCAACACACTCTCGACAGGTACATGATTTCTTTCTTAAAATATCTATACATTTTAACTTTAAATATTCTAACTGGTTATCTACCAATCATGTCTTTTTCTTGTTTTTAGTTTAACAGAACATGTAAGTGTGAGCATCTCTGCTCAGTTAAGGACACTCATCTTCTTTTCTCCACAAAGTAACAGAGGTATTGAATTTATGATCCATGTTGTTAGATTTTTTTATTTATTTTTTTATTATTAATTTATGCCTAAACATACCCAGTCACAAAAAACATTAAGAGCCCAATGACTTTATATTACTTTCTCCTTTTAACACTGTAAAGGGCTCACAACGTTAATTTTTGTTAATTTTGGCCTTCATAAACATACTTGTTTTTATATAATTAAATATACAGACAAACTGTAACTTTAAACTCAATTGTGTATTTCAGATGCTGTCACGTACCATAACCTCATTATCTGCAGAGAGAAACTGCCACTCAGCATACACACATAATGAAGGATGTAAAGACATCATAGAGGATTGTGAAGATATTTCACTGGAACTTGGTCTTCATTACATCTATCATGTTCAATGTCAATTGTTATTTATTAATGTATTCAGCTAAAAACTGTTGAGCACTGTCATTTTTGCTACAATTTGCCATGTCAATAAAAAAATAAAGCTAATTGTCACAAAATGCCGGGGTTTATTTTATGTAAATCCAAAAGAAGGCAACACGATATAAGACCAGGCAGAACAATAATAATATTAAAACAATATTAATAAATAGTATATAAAAATAATTATAATAATACTAACATTAATAATATGAAGATACAATAATATAAATTAAATAAACTATTATTTAAAAGGTTATTTATGACACCATTAAGGTCCTATATAGCACTTTTTAAAGCATTGTTCTTTATGGGACCTTATAAAAAGGATTCTATTTAGCACCAAGAAAGGTTCTGATATTTTTACAAGCCACAGAACCTTAATTTGGTACTGTTTAGAACCATTTTTCTTAAGAGTGTAGAAAAAAAGCAATACTGTTGCTCAATACTGCCACTGGTCAAATATGTCCCCTACTCGGAACTTCAATTGCCATCTTGGTTGAAATTGCTTTCTAGACAGTAACAAAAAACAACAACAACAACATATGTGGCCTTTGGTTCCGCATGAGCATGGGAAAAACATAATTTGTATTATGTTCATATTCGTACTCCTCTCCCCTACCTCTTCTTCTCACTTGATCTAACTACTTCTCTCCTCCCTCAACTCTCCCCTATGCAATAACAAAGCTTGATGAGCTGAACATTTTACAGTTCTGTATAATGTATTAAAAAATAATTTAATTGTAAACATCCTCACTCAAAAAAATTATTCAAGCCCTTCTTAGATATGACACATTTATATTGTGTTCACTTTATTTACATATATCTAATTAGGGTGAATACCTATATTTAATAAGTCTAACCTAAAATATATAAACAGCTTCATCTATGAGATTTATTTTAATTCGATTAACTCAAATTAATTTGGGCTTTGGAGCGCGCCATTTGAGACAATTTGGCACATAACAAGCTCAGAGAATGGAACAGAACAAGCTCACGGTGAGGCCACCATTTTCTCATCTGGTGCTGCGAGGACTGTTAAGGCGAATTCCTTATTGGTAAGTATTGGTTTTTTGTAGTTAAGAATTTACCTCACTGTCAAATAATGTGTATATCGTAATTCTGAGTGAAATATGCTACAGCTGTGAAAGTTATGCGAGGTGGATTGTTCAAAGTGCTTGCGATCGTTTTGGCGCCTTTTACTTGTTGCTGCCACTGAATTGGTGCATTGATTTTGACCTGATTAACACGAAAAATAACAAATTTCGACATATAAGTTAATCGTGTACGTGAGATGTTCAGTATTTCTCAATCTCCAAATGACTTTAAGCCCTGTGCGGGAAAATACACGAAAACACGATCCAAAATGTATTTTATGGATTAATGTATGATCCCTTAACAATACCCCCAAACCTAAACATACCAATTTTATACAGAATATAAAGAGAATAACACGGAAATGCACAGAATGTGATGGAAAATGACGATTTTAATAACAATATAGCATTAAAAAGATATTTTGAACGGCTAATCCTACACCTAAGTTACCTAAACCATTTATTATAAATAAAAGCACAACAGACAGACCAGTGTAACCTTAATCACAATGATTTATTTATTGCAAAAATGTCAAAAGCGGTACCAAGAGTAGTTCAAATGACGATGTGTTGCAGTCGCAGTACTCTCTGGTGGTATATAATAGATTTGTATGAGCACTGAGCAGCTGTAAATTATTAATAAGTGAAAATATTAATCCGGCTTCAGTCCGTGAAGGCGCGGTTTTTCCATTTTTCAAATACAAATCAACTGAAACACGGCATGTCACAATCTGTGACAAAGCAGGCGAGAGCCAATGAGCGTTCGATGTCACTGCCGTAAATCATGTCGTAACGCTTCATGAGGGCGCGTTTTTTTTATTTGAAATTTGAAAACATCCCAATGTGCGCGGGATTTGGCATTTACGGTCGCTGATGTATGGAGATGAAGATAACTGGACAAAGGGCTGAATTTGGATCTGTTCCACGCAAACGTATGGATTCTAAAGAGTTTGATTACAGCGAAGTAATAAAATTTATGTGTTTTAAGAATTTATGTTTTGTTTTTGTGTATCTTATGATCGACATTTCCCATACAGACTAATCCGTGGCGCTGCGCCACAGAATCAACACCGGCCGCCATATATTGCGAGTCGTTATATTTTTTTTAACACTATTTACAACATGCATATTCGTTCAGCTGCAGCCAGAGCCGTTGAAACGACATGCTCTGCTCTCATATCTTAGGGCGGCGCGCGCGGTCCATACATTTGAATGGATACACAACAACAGCTTCACTAATACTATTCAGGTATTTGCAGCAATGTTTGGTAAACAGTACAGCATAGTGTGCATTGATTATTACGTCAACCACATGTACAGTATTATTTTATTATGTAGAGTGATGGAGATACAACGTCGTTAATGTTTTTCTTGTATTTAGCCCTCGGTATTCCTTAATCGTTCACACTCATACTCATTTATGGTCAAATGTGACCATACACCTTTTTTCAATTAAATAAATGTTCTATATTTTGGTTTAATAATATTTATTGAAAAATTTTAGGAGATATTTTGGTTCTAAATAAACCTAATATTTATGCAATAATTATGGTCCATTAATGACCATATAATTATTATAATTTTTTTAATTCTAAAATTTTTCTTATTTATATTACACTTTTGTAGTATTTAAGGTTAAAATAGAGAATTCCAATGCAACAAGGCAAATTAGAGTCATTTTGTGGCTGGAAAAAGAAAAAAATTTGTAATGCAATTACCCACTATAGGTACCTGCATGGCTCTTTAATATAATACATATTTAGACATGATCAAACAATAGATTTCTTTAAATGTGAAATTGTACAACGTTAATAACTTGCATCCTAATATTTTTAATTATACTTATATAAGTGAATATTAATGAATGCAAGCTAATATAATTTAACCCAAGAAAAGTTTAAAATAGTGCTAAAAAGGCAAACTTATTTTTCCTTATATGTACAGTAGGCTATATACATATGAATTGATACAATTCATCCTCCAGGTCCTGCACATTCTTCAGTTTTCCAGCATCTTTTGCATATTTGAACCCTCTCCAGCAGGGACTGTATCATTTGAATAGGATTACATTTTTCTTATTTTGTTTAAATATAATTTTTTTTAAATTTAGTACTGCCCTTCGGAAGCAACAGAAGATACTTACATGTTTCGTGGAAGACAAATTAAGTACAATTGACCTCGATCTTCAAATTCAGAAATCTCAAAGTCATACAGTCACTGCTGGAAAGGGTTAAAATATGCAAAAGATGCTGGAAAAGTAACGAATGTGCAGGACCTGGAGGATTTTTCTGAAGAACATTGGGCAGTTTAACCGCTCAGTAAACAAGGGACTCGTGAAGAACCATCACAAAACATAAAAACAGTCGTAGATCATCCAGGTAACCATACACATGCAGTATTAAAGGGTTAGCTCACCAAAAAATACTAAAAACACATTTGAAATAGTTCATGTGAGTTCAGTGGTTCAATTTTTTTGAAGCGAAAGGAATACTTTTTGTGTGCCAAAATAACGACTTTCAACAATATCTAGTGATGGGCCGATTTTAAAACACTGCTTCTTGAAGCCTTACAAAGCGAATCAGTACATCAGAGCGCCAAAGTCACGTGATTTCAGCAGTTTAGCCGCTTGAGGAGATCCGAATCACATTTAAAATTGGCCCATCACTAGATATTGTTGGCACACAAAAAAATTATTGTCGCTCTACAATATTAAGGTTGAACCACTGCAGTCACATGAACTGTTCTAAAAGTTTTGTTCTAAAAGTTTTGTTCTAATCAGTGCAGTTTGCTGATTACTTTTGAAATAAAAAGGGTACAATTCAGCTTGGCTTAGAGTGTTTTGTGTTTTTGTCCAGGCCATTGAGGATGCAGAAAAGGACATTTCAAGCACCGTCATGGGGATTTACACATTGCATAGAGATTCTTACACACCACACACACATAAAAAGTACAAATGTGTTTATTTTTGATACACTTACCTTTTTTTCTTTCTTTTTTTTAATGGAAAACTAAGTGAACGAATACATGTATTTCTACTTAGTGGTTCTAGTGTTTTCTAGTTATACAAAACATGGTAACACTTTACAATAAGGTTGTATTAGTTAACATTAGTTAATGCATTAGTTAACATGAACTAACCATGAACAACACCTCTGTTCAGCATTAGTTAATCTTTGTTAACGTTAGTTAATAAAAATACAGCTGTACATGGTTTGTTAATGTTAGTTCACAGTGCATTAAGTAATGTTAATAAGATTTAAATAATGCATTAGTAAATGTTGAAATTAACATTAACAAAGATAAATAAATGCTTTATAAGTGCAGTTTGTTATTAGTTCGTGTTAACTAATGTAGTTAACTAACGAACCTTATTGTAAAGTGTTACCCAAAACATAATAGTTAAGTTTGTTTTGACTTTTGCGTCGACCGATTCAGCCCCGCAAACCTGCGGACATGCAGTGGAAATATGCGCTCATCCCAGAAGAAGATGATGTCCCGCTGGCACAGGCCTTACCAGGGTTTCTATTGTGCATTACCATCCCGGTCCAGCTCCACCAGCGTCTCCCCTTCTCAGCTCAATGAAAGTGTAGAAATGTGTTTCAGCTGTTAATTTAAATTTCTGTTGTTTTTGATGTTTATTGTAGGCCTATGAATAGTTAAAAAAACTATTAGATGAAAATAGGTAAAAAGTACTTTAAGTAATGTATAGAGCAATTTATTTTCATTTCCACATTTTAATTTACATGACAAGAAAATATATGCATGAACATAATGAATTTCTACAAATTATAACTTGCATTACAAAAATAAACAGAATGTACAAAACAACCTCTCTTTTATTTAGCCTACACATTTCAAGTTAACGAAAATTAACTATAGACAGCAATTACTTGGTTTAATTTACAAATAACTTGCATAAAATAATAATAATATAGAGAAATTGTTCTGTGCATCCCGGCCACGACTTTACATTCAGCCTTTGGTGGAGCAGTGCATTATCTCCTTTTTTGCTCTTTTTTTCTTTTATCTTTCTTATTTCTGCACTTTCTTTAAATACAAATTAGATCTGCGCGGGGCTGTTTTTTCGTCCCGCAATAAGATCTATTAAGCACCGCACCCTCCCGCTCGCGCTTCAAATTCACTCCGTGCTCTGCTCACGTGCTATAAATTATTTTATTCCCGACCGATCCAGCTAAATTTAGATTTCGTTTCCAGAATCTCTCTTTTAAATGTCCTCTACAGAAAGAGAGAGAGACTGGGGATAACAGAAGTAAGGCTATGTTGGCCAAGCAATCATTTATTTATTTTTTCTTATAGGCATACTGCCAACACCTAAAATATGTCACAGACAAAAATAGGCTAAATCAAATACGACATCTGTCACTCAAAACTATAAGTCTGTCACATGGTGTTTTGGTGTTGGTTCATGTTTCATGTGTTTAGTTCATCAAGTTTACTGTCATGTTTCTAGTTTAGGTGTGTTCGACATCGGCTGCGGCTGGAATCAACTGATCGGCGAGAGTAGCCGCGTGCAGGCGGGGAGGAGCTGCAAACACAGACGTGAAGTCGGACACTTTCTGCTTCTCGCGGTGACGCTCGCGCTGTGTTTGCACACTTTATCAGCTGAAGTGAAATAAATGCAATATTTGGCAATACACAGATGTTTCAGAGACATTATTGTCATGTAATACTTTATGCACTGCTTAATACAGCGTGTGTTTTTACAAGAATAAAGTTCAACATATAAGCCTACACTATCAATGAAGTGGGGTCTATGTTTTTAATCAGTTATATTTTGATAAACATGACAATATAACAGCGCGACTACATGAAAGGAGGTTTTACTGTTATAAAAAACAGATTTGTGCGCATTAGTGGAGCTGAAGGTTTTAGAATAAACACGAAAACACGTGATCGCTGTCATGCGGTGAATCTGGCCAAACGTGGAACGGCTGTGTCGTCATCAGAGCCCGTGCAGCCTCATGCAGTCGCTCTCGAGAAACTGCACCGGCTGTAATCGCCGGCTGCTCTCGAATCGCTCTCGCGGCACTTTGTTGACATACGTCACTGTCACGTGGCGTCGGCGCTGCCTCAAGTCGGACAAAATTTCTAACCGGCATGCACTGCTTCAAGTCAGCCGCCGATCGGTCTGCGCATCGCTGGGTGAAGTCGAACAAGCCTTTTGTCTTGTCCTTTCAGTTTCCTGGTTTTGTCATGTGTTTCATTGTCATGTGACTCCCATGCCCTCATGTGATCTTGTGTCTTGTCCTGTCATTGGTTCATTGTTTATCACTGTTCACAGGTGTCACTTGTCTTGTCATTAGTGTGTGTATTTAAGCCCTCATGTTTGCAATGTGTCTTTGTCTGTTATTGACGTGGTAACCCGTTGGTGGTGAGTTTTGTTTAGCCATGCCATGACTTTGTTTTATGGTTTGCCAAGTCTTTGTTTTAAGTTTTGTTAATAAATGCTGCACATGGGTTCAAAACACTTGCCTCCAGTGGATCTACTTGTTACAAAGTCAAAATGCAAATAAACGAAAACTGCTGACTTTACTGCAAAATAAAGTATTTTATATGAATGAATAAATTAATGTCGCTCACTGACGACATCCCGTTCTCATCAGTCTGCGTATAAATGACACGACTTTACACTTTCCAAGTGCGTGTAATGCATACGCCAAAGTCCAATTTTGCGTGCATATGATACGCCAATCTTTCCCATTAACTTCAGTGGAGAGCTGATGCGTCCAAATACCACGCATCATCTTTAACGACAATGACGTCACCAGCGAGGCTCATTCGCCCAGTTCACCTGATGCTCGAACATCTTCAAACAGGTAAGTAAGGGCAAGAGTATTCTTTTGTAATGAGATCATGGTGTTAACGGGATTATTTTAATTATTTCAGTGTTTGTAGGCCTACATCACGTTACATGGGGTGTGCGTTCAAATGAGTTGTTAGTGGAATAGTGGGCTGCACAGTTATCCCAGCGGGTAGCCTAACATTGACATTAGCCTAAGCTAACCTGTACCTGTTGCAGATTTTTAAATAAATAAATCTGTAAAAAAAATAATAATAATCATGCTGTCTTCAGCTTTTAGACATGGCTGATGACAGCACTACAAAAAAAAACGATTTTTTGGCGCGCAAAAAAACGGATTTATTTTATTTATTTATTTCCAAATTGTGGGCAAAAAAAACTATTTAACGTTACTGTCTTCCGCGCCTGCAGAAAAGGCATTAATGCTTGCTGCATCTATACATTTGCGGGCCGTGAACACATTACACGTGGGTGCGGACCCCGAGAGGTAACCTTAGGGACGTCGTTAGGCCTATTTTAGGGGGGCTGAAGCTACCCCAAAATGTTCCTAAGCCCCCCTAAATGATAATAAGAACAACAATAACAATTTGATTTATCAATAACCGTATCCTCCTCATTCATATTTAGATGCAACAAATTATATATATCCAGCTACAAAAAAATTGCCGAAAAGTCGGTATTTGGACAGATGTACAAAGATTCCTTGTCCTATTAAGATGATCGCGTCTCGTTGGTGAACTGTGGCAGCTTTCAGAGCGTTGCAGACCGGAGCGCTCCTGCAAGAAACTGCCTGGAGGATTCATCTCCGTTACCAAGGTTATAATCGTTAACGAAAATGAACGAAAAAACGAAAACTAGGTGGGTTGTCGTTAACTGAAATAAAAATAAAAACGAGGCATTACAAAAAAACGATAACTAACCAAATCTATAATGTGTTTGGCAAAACTAGCTAAAATAAAATGATGGATTAAATGTCCTAAGTTTTTGTCTTTATCAATGTATTTCATAGAGCAAATAACGTTCCGCTGCATCTCCTTTCCCTGCGTCTCTCGCGCCCCACACACACACACCCCCACGCGCGCGCACGCACACACACACACACACACACACACACACACACAGCCCGTGCTCACCGCCGTCTTCTTGAGAACGAGTGTTCGACGTTGAAAGCAAGTTCGCGAAAGGTTGGTATCTCGTGAACACCTTTACACAATCACACATTAAAAAGTGGTATAAAATATTTTTAATTCAGAATATAATTTTGTCAGTGAGTTAATGTCGACCCGAGAAGCGATTGCTATTTTAGAAAGTTAACTAGTCGCAAGTTTGAGGTAAAATGCACTTGGGTTGTCGATGTCAAAACACTATATAAGCTGTGATTCAAATATTAAACAATGTTATCTCATTAGGCTATTGTATAGGGTAAATTTAGTATAGGGTGTGAAAACTGCACAGCTGTGTTATTTGTATAGGTTTAGCTCAATTTTAGGTTTAGCGGTAGGCTATATTTGTATTTTAGGGTTGAAAAAAAAATGGGTTGAATACATGCGGTTCTGTGTAATTAAATAGCATTCTGTGGACAACTTATCTTATATAGAGAGGAATTAGATATAGTATCCTATTAACTTTTCATACATTTACATGAGCAGACAGACAATATAATTCATTGCTTATAGTAACTCATCAGGAGCAAAATCTGACCTAAGTAAATTCCCCAATCAGCTTTGATGTGTCTAAAAGCTTACATTACAGTAACTTTTCTTTAACAGAGTAGAAATGGAAGAAGAGGATATGTCTGTCACGTTTTACTTCTTAAAATCTTGGTTTATTGACTGGTTGTTGACGTCAGTGTAGCTCTAGATGTGAGTGCAAAGATTTTGCAAACGCAAGTTACAAATACCCTGGGGGCTAAGCCCCCCCTGTATTCCAATCCTAGTGACGTCCCTGGCTGACGCCAGATCAGTATTTCGGATCATACGGCCTACATTCACTATACAAGCCGATCTGAGATCTGATAGAATAACGGGCACGTTGGTATAATTCAGGCAGGCATTACTAGTTGCTTGCAGATGCATGATACAGTAGGGTTGGATTAGGCTCCTATTCCCGGGATTTTTGACTTGAAATAATACAAAAATATTATTATTGTTACAACCAGAAGTTTAAAATCTGCATTTTCCTGCCCCCTTCATGGCAAATATTCAGAAACCACTATCCTCTACCAGAACATTTAAAATTTTAATCACGCTTTACCCTCTCAGATCTAACTGACACCTTATTTATTTTTTGTTTAGTACAATGTCAAGTGGACATAAGAACAAATTAGAAGCTGTTCTTCTGCTCGGGGATGCATTTGTTGAAGGGATACAGGCAAGTTTCATTCTTGTTATACAGAAATGTGTAAAAAATTTACTTCAGTTAGTTAATACCTATGTTTCACCCATCTATGTTTCATTACATGCTATGTCCATAAAGAAACGTAACACAGAGTCACAAACTCCGAAGCCTGAAGTCACAGGACGGTCCAAAGTGACCTGGTGGAAGAGGGACAGTGATGGGCTGCGTGTGACCACCAGCAAACGGAGGAAAAAAGCTTCCTCTCCTGGTTAGTGTCCATCTTACAAAATTAATTAAAGAAAATGGTAGTGGAGAGTGATGACCTGTGATTTGGATTAAGTGCTGGTTTGACAGTACTGTTGGTACTTAATATTCTGTATACTTATAATGATTATAACATTATAATGCCAAATACATTAGGTTTGATAGTTTCCATGTTGAAAGTTTGCCAAAGGTTTCAGTGTTTATTTTTGTATATCTGGCAAAGAGTTCGAAAGAATTGTTCTAATCTGTTTTTTTTTTTCTTCCAAACAGTTGGTACTTCTCCATGTGCTAGTTCCTCCATCCCAACTTCACCATGTACTAGCTACCAATATCCTGGTAAGTAGAAAAACTTCTAGAGTTAAGTTAAAAGGAAGCCTCTCATTGTACCTGCACTTTTGCTATGTTTAGTAACCAGCCAGCTAACAATGTTCCTTCCAAAATGCTACTGACAGCCAGCACATACACATAATCTTAAGGGTCATGAGTTTGATTGCCCATTTTCAACTATCCTTTCGCTATCACTGGACTGTCCCTGTATTAAAAGCAATGGAAATTCCACAAAAGAAGTCAGTGATAGTGGAATTGCAATGTTGGATTTCTGTTATGTTTGTATTTTTCTATTTCTCTTTTTGAAGATTGCAATATGCAGAGGCTAAAGGATCTTCTACAGGATTCAGAGAGCATTGATGGGCAAGATTTTTCTCAGCAGACACCATTGTCCAGTTGGTCTCAAAGACAGAAAGAGGCCCAACAATGTTGGCAACAGGCGAGGCCACAAAACATTGACAACTTGTTGTCTGCTGAGAACATCTTCCAGATGACCTGCAATCACTGTCACGTGAAAGAAGCCATCATCCGTTGTGGGGAATGTTTGCCCTCAGAGTGGTTTTGTGCTGAGTGTGATCAATTGGTACATAAACACCACACTCTGCACAGTAGGCAAACCAGCATGTTTGGATTTTATCAATACATTCCTCCAACAGAGTTTGTGAAACTCCATGATGGCAAGTACATCGTCTGTGAACAAGGTTGGTGTCTCTTCTTCAATTGATTTGCCTTTTTTCCCCATAACAGACAACATTAGTAAATCATGCATTATATTTTCGAAGTACTTGCACACAATCCAAACATTCTTTAATGTCATCCTGATGGTCTTTTGCTCTTGCAGAGTGTTTGCTGCCAACAGCCTTTCCTCAAATTATATGATCCTGTGACACTCGTGATGTTGACATCTCTGTTGGTAGATCCGTCATACTGGTTTGCATAAATGGTAGGATTGCGTAAAAAATATTGTTTATCTAACACATTAGTTCCTTGTTATTTATTTGTCTTTCATGTGCTCTCAGGCCGTTACAATCTTCACGTTCCGGTGCTAACATGTAAACATTGCAATAAGCAATGGGCTCCAGAAGTTGGTGACTTTGTAAGGAGTGGTTACTGGCCCGCTACCATGCAAGCACAGACACTGTTCCACCAAGATCTGTTCCATTCCTTTGAGGCTATGAAGACAACAGCTCCAGGAATGTCAGTGAAAGCCTTCACAGCAATGTTGGACCAGAGAACAAAGCAGTTTGGAAGAGTGAGTTAAAATGTGAAGATGAAAGACAAAATGCCTTTATTTTTATTATTAATATTATTATTAAAGTAGCTATAAGGCTGGACAATATGGCAAAAATGGTGGTTGAGTCAGTGCAGGGTGTAACTTTAAATATACCTACATATGTAGTTCAAGGTCCACAAGTGGCTAAAGTATTTCAGATTTCTGAAATTAACTGAATTGAAGACCATACTAGACAGCATTGTCTTTTGCATCCTTATTAGATTTGAAAAGTTACATTGACAAAACATAAATAGGTTATATTGTAGTCTATTGTCATTGAAAGCTGTACTAAATTTGTTTATTTCAGACTGGCAATGTGAATGCAGACACTTTTCAGAGGAGCTTTCTGCAATATGTGTACTGCAACTCTGAAGTGAATCAACTTCTGGGAAAGGAGCCATTTGTCTGTCCAGCCTGCAGCCCTGAAATGGTGGCTGTTTCAGTGGATGGCAACAGAAAACTCTACAGGTTCCAGAAAACAAACCAGTGAGTTTTGTGTGCACATTAAAAACAGCCAATGTAGTTAATGTATGTACTTGCTATTAACATTATCATCATAATATAGTTCTAATTTTGTTATTTCACAATAAGCTGTTAATACTGTAGCTTCTGTATATATCTATGTTAGGCTTTGTAACCTTGTTTTTAAGTGCCATATAAATACAATAATTTCTTACTACAGTGGTTATCCAGAATTAATTTTCTTGTAGGAGTGAAGAGCCCGGGTTCTTTGATGGAGTGTTTTTAGCCCAAGACTCTGAGGTGTCCAATTTTGTTGAGGAAGTTCGGGGCGCTGTCAAGAGTGTAAGTTTTCAATCAGGCTGAGCAACGGGTATCTCATGCCTTCTTAGATGTTTGGAGTCTTTGATTTTGTGTTGAGATGGCAATGGCAGGGTGCTGAGGTTAGCGATGCAATCAAACTTTCACAAAGAGTGAAGTTGTAGCTGCATGGGGAAAAAAAAGCTAGATTCTAATCTAGGGAGTTACAGATGGAAGATGGGTCAGGCAATTAAAGAAAAAAATCTTGACTGTAATTGTTGGTGTGTTTGATCGTACATCCCTGCTAGTTAATGTTCTTGAATTAACTACTCTGACATGTTGAGACAATTTACTTTGATAGACATCAGGAAAGGCGATGTGTGGGGAATCCCACTGGACAGCAGCAAGAGAAACATCAAAGCAGGCCAACAAGTTGGATGAAGAAGGTGTAGAAATTGCTGTGTGTAGGCATGGATTCCTCCTCAAAGGTTGGGAATGATCTTGATAAATTGCATTTAAAAAATATTTGTAGATAATGATGATCTGTAGCCTTTATTTCAGTGTCCAATGTGCTCTTCTTATTTCTATTTTCCAAAAGGTCTGAATATGTATAGAGGAGAAATCTTTGCAAATCCAATGTTTCTCCAAAAAGAGTTCCAGGGTGCTACATTTTTGGCCATGGATGTGACCTGTCGTTATGTGCCATACCTGGAGAAGGTGTCAGAGGCTCTGACTCATCTTGAACCTCTTCAGAAAATGAGACATTGCTTGTCCGTGATGCATGCCAAAGCCCACAATACAAAATGCGAGGTAATGCATTTAACTATTTGACTTTTATATTTCAGAGAATGATGTAGCCAACAATTAATGTAAAGTGCCACAATCAATTACATTGTGACCCAAACAACAACCCAGGAGTATGTTAACATGAGCCCCTATGTGCTCTCCTCTACACCTGGTGACCTCGGGATATGTATCAATCTTGGTAACCCTGTTGTCCACACTGTTTAACAACTTCACTGCTTCCTGTAGATTTTGTGGAATGCAAGGAACCAGGAAGGTGCTGGAACCACTCTTGGTGAAGAAGTAGAACAAGTGAATTTCATTGCTGTGATGACATGCTAAAACAGTGGGTTGTTGATGTCAAGCATTGGGCCAGTAGAGGTAAGGACAATGTTTTTTATACATAAACACTGTCGGAGTAATTTAATATATGTTTTTAATGTATGTAGCCAAACCTCAACGCACACCTTGACAATAGGATCGCCATTGGCTAGTCATTTTTTTGGTTTACTCACCAGACTGATTTCTGCCCTATTGCACTGTTAACGTCATCTTTTGTGTGTGTGTGTGTGTGTGTGTGTGTGTGTGTGTGTGTGTGTGTGTGTGTATATATATATATATATATATATATATATATATATATATATATATATATATATATATATATATATATATATATATATATATATATATATTTGTGTGTGTATATGCATGTTTCTGTAAAAAAAACAGATAATAGTAATAGATCATAGTAATTATTATTAAAAGATAATAACACTACTACCAATTCTACTACCAAACAATATAATTTGAGGTGGAAAATGAGAGGCTAAGCACAATGGTCCAATAGGACCCAATATCCAGGGCTCCATGTCGGTCTGTAGCTGCTTTACAATGTGTAATTAACAGAACTTAAGTGTGTTTGAAACATTTTTCTTTCTTCATATCTTTAATGTAGGAAATGCAGCAAGCAATCCTGTTGATGCTCATGGTTTGCAGATCTCCATCGAAGCACTCTTTGTGAGCATTTGTCAGAAGAAGCACTACCTTTATAGACAGAATGGTATGGATTAGTAAATGGAAGTGATGTAGATGGAAGATATATTGGTTCTGTTCATCAAATGCCATAGCAGCTCTTTTGTAATAGCATTGTTTTTGCTCTTATTACAGACCGCAACAAAAGGCGTCAGAAGATAAGTCAGAAGATTGCCCAAGAAAAGAAACGCTTGCTAGAAGAGATCCAGCGATACAACCAGCAACCTGATGGTGATCTTGTGGACACAATTTCAGTTGTGCAGAAACTCTCCAACAAGGCTGCAGAGAGCATGATCTGGCCTTGGCAGGAACAGAACACAGGTGTTGTATGAAGATTTAATGTTTAGTATTTATTTAAAATGTATCCTCATCAAATTTGTTTATTAATGTATGATGTTTTCATTCCTGCAGATGGTGTCGACATTATCACCAAGAAGAAGCTCTTTGACCAACTAATGCTTGTCTCACGACTGACAGAAGAAAAACAGATCCTTGTGAAGGAGATGATGCAGCACTGTCAGTACCTTAAGGACTCAGAAAACAGTAGAACGCGCAAACTCCGCCCACAACACGAGGCACTTCCATAACCTTCAGCTACAAAAAATATATTTCTCAGAATCGAAGGAGAAATTATTAAATGTGATAGCAGTAACATGAACATATCGTATTGTTGAGTTACCAAATAGCTTTTTTTTCTGTGGAGAAATGTTATAAATATATATCTTTTTTTTTTTTTTCTAAAAGTGAAGAAAATACTTCCGGGCGGAAGCACGTAATGCCAGCTACGTGGTTTCAGCTATAGATGCGTCAATAGCAACCGCCATAGCAACAAACTAAAGATAATCTTCGTTCAGTGAATGTATATTATCTGTATCTTTAGTTTTGTCTAAATAAACTGCACATTTGTCACTAGAAAGCATCCAATGGGAAGAGAAAACTACGAGAAAAGCTGTTCATCTAACGTTACATAGGCCTGAATCTGGGGCATTTCAAGCCAATAACGCCTAACGTTAACTTACCTGTTATGTCAGAACCTGACACACTGTCTGGCTGATTATAACAGTAAAATCATTGTATTAATCATTTATTAAGTGAATTACTTTTTTTATTGACTTCTCAGGTGTGCTGTGAATAATTGCTATGGCAATGGTTGAAAACATGGCTATAATAACAGTAAGGTTATTCATAACACCAGAGCTGGCTATACCTTGAGTACTACAAGACTTTAAAAGGTTACTTAGACAGAAGCTTCTACGAAAACAGTGTTTATTGTCCAAAAACATCATGTTCAATGTTTTTTTGTTTTGATTACATTGGCAGGACAGATCACAGCACATGTTGAGGTTAGATTAATCAACTGATCAGCAACGCAGCATCCATTAGATCCAGAACCTAAACTGTCTGACTTTGATGCATTTTGATTGGCACTGAATTAATTGACATTTTGAATAATGAAGCAGAGATTTATAAACAAATCATTTTTATTTTGTGTACTCAATTCATTAGAAGAACAGTACTTTATTGTTGTCCACATGGCCACATTTCTTTTTTGTTTCTTGGAAGTTGGAACCAGCAATGGGACAACAGTCATTTTAGCAGACCTTCCTTTATGACACAGTCATTCCTATGTTCTCCTGCGGTTCCCAAGATGGGGGCCAGGTCTTTAGGCTGAAAGAAATGGCAAAATAAAACATACAGAAATCGTATTTAATTTCTGAAATATGTTAAATATAAGAATGGCCTCTGTTAAATTTCTACATATTTCCCTGACAGAATGTGGTGGAGAAAGCGGAACGCTGAAGAGATTTTATATTAATATCCAAATTATATAATTGTCACTTTGTAATGACATTTTAAACTGTTTACATTACAAAGATTTGTCAGAAATAAACAATTCTGTACAGGTATAATTTAGTTGTCATTGACGATTTATTTATTACATTGTATTGTGTTTGTATTTAATTGTGAACCTCATATTGTGTATCCATATACTTAAATAAAGACTTGGACGTAAATATATAAATGTTTAAAATATATTGTAACAGTTACATTTAACATAAATAAACAATAGTTGCAACTTAACGATTAAATATTTAACCATATACAGATTTACGTGCATATGGTCCGGTCTCCCATCATCGCAGGCTTTGAAGCATGTCAAAATCCAATAAAACTTATAAAAAGCAAAAAATAAATAAATACATTCTGCTCCATTTCTCTTTTTAAAATCTCCTCACGAACGTCCGCTGTCAGTCACACACCTGCTACAGCCCATTCAACGACGCTCGGTTCAGTGTTGCCAAGTCTGGAATTGGGAGGCATTTACTGTTGATGTGGTTTGTTTTGTTTGTAGCCTATAGTCCACAGGTGTAAGTTGTCTTTACTTTAGCAATATTTGTACTGGGCGCCCCCCGCGTTTTGGCATATGCTGGCCCATTTTGGCCGTGATTCCGCTACTTTTGATTAGCAATTGGAGGGGTTTTGTTGTGCAGACCTGGCAAACCTGCTGTCCCTCGGTTCGCCCTTCATGCACTTGGCCTGGTCTGGCCTTCGAAGTGCACGGCCTTCGAAGTGCGCACCCTTCACTTTGGGACACAGCTTGTGTGTGTGCGTGCGTGCGTGCGTGCGTGTGTGTGTCAGTGTCCAGTGTCCTCACTCGCTTCATCGTGATCGACGATCCCCACAGTAAGTGTGTTAAATGTCTGGGGTTTTCTCACGCACGTGACGTGATTCAGGGTTTCTCTAATTGCAAATACTGCGATAACCTCCTTCTCAAAACCCTCCGCTCGAGGCTCGCAGTTTTTGAGAGGGAGTCTTCCGTTTTTCCCCATCACGCTCCCGAGGCCGCGCAGGCCTCTCTTGGATCCGCGACCTGGGGTTCGGATGTAGAGCTCGAGGATGTGGAGTGCGAGCAGACGGGCCTCGCCCTTTCTCTCCCTCTCTCCCCCGAGCACGTGCGCGGGACTCCGCCTGTGGAAAACTTGCATGATTATCTCTGTCCCAGCCCGGAGGCACGCGATGCGGTTTCCTTCGGGCTGGAGGATGTCATCTTCACTGCAGCATCCGACTCCGAGGATTTCGGTGCTGCAAATACTGACGACGCTCTCCCACCTAGCGGCCAGGAAGCGTGGCCATCAGCGGCATATGATGAGCTCGTGGATGTACTCGCGTGCGCTACACAGAAGCTCGCCATCGAGTGGCCGGATGAACCCCGTGAAGCTCAATCTTCTCGGTTGGATGAGAGATTCCTCAGCGGCCCTAATTCTAGGCCTCCGCGGAGGAAGCTACCATTCTTCAGTGATCTACACAGTGAGATTTCCAGATCCTGGAAGCAGCCGTTCTCAGCCCGCCTAACTAACGCGGCAGCTGCTGATTTTACCAACCTCGTGGGTTTTGAGGAACAGGGCTATTCCGCCATTCCCGCGGTTGAGGACACGCTGGCCACTCACCTCGCACCATCTTCAGCTCCCTCGTGGAAGTCCCGCCCCCTTCTTCCCACTAAGCTGTGTAGGACCACTTCCGCCCTCATTGGCAAGTCCTACATGGCGGCTGGTCAAGCTGGCATGGCCCTTCATACTATGGGCATTCTCCAGGCCTATCAGGCGGATGTACTGAAGGAAATGGACGAGGGCACCGGTTTGACACCGGAAGCAGTGAAGGAGCTACGCAAAGCCACGGATTTGGCGTTACGGGCTACTAAGCACACAGCTTGCGCCGTAGGACGCTCTATGGCGGGCGCGGTGGTGGCGGAGCGCCACCTATGGTTCAATCTTACTGAGATTCGCGATAAGGAAAAAGTTTTCCTTATGGACGCTCCGATTTCTCAGTCCGGATTGTTTGGGGAGGCGGTTAATACTGTGGTTGAGAAGTTCAGATCTGCAAAATCCCAGTCTGCCGCTCTTAAGCAGTTCATGCCGAGGAGAGCAAGGGACGCTCCTTCCCCCTCCCCCTCTCAGTCCAGAGATCGCCCCTCTTTCAGAAGGAGGAGCGACCAGAGTCATCCTCCACCCACCACGGTCTGGGGAGCTCGCGGTCGTCCATTTCCCCGTCAACGTCCTCACAGACGCATCGACCCAAAGCGGCCCAGCAAACCTTCTGCTTCGGCCACTTCGAGTCGCTCCTGACCCTCTGGTCAGAAAAAGGGGAGCTGCAGTTCACGACCGGGGCTGGGTCAGACCGCGCAAGCGTTTCTGCCCGCCCCCCACCAGCTCTCCCTATCCAGTTCTGTCATTTCTGCCGCCCAGCGCGCCTCGGAATACAGAACCGACTCTATCCTCGCCTTTTCCGGCGCTGAAGGAAGAAGACGCCGTTTGCTTTCTCCCCTCACGTCTGATTGGCTCACCTTCCGCCGTTCGTCCAGACGGAGACACATCCGGTCTTCTCCGGGAACTGGAGCGGCCCAGCCTTCCACTGCCTACTCCGCGCCAGGACGCCACGTGCTCTCCTCTGCGGATGGCCACACCCCCCTCCGAGGTCCAGCTCGACACCCTATCTCAGGTATGTCCACCGCACCTCAACATACCTCCCACTTTGTCAAATTTCTTCCACGAGTGGAAGCTTTTGCCAGGGATATCATCCTGGGTCCTCCGCACGATTCAGTCAGGCTACACGCTTCAGTTCTGTCGCAACCCTCCTCGCTTCGACGGGGTCGCTCAAACGGTAGTGAACAGTGCCTCTCAGGCTTCTGTGCTACAACAAGAGCTCTCTTCTCTCCTCCTAAAGGGGGCAATAGAGGAAGTTCCGGTAACAGAGGAGAAATGTAGCTTCTTCAGCCGTTATTTCCTTGTTCCGAAGAAAGACGGCGGTCTGCGTCCCATCCTGGACCTCCGCCTCCTGAACTTCGCACTCTACAAAGGGAAGTTCAAGATGCTAACGCTCAAGACTATCTTGTCTCAGATACGTGCAGAGGACTGGTTTGTTACAATAGACCTGAGAGATGCTTACTTCCATATTCAGGTTGTCAGACGACACAGGAAGTTTCTCAGGTTCGCCTTCAAATGGAAGGCTTATCAATACAAAGTCCTTCCCTTCGGCCTTGCCCTGGCACCAAGGACGTTCACGAAGTGTATGGATGCTGCTCTGGCCCCGCTGAGGCTCCAGGGCATCCGTATTCTCAATTACCTGGACGACTGGCTCATTCTGGCCCACTCCAGGGAGTTAGCCTCTCATTACAGAGATGACGTTCTTCGACACGTTCAATCTCTTGGCTTGAGAGTGAACACCGACAAGAGCGTTCTTACTCCGGCTGAGCAGACCACCTTCTTAGGTGTTCGTCTGGATTCCGTTCCGATGCAGGCCCATTTGGCCCCTGCTCGGATTTCCGGTATCACAACATGCTTGGTCCGCTTCAGGCTAGGTCATCATGTTTCTGTGGGTACGTGTCGCAGGCTCCTGGGTCTCATGGCCGCAGCTTCCCCGGTGCTCCCCCTGGGACTGCTCCATATGAGGCCCTTCCTCTGGTGGATGAAACGCTCAGGGGCTCGGTCAACAGGATCGGCCCTTTGCCTATTGAAGGTGTCACGCGGCTGCTTTCGTGCCCTATCAATGTGGCGAGACCCTCTCTTTCTTCAGAAAGGGGTCAAGATGGGGGCTGTTTTCCGTCGCCAAATGGTTACGACGGACGCCTCTCTTACTGGCTGGGGTGCGGTATTCAAGGGCAGACCAGCAATGGGAATCTGGGAGGGGGAAGTTCTCTCCTGGCACATAAATTGCCTAGAGTTAAGAGCGGTATCCCTGGCCCTTCAACACTTTCTCCCCTCACTCAGGGGGCATCATGTCATTGTCAGGACTGACAACATGGCAGTGGTGTCTCACGTAAATCGCCAAGGAGGATCACGGTCACGCACCCTGGACAGGCATGCGCGCCGCCTCCTCCTGTGGTCTCAGAACAAGTTTTTGTCCCTAAGAGCAGTCCATGTACCCGGAGTCCTCAACCTCGCTGCAGATTACCTGTCGAGACAGAAGCTTCGGTCGGGGGAATGGATGCTGAACCCTCAAACTGTGTCACAGATTTGGGAGATGTTCGGGAAAGCGGAAGTGGACCTCTTTGCCTCGAAGGAGTCGTCCCAGTGTCGGCTCTGGTTTTCTCTGAGCTCTCCGGCCCCGTTGGGGATAGATGCGTTCGCGCATCCATGGCCCAATCTGAAACTCTATGCGTTCCCGCCCATCAAGCTGATTCCGGCGGTTCTGTACAAAGTAAGAGAGAGTGGGGCCAGCCTCCTGCTGGTGGCTCCACGCTGGCCATCCCAGACTTGGTTCTCGGAGATGGTTCTCCTCCTGGACTCCTCCCCATGGGAGATACCGGTCAGGAAGGACCTTTTGACACAACTTCAGGGCAGGATTTGGCATCCTCACCCGGAGATTTGGAAGTTGTGGGTATGGCCCATCAAGGCCATCAACGACACTAAACACTGGTCTTTCTGCGGACGTTCAGGAGATCATTGCTAATGCGAGAGCCCCCTCCACTAGGAAGCTCTATTCCTCCAAGTGGAGGGTCTTTGAGTCGTGGTGCTCGACCCATGCAGTAGATCCAGTTAACTGCCCGGTTGGTTCGGTTCTGGAGTTTCTGCAGGAGAAGTTTGCTGCTGGAGCAGCGGCCACCACCCTTCGGGTCTATGTCGCAGCTATCGCTGTCGGTAGGGAGTCGGACGAAATCCCTCTAGGCAAGCATAGATTGGTTTCATCTTTCATGCGAGGGGTTAGGCACCTGAGATCAGCACGCTCCCCTGGTATTCCCTCTTGGGACCTCACCGTGGTCCTTGAAGGGCTAACTTTGGCTCCATTTGAGCCTTTGGAGTCAGCTCCTGAGCGAATTCTGACTCTCAAAGTTGCTCTTTTGTTAGCTCTGTCTTCTTTGAAACGAGTGGGCGATCTACAGGCTCTCTCTGTTAACGGGACCTGTATGGATTTTGCTCCTGGCCTAGTCAAGGTTACCTTAAGACCTAGGCCAGGTTATGTGCCCAAAGTCTTGTCCACGTCATTTCGCTCTCAGGTTATTACTCTTCACTCCTTTCACCCCCCTCCGTTTGACTCGGAGGAAGACGCGAATCTTCATTTGCTCTGCCCAGTTCGAGCGTTGAAGTTTTATGTGGACCGTTCCGACGGTTGGAGGAAATCTAACCAGCTGTTGGTGTGCTTCGGTGCTGGCCGTCGCGGGCTTGCCGCTTCGAAGCAAAGGGTTTCCCATTGGGTGACAGAGGCTATTTCCTTAGCTTATGAGGTGCGTGGTTTACCTTCACCTCTTGATATTAGAGCGCATTCTACTGGAGGTGTGGCTTCCTCTCAAGCACTTTTTAGAGGGGCTCTTTTGGAAGATATTTGTGTGGCGGCAGGTTGGTCCTCTCCGCACACTTTTGTGAGATTCTATAGTTTGGATCTCGACATGGCTCCGGGTTCGCATGTCCTGTCTGCTTAACCTAGTCATGCAGGTTATCTGGTGTTCTTTGAGCCAGATACGGCAGCGCTTTAGCTTGGCGTGTTTGGTATATCGTTCCCATTACGTCATAAAGTGACGCAGCGTCGAGTGAACCTATGAAAGAGAACGTCTCAGGTTACTTACGTATCCTATGTTCTCTGAGTAGGGAACGAGACGCTGCGTACGCTGCCAAGCTCCTCGCGCTGCCGACAGGCCTTCCTTTTCGGCAGAGAAATCTGAGGAGCAGATGGCGCGCACGCGCTAATATAAGGTGACAACGTCAAGTGGGGCGTCGTGCGCGCCATCAGCCAATCAATTGGCGTGATTCTATAAGGGCTTCAGACAATCGGCACACCCAGAGGGCGTCCCATAACGTCATAAAGTGACGCAGCGTCTCGTTCCCTACTCAGAGAACATAGGTTACGTAAGTAACCTGAGACGTTTTCAGACTCTGTCTGCACTAAAGTCTATATGCGTCGTAAGCACACAGACAAAAAAGGTTAACTGCAGACCTACCCAAAAGCGTGTCATATGCACGCCATAAAGTGCGTATCATATGCACGCGAAAAACTGCGTAGCATGCACGCCAAAACTCATTTTGGCATATACATTCCACGAGACTGCGCACTCGTACTATTGATACGCATTGTCATGAGATCGTGTTGGAGCAAAGTTACCTCCCCCTTTCCCAACTTTGAAAAACATTTTCATGTGAAATCATCTTTCACAGCTCACATCAGCAGAAAACACAGAGCGTCTTTGGAGAACCCTTTTTAGATAATGATGCATCAAACTGAATACAAGACAATGATATCCATGATGTCACTGACATTCATGATGACAGTCTTGTGCATTTTGAGGTTGATGATAATTGATAAATGATAAAAGATTTTTGACAAATTTGGCACTTTTCTATTTGAGGATGCAAGCTCTCTGTCTCTCTCTCTCTCTCTCTCTCTCTCTCTCTCTCTCTCTCTCTCTCCCTCTCTCTCTCTCTCTTTCTCTCACTCTCTCTCTCTCTGTGTGTGTGTGTGTGGAGGGGAATGGGTGGATATTGTTGGGGAAAAATTTAATCACAGAAGATTTAATCTTCCAGACCTGTTTTCTCTATTGTGTTTTAAATGAGCCAGATCAAAGAGGCCCCACCTGTGGAAGCCATACATTGTCCCTTTTATCTTTTATTGCTCTTGGAATCTGAGTTCCTGGCTAACATGCTTTGTTAGATGACGATGGAGGACCATTGTGTTTCTTGCTTTTAATTCAAATGAGATCCAAGACAGGAGGGGGACCATTTGTGTATTGTCTCACCTCTTGCTCAAGGCGAAACCTTCAGTGGGTTTCGCCAGATGTATGGAAAATTACTGAGGGGGTTGTTAAAACATTGAGGGTATAAAAGTTTGTGCTTTCTTTTGTTTTAGCAGTTCACACTCAAGGTAGCCTCGAGCGGCTGCGTTTGACCGTGGCTCTTCCTTGCAAGGAAAATAAATCTTTATAAAGACAATTGGATTATGGTTTGTCTCTTATTAGTGATGTCGATGAATTAATTTTTGCCATTACAGTTGGTGTCAGAAGTTTGGGATTCCTTGGATGTGCCTTCTGGACCCCGAGAGCAGATCGGTGAATGATCATCCTGGACTTAGAGTCACAGCCTTACCCCGTAGGATTGAGGGAGAAGGGCCTGACTGCTCTGGGGTGTCCGGAGGGTCCAGCCACTGGAATCAGAGAAAACAAATCCGATGGCAACGGGGCGCTTCTGGTAAGAGACAAACTTTAAAAAAAAAAAAAAAAAAAAAAAAAAACATTCAGGGGGAATTTTATTTTATTTTTTAGAATTTGGTTAAATTGAAAATTGAATTGATAGGGATAAACCATAGGGGGAGTCTGACTCTGTGACGAATGCAACGTGGTTGATATGTTTATGGGATAGAAACTGAAATCACGTGGGCGAATTGGAGGACTGAGTTGTGTGCGGTCCGGGGACTGAGTTGTGTGCGGTCCGGGGACTGAGTTGTGTGCGGTCCGGGGACTGAGTTGTGTGCAGTCCCGAAAAGGGCACTATTGCGAGTGTCCGCCCGGCTGATCTTGGGTGAAGAGATCAGATCTGTACGGAGACGTCCAACAGATTAATAGCGCGCGCGCGAAAAAGACACAGAATCAGACTGCCAATATGGGGAAATCCAAAGCAAGCTAGCTGAATATGAGACACCGGTATTTTATCAAATGAGAAAATTATATGGCCAGAAATGCATGCAACGTATACGAAGTTCATTAAATGTCATGATTTGAGTGTCACCGCTGAGTGACCGGACTGGGACTGTGAAAGAGTCAGTTGAAGGAAAAGGATAAATCGATGGGCTGTTGTGAGAACGTGTGTGAGAACTGTGAGCAGACACCGAAATGCTGGGTGTGAGAGGCATTGACTGTGGAGAAATGAAACGGAGAAATTAAAATGCCACAGCTGTTTAAAGATCGCTGGTGAGTATGAACTTTGACTAAATTTTAGCTAACAATTTGAGTGATATGATCAGTAATTTGATTAGTCGGTATAAAGATTGTAAGATGAACAAGAGCAAATGCTGTAAGCAGCTCCGCTCTGAAACCCTGACTTCAAAGAAATTTGCTGGACTGATGAAGATAATGGGCAGAAATGTTTTTATTGTAATTGGAAGTTAACTAGCTACAAACAAAGAGAGAACAAGAGAATTCAAATTTGTAGATGTTTGTGCGTATTCATTAATTTATAAAATGGGGGAGGTGCCATACCCGAAGGGAGATATACAATTTGAGTAACTAAAAATAATGTTGGTAAAAAAGCAGATAAACTTTGATAAAGCACCATAAATTGCAAGCCATTGTCTGTTTTATTGGACCTCGAGAGAGCTCTGTTCTCAGACAGACTGCCACTTTTGGAGCACACAGGTTGCTGAACGTTGCTCCATAAGCTAAAGATGAGAGTGTTTTAATTGTGGTCAGCTGGGCCATTGATTTTGCACATAACTGTGTCTGAACACCCATAAGGTGTAAAAAGTGTGGCAAATCAGGCCACCAGACTAAATTCTGTAAATGAAATCAGTAAAAAAAAAAAAAAAAAAAAAGAATAAAACAGAGATTTACACTAAGAAAATGAGAAAATAATAAGCTTGATAAATTGAAGGAAGGATTTGAGATAATTTTAATATGAGGTTAAAATTAAAGTTAAAGATGATAAAACATGTTGTAAAAGATATATAAAATATATAAATCCTGATTAACCGAGTTAAATGAAAAAGATATAATAAATATGTTCTTGCTCTTCTCACCTTTGCAAAACTCTGATAATGATGATTTGACTGAATACTGGGTTGTTGAAATAACTATAGGTGTTAAAATGTTGAAAACCCTAGAAATTGATGTTTTGGTTTCAAAAGATAAGATTGTGCTGATCTGAAATAAACCATTTGTAATCTCAATCCGGCCACCACGTGGCCTAATTTGAGTAACAGAGACTCAATCTGAGTGGAAATTAAAGTTTCTGAATTCATTTTGGGGGCAAGAGACAAATATAAAGTTATGATCATTTGAAAATGTGATTTCTGTCTAAGGATAGAGTTAAAAGGAAAATGTCTCATTTATTTGAAAACAAAGCCAAATCTTACGCTGAGCTAGTGTGAGGAGTGAAAGGTTTATGAAAATGTAGTGTACCAGCCCTGAAGGCCTCAGAGTCTCTCTCTCTCATCCCAGACCAGCTCAAAGCTGATATCTGAGCCTGTGCCACAGATGATAGAAGATATTGATGAGTAAAAGCACAGGGCATTATGTGAACACAATAGACAGTTATTTGTTAAGATATAAAAAAGGTGCCATCAAGAGGGCAATAAGACGGAAATTGAACTGAAATTTTGATTAATGTATGATATGACCAGTAACTTCTGTCTACTCTTAGCCTTCACCATGTACAGAACTGATGGCCTTAGTCACAGATGTAGCAGAACATTAAATGGAATGGAGAGTTGTTTTGGCTAAATTCACTGAGTGTAATCCACGCACTGTTAGGTTGCGTCTTTGAAGAAGTATGATGGATTTTAGTGATTAAGTTGTGTTATAATTAACCTGTCTCCATGTTTTTGCTAATTTGAAAGCAGACCAGATGGCTCTGATGACTCTTGAATGCACTTTCCGAAAGGCTCTAGAAAATATCGGATCCTGTTTAGGGTCAAAGATCTCAAAGCGATGACGAGGTTGAGCACGATGTGGTTGTTCCCGATGACGGGTAAGACTTCCTACGGCCTGACAGGATAGCAACCCAAGCCAGGGGAATCACGATAAGTCGCCTTGGACCCCCTACCAAAAAAAAAAAAAAAGGAGGAGGGGGTTTTATGTGAGGTGTGTATGAGAGGTGAGGCAGATGTCTGTGAGGCCAGCAGCATCTCTGTTGGGGGGGGAAGCTGTGTTTCGTAAGGGCCAAGGTCAAGACTGGACACAGCAGCCCCTGCCCTAATATTGGCCCCTCTATACCGCTCACCAAATACCGCATAAATTGAGAGCCAGGAAACACCCTGAAGGAAAAGAGCTATGAATGAGATCGGCATTCAAGAGCCAGCTGAGACCATGCTGTGATTGTGATTGATAACTTTGTGGAGCAGAACAAAATTTATTTGGATTAGTAAAACTGTATGATATTGAACTAATATGTCTCTATCATAGTCTTAATCCTGCAGGTCATTAGGATGGCAGAGGATAATTTGGAGACATGGTGATGGCTTTAAGATGAGGATGGCTTTTGAAGTTTAAAGAGAAGGTCTGAATAACAAAGAAATCTAAACTAAAGATAACTTGAAACAATAAGTTACACTATGAAATTTCTAAACTTTGTGAAGGATTAATGATTTAAGGGTTAATGAATTTAACATTATAGTTAAAGTCTTAGAAGACTGTTGAAAAGATTATCTGGGTGAGAGAGAGAGAGAGAGGCTGGAAACAGGGATTGTACTATATCTGTTATTGCTCAGTTAAAGCTGAGACTACACAAAAACAATGATATCAGAACAAAACAACCCAGCTGACTTTTCTAAAAATAAACAACTAATGAACGAACATATTTGAAACTGGTTAAGAGACCATGTAAAAGCACATCTTGAGAATGAGCAGTTCATATTTATGTGTCATGATTGAGTGTAGTGTGTCAGTAACCTCTGGAATTAGTGTCTTTATCATTACAGATGAGTTAAGTTAAACAAAACAAAAAAAAACTTTAGAGGAAGTTGATTATTCTGAGTGAAACTGATGAAAAGATGATCAGAACATGGGACGAGCTTTAAGTGGATTGGACATCCAGCTCTGTCTGTCACTAGTAATTATGACCAAATTTGTCATGGATGAAGACTATTTTAATTTATCTTTGGATTAATTAAGAGACAAAGTGACAATTTAACCGAAGTCACTATCCAAATGATCTAGAGACTCCCTCATATTTATGAAAGGCCGGAGGGCGAACCAAAAAGATAACTTCTAAAAGAATATCTAGATAACTTCTAGACATATTTTGATTCATACAGGAAACAAAAAAAATAAATAGAAAATAAAAATAAAAATTAGGATTTCTGACAGGGATTGTGAACAATCAAAGTCAAATTAGGCTAAAATGGATATTGAAATATGAATGCTTTTTAAAATACAGATTGGTTTTAACCAGCGTTAAAGAAATTGATGTGGCAAGTTTGATGATAAGAATCACTGCCAAATGACATGATGTAAGAGGAGTTTTAATGGACAGGGCATGGAGAAAAGGGTACTTTAAAAGAAATCCTAATTGATTAATTAATTAATTTTGTTTATTGATAACAGGAGCTGAAAAGATTTTGATAAAGAATTGGGTATTGAGTATGATTAAGTATGATGTCACGAGATAAAGATGAGTGAACGAGCTGATTGAACGTAATACAAATTGATAATTTTGTCATTTTGATGAAGTATATTTAACATTAACAAATTTAGATTTATATTTGTTAATGGTTAAATATGAGGTGGGCTATGATGAGTGAAAATGGGTCTGTTGGAAATAGTAAGTAGGGTAGTTTGTGAAGAATTGTGTTGAAATGACTGACTGAAGGAAGGTTGATAAGAATGTGATGCACAGTGAGAAACTGTGGGCAAAGCACAAAATGTAAACTGAAGGATGTTTTATGTAGAGATTTAAGGCGCTAAGATGGATTATTATCTATCTTACTTATTTGTATTGTTTAGTTTGAGTTTTAGTGAATGCCAAAAAGGTCTGTTATGATTTTGATTAATCAAAAGAACCACTGATTGTTTGTTTTTCATATATGTTTTCTAAAGTGTTTAGTCTCTGAGGAGTGACTGTGGGTCTGACCTAGGGATGTGTGTGTCGTCAAACGGTTGATAGCAGAAAGTTGGCATGTTTGAATTTTGGAGGTATCACACACCCCTAACATGATGGGAGAGCAGTGACAGTGATTACTGACTTAGCCCGGCTTACAGAGATGAAATACGGATTTGTCTTCCATTTTTATTGGATATTTTCAGTATGTTTATGGGAAACTTTCAAGTTAAGACTTAAATGCGCAGCGTAACTAACAACAAAGAGTTTATTTCAACAGAAAACCATGAGAGCAGATGCGGCTGCGAAGGCCACGGCAGCACAGCAGTCAAAGGAACCAGAATGTATTTTATTATCTGAAACTAACAAAAATGGTTTGATTTCCTTTCAGAGTATGCAGGCATTTGCCACAGCAGCGGAGAAGCACCTGTGGAGACGTGGCTGGAAACTTATGAATGATGTGTGAATGTGCAAAATGGCGTCTAGACAAGAAGTGATGGCAAGCCTTGTTTACCCCAACAATATTTTCAATGATTATGATAAATGGCTGCATGGGCGAGCCTGCAGCCAAAGGGGGAATGGTAATGGTAATGGTACTCAAATTAATGAAGTTTATAAGGGGGTTACAATATTTGCTGAAAATTTCGCATTTTGATGCATATTGAAATACATGAAAACGAGAAAAGGCCTTGAGTAAATCTGAGCCCGTTTGAGACATTTTTTTTGGAAGACCACCATTCATGGGAATGGAAGGGGGTAAACAATAGCTTGCATCAATAGAATTGTGAATTATTGCAAAGAAATGTCTTCTCTGTTGTCTGGTGTATGTGTGCAGGCGAAAACTGCTACAGGGGAAAACCGGCTGAGACTCCCTTGCACAACATCAAGCCAGGAGATCACGTGGTAAAACAGGACCTGAGTACGAAAAGCTGGAAGGCGGAAAGGTGGCTAGGGCCTTTTGTCAGGCTTCTGACGACACTGCCGTCAAAGAAGCGGAGAGAGCGACGTGGGTGCATGCGAGCCATTGCAGAAAGGTCCCAACAGTGATCGGGGAGGAGGAGCCAAGAGGAGAGAGAAGCAGGAGGAAAACGTCTGTGCGGGCAGATATATAAACATCATTTGCCGTTATCATCTCAGGAGCAGAGACACTGGCACAACGTGGTGCTGAGCCAACCAGTTTTCAAGTTAAACCCTATTTCAAGCCTACAGAATCCAGTAGGTGGTGCTTAGAGCTGCAGCGGACATCGAGCAAGGGAAGATTCCAACAAAACATCCAACGTCTGCTCGCAAGAGAACGCAGTGGTATAACCACACAGACACATTGATTACACCATTGACAGTGATGCATGTTCAAGGAGATGTGTGCGTGTGCTCACGAGACTGAAGCTGAACGTGAAAGCAGGGTGTTCTGACTGCAGAGTCAGAATTGACATCAAGAATTCGACCACAGGGAACTGCACAGCGGTGATAGGCAGTATCACAACAGGTTTTACCTGTACGTTTAGCAAACCAAGTGACACTTCGCATGCTGTAATTTGGGTTTGTGATGACAGAAACCATTTCATGCCACAGAAAGACTCGACAGGTTGCTGTTATCCAGCTTTAATGAATGTGATGAGTGACTATTATTACTACTTCTATTTTTATTATATACACATTTAAAATTTTTCTTTTTTGCAAGTTATCAAAGAATGATAAAAGGGGGAAATTGTTGGGGAAAAATTTAATCACAGAAGATTTAATCTTCCAGACCTGTTTTCTCTATTGTGTTTTAAATGAGCCAGATCAAAGAGGCCCCACCTGTGGAAGCCATACATTGTCCCTTTTATCTTTTATTGCTCTTGGAATCTGAGTTCCTGGCTAACATGCTTTGTTAGATGAAGATGGAGGACCATTGTGTTTCTTGCTTTTAATTCAAATGAGATCCAAGACAGGAGGGGGACCATTTGTGTATTGTCTCACCTCTTGCTCAAGGCGAAACCTTCAGTGGGTTTCGCCAGATGTATGGAAAATTACTGAGGGGGTTGTTAAAACATTGAGGGTATAAAAGTTTGTGCTTTCTTTTGTTTTAGCAGTTCACACTCAAGGTAGCCTCGAGCGGCTGCGTTTGACCGTGGCTCTTCCTTGCAAGGAAAATAAATCTTTATAAAGACAATTGGATTATGGTTTGTCTCTTATTAGTGATGTCGATGAATTAATTTTTGCCATTACAATATCTGTTGCCTGCAGCATACGACAGCATTCTGATTCTGATGAACATTTGTGGCATATTCAGATGACTTTGATATAGTTATTTTACATTTAGCTGGTTTAACTTTATATTGCAGCAAATTATAACTTCACATTTGAAATTAAACTATGACACTATATCACTATTCAGACAGGACTAGTTTTCTAAATGATATTTGAGTTACAATTCTCATCCCTCAACATCTGTGATTTCAAATATATTCAAAATAATGTTTTCAGAGAGTGAAATAAAAAAAACTTTCTCCGACTATTTAGATTTTATTTCTTTTTGTTGTTAAAATCTTGTGAATCTTGTTCAATGTGCAGAGTGCCTCTCTCTCAGTCCTTCCCCTTCCCCCTCACTCTCAGGCTCACCCTGTGTGTGTGTGTGTGTGTGGGGGGGGGGGGGGGTCTCTCTCACCCTGTGAGTTTGTGTGTGCGCCTTTCTCTCTTGATGATGATAATTTACCCCTTTCATATCATAGACTATCACAAATAACTATCACTTTAGTGTGAATAAGTAAAAAAAGAACTATACAAATACCTTGAATTAAATACTGGCCTTCTGGACTTACAAAATTTTGAGCAGGAAAAGATAGCTTTTCACATATTTTAAAGTGATCTATTTTATCCTATGACATTAAAATTCATCTACATTTAAATTACATCATGGGTGTGGCTTGTGGTGATAGTGGCACCAGCTGCTGCAGTAAATGTGGCATATTCGAGCAATTTTAAAATATTCTCCTGTTTAAATGCATATTGCCTGCCGTGCACAGTTAAAGGGTTAGTTCACCCAAAAATGAAAATTATGTCATTAATTACTCACCCTCATGTCGTTCGACACCCATAAGACCTCCGTTCATCTTCGGAACACAAATGAAGATATTTTTGTTGAAAGCTGATGGCTGAGAAAGGCCTCAGATAGGCCTCCATTGGCATTCAGTACATTCACACTCACAAGACCCATAAAAGGCACTATAAAGCGAAATTACAAAGTCCATCTCACTACAGTGGCTCTACAATAATTTTACGAAGCAACGACAATAGTTTTTTTGCGCAAAAAGTAAATAAAAATAACGACTTTATTCCACAAGTTCTTGTCTTCCGTGTAGGCCTCGGACATGAACTCACGAAGCACCACGATGCCTATATATTATATATTTGTTGAAGTAGTTATTTTGTTTGTGAAGAAATGTGTTGTATGTGACGCTAGCTTTGCTAACTGTGCACATAGGTTTCAATGCACAAAGAGTGAACATGTGGTTGATTAGCATTTATGTTCAGTGTATAGGAAATTGAGTAACGAAACAGATCATTTATTTAATTTAAACAGTTTATTGAACAGTTGAATAATGATTATTTTTGGCTTTGTTTCTGCAAGGCCGGGGGTTTTTTTCTGTTGTTTTCTTTGTTTTCTTCCATTTCATATTGCATCTGAGTATTGCCCGACCGAATCCTGATCTGTCCCTGCTGTGGATGCTCTGTCTGTGGTTTGGACATGGCGAGCCAATCATCTAATTGACCGTACCTGGAAGTAAATAGAACGATAATTTTGCTGAACTGGTAGGACAAACAATACTCACCTTGAACTGTTTATTTAGTGTTTTTTGCTTTGGATTCCCCCTGGATCACTCGTTGGGATATTTTTTCCCCTCTGTTGAACTGAAACTGAGCTAAAACATTCAGTGACATCTGGACATTGAATCTGGTTCTTGAACATATTTTTATTTTCCTGTGGACACGTAGCCTGACGTCGTCATACTCAATTCTAGTCAGAATATGAGTCTGATTCTGCTCCGTTGGGCTGTGATTATGGGGCGTGTTTCAACCGAACCAGGAAAGACCTCAATTGGATAGACCTACAACCAATCAGAGCAACGGAGCGACGCATAACGTTAGTTATCAAACGTCAACAGAACTCAACTGCACTGTGTTGCCAAATCCGCGGGTTGAAGCGACCCCAATTATGTGATATACAGACCCAGGAATGCGATTTTTAGCTGCCAGCCCTGCCAAAATAACACATATTATACCCCCCAAATGCCCTTTTTTCCCCCCTGAAAAACCCACCAGGAAAGCTATTGGGCTTGTTTTTGGCTAGTTTTGAGGAACGTTAGCAATTGGGCGGTTTTGTTGTAAAAACTTGGCAACCCTGTCTGCACGCCACGCACGCTGGAATAAGTTACGTTAGAAGAAAAAGACGAGTGTAAACGATCTTTGCCGGTGTTGTAAAAAAAGAATTTAAAGATACACAGAGTACTTACCAACAGGATCATCATTTCTGAGAGAAATAGTAAAGGTGAATGCATATACAACAAGTTCTCCGTTTAGGATTAGAACAAATTCAACCCAAGCGCTCTTTGGTGACGTGAATGATTACGTTACTGTTTATCATCTGCACATCATCGTCTAAAGCCCGCCCTGACAATTTCATTGGTCCGAACAGCTTCTGTTCGGGCATAATTACTTCTCTACGGAGAAAGTCCAGACCGAACTGCCCGAGTAAAAATTTTGTGGGCGGGTCTAAGTTCGGCTGGCATCCAGGCTAGTGGACACATATTTTGGACTGTGAAATCTGTTTTTGAATCTTATATACTGATTTTGAAATTGAAATTCCTAAATTTAACTGAAGTCAAGTCAAGTCAAGTCAACTTTATTTATATAGCGCTTTTAACAATGTAGATTGTTTCAAAGCAGCTTTACAGTGTTAAACAGGATAATAATGCAGCATAATTTTATTCAGCTGTATAGCCATTCTGGAAAAATTTCAAGTATCATACAGTGACAGTGTGGGCTTTAGATCAATAATTTGATCAGTAATTTAGTTTAAATGGTTAATTTAGTTTATTATTTAGATGTATTTCGATGTTTAGTTGAAAAATTTAGTGTCCCCAACTGAGCACGCCAAGCCAGAGGCAACAGGAAGTGTGAATTGTGAACTGAACTGTTTATTATTGCTGTTTATTTGGGTTTATTTCTATTATTTATTTGTCAAAAGATTTATTTTATTTTATTTAATTCAGCAACAATGCATTCAATTTCTTAGTACTTAACAGTTGCCGAAGAGTCTGAGTGTTTTCTTTAATTAATTTCTGTTATCAATTCCCTATACTCCAGTGAGTCGACCCCACCCCTTCTGTAAGCTAGTCCTAGACATAAATAGATCACATGTACCAAAGTTATCACGCCATAAGCGAGTAGCTGTAGCCTGGATGCCAGCCGAACTTAGCCCCACCCACAACATTTTTACTCGGGCAGTACGGTCTGGACTTGATCCATAGAGAAGTAATTATGCCCGAACAGAAACTGTTCGGACCAATGAATTTGTCAGGGCGGGCTTTAGACGATGATGGACAGATGATCAACATTAACGTAATCACCCACGTAATCATCAAAGGCGCTTGGGTTGAGTTTGTTCTAATCCTAAACGGAGAACTTGTTCGTATATGCATTCACCTTTACTATTTCTCTCAGAAATGATGATCGTGTTGGCAAGTACTCTGTGTAACCTTAAATTCTTTTTTTACAACACCGGCAAAGATCGTTTACAATCATCTTTTTCTTCTAACGTTAGGCTACTTATTCCAGCGTGCGTGCAGACAGGGTTGCCAAGTTTTTACAACAAAACCCGCCCAATTGCTAACGTTCCTCAAAACTAGCCAAAAACAAGCCCAAAAGCTTTCCAGGGGGGGTTCTCCGGGAAAAAAGGCATTTGGGGGGTAAAATATGTGTTATGTTGGAAGGGCTGGCAGCTAAAAATCGCATTCTTGGGTCTGTATATCACATAATTGGGGTCGCTTCGACCCGCGGACATGGCAACACAGTGCAGTTGAGTTCTGTTGACATTTGATAACTAACGTTATGCGTCGCTCCGTTGCTCTGATTGGTTGTAGGTCTATCCAATTGAGGTCTTTCCTGGTTCGGTTGAAACACGCCCCATAATCACAGCCCAACGGAGCAGTATCAGACTCATATTCTGACTAGAATTGAGTATGACAACGTCAGGCTAGAGTAGCTGCGGGTTACAGGTAGGTTTAGGGAAGGGATTGGGTTACTGTTCAAAACGTGTCTCAATACTGCAAAAAAAAAGAATTGTAAATAAAATTATGATGGCTGATTAAATCGAGAATCACACTCCATGTCATAATGGCAAAAATCATAGTTTCATGATGATAACCATGCCCAACGCGTCTATATACTGTCATTGACTTACATAGGAATCACTTCAGTGCACCCATCACAGAATTTTCGGCGATTCCGTGAAACTGCCACGGATTTTGAGTTAAGGGACCCGTGTTCATTTCACGGAATTCTGTGAGATCAAGTTGCGAAGAAACAGCACCTGCCAAGCTGCTGTTGCCTGCTGCCTCCATATTGTTAATCGTTTTCATCATATCAAAAATAGAGACAGAGCGACACGCGTCATAATCTGAAGACCACGCCCACCGGGGGGGAAAACAATCGAACGCTCTCCATTGACTTTGCATTGCGTGAAGCGACATCCTTGTCATTTCGGATTTATAACAAAAAACAGAACAATGTCTAAAAGCGGATATGTGACAAAGTGTACAGCAACCAAGCTAAGCAAAACCCACAACCAAAAACCCAGACGTTTTTATAAGCTATTAACCCAAAAAACGAGCGTTTAAGGACAAAAAAGTGGATACAGGCCATTGAGACACGTTATATTACACTGAGAAGTAGGCCTACGCCCACTAGAGGGGAACGTAATCAGCGACAGGAAATATCATATCGTCACCTTCCTAAAATAATTGCCTAAGTAATTTTTTGACAAAAATTATTTTTTTGCTTAAGTCATCTCCTCATGATGCTGGCCACCTCTGGTAAAATCCTCCACATCCTCAGTTGAACAGATCATACAATTCTATCCTATCATATATAGTTAATCTATATTTATATGCAGTGACATATAATTTTATGGAGACTTACTATTTTTGTACCTGAAAATCTAGTTTAGACCTACATGAAAATAACTTTATTTGTGCTTTTGCTCGTAATTTGATTATTTGTTCTTATTTTATTACTGACTGTCTTTAACAATATAAAAAAAAATTATATGAGTTAGGATATTAGTTTTTAGAGTCATAACCTTATTTATTAAAGCTTACATGGCTCAAAAACAATACTAGTTCTATTTTATTTTATTTATCAGTTTTTTTGTGGTGGGGCCAGTGAAAATTCTGGCAGGGGAAGTAAAAATTTGAACCCCTGAAAAAAATCCTTAGCATTGAGCCTTGAAATATACCCAAAGCAATGGAGAAGGTGATGAACCTAAACAGGCAAAAATTTGGGGGGTTTTTTTCCTAAAAGCAACAAAATCCGGAGAAACAACTCAAGCAAAGCCAACCTCTTTAGTGTTGTAAATAGTTGTGTGATGTATAAATAAATGTTGTTTGAGCGACGCATAACGTTAGTAGTCAAATGTCAACAGAACTCAACTGCACTGTGTTGCCAAGTCCACGGGTTGAAGCGACCCCAATTATGTGATATACAGACCCAGGAATGCAAATTTTAGCAGGCAGTCCTTCCAAAATAACACATATTTTACCCCCCAAATGCCTTTTTTTCCCGGAAAACCCCCCTGGAAAGCTTTTGGGCTTGTTTTTGGCTAGTTTTGAGGAACGTTAGCAATTGGGCGGGTTTTGTTGTAAAACTTGGCAACCCTGTCTGCACGCACGCTGGAATAAGTAGCCTAGCATTAGAAGAAAAAGATGAGTGTAAACGAACTTTGCCGGTGTTGTGAAAAAAGAATGTAAGGATACACAGAGTACTTACCAACACGATCATCATTTCTGAGAGAAATAGTAAAGGTGAATGCATATACGAACAAGTTCTCCGTTTAGGATTAGAACAAACTCAACCCAAGCGCCTTTGATGACGTGGATGATTACGTTACTGTTTATCATCTGTCCATCATCGTCTAAAGCCCGCCCAGACAATTTCATTGGTCCGAACAGTTTCTGTTCGGGCATAATTACTTCTCTATGGATCAAGTCCAGACCGAACTGCCCGAGTAAAAATGTTGTGGGCGGGGCTAAGTTCGGCTGGCATCCAGGCTACCACGTATCCGTAACACTCCCGCTCCGTGACACTAGTAGTTTCGGGAGGTTGAACATTTAAAATTGCCTAAGTCACAAAGGCATGTTCAAAAATCCGCCTAAGTCATTTATTCCTGTTATGTTACATAATTGACATGCATTGTTATTAGTCTGTCAATAGTCATCTTCTGACATGAACTTTTTGAGTGACTATCAATAAATATCATGTATTCCATTATTGGTTCAGTTTTTTGTGTTTTCTGAGAAACCTGGAAAAATTACTTAGGCAATTATTTTAGGAAGGTGACGATATATAAAACTGACATTTGGATATTTGACTTAACAGTAGCAACATATTTACTGCACACATAGGTATACTGAGGCATACTGAGTGTCAGGATCCCAAAATTTACCCATTCTTCCTGCTGAAGCGTCACGTTTTACTGCCTTTATCCACTTTTGTCTCCTTAAACCCTCTTTTTGTACGGTCGACAGCTTATAAAAACGTATTTCTTTGTTTTTTAGCTTGTTTGCTGTACACTTTGTCACATATCAGCTTTTAGACATTGTTCTGTTTTTTTTTATAAGTCCGAAATGACAAGGATGCAGCCTCACGCAATGCAAAGTCAATGGAGAGCGTTGGATTGTTTTCCCCCCCGGTGTGGGCGCGGCCTAAATACGCTCTGTCTCTATAGGTATTTGCACTAGTAACAATGTAATTATTGATATCAGAAATGTGCATTTTTACTAATAAGAATTGTATTTTTGATAACTGAAATTGGAATTTCTACTAGTAAGAAATCAATTCTTGATATCAACAATTGAATTTGAATAGGATTTGGTGACATTTCACTAGTGAAAATACAATTACTGATATCAACAATTAGAGTTTTTACTAGTGGAAATTAAATTCTTGATATAAAAAAATTGCCATTTTAACTAGTGAAAATGTATTTGTTGATATCAAGAATTAATGTTGTTACTAGTGGAAATCTAATTCCTGATATCAAGAATTAACATTTTAACTAGTGAAAATTGAATTGTTGATATCACAAATACATATCCTGCGATTGATTAAAAGTCAAAACGGCTTGCCATAAGAAAGCAACATCTTGAGACATCGATACATGACATCCAAAACGACTGTTGAATTTAAAAAGGGAGTGAGGGAGAGATAGGCAGCAATAATATATATGTTTTGTTTGTTTTTATGGGCACTTTTAATGGGGGTTCTTTGTCTGTGTGTTTGTAGCCAAAGGTCTTTGTTGGATTGTTACTGTTAGGAGTTTGATCAATGATGTTCCACTCGCCTGTTGAAAAATGTATGAAATTACTGAAATGTTTGTTTGATTATGGAAAAACGTGAATACAGGGAGTGCAGAATTATTAGGCACGTTGATTTTCTGATCATATTTTTTTTCCAGGCACATTTGACCAATTCCAAACCACAGTAATCCTAATAACTACTATTGATTTAGTATTTAATAATGTATAAGTGATATATAATTGTTCATGAAGGCTGGAAATGAAAAACAAATGGAAATGTGCAGAATTATTAGGCATGTTTTCTTTTACAGATAAATTGAGCCAAAAAAGAGATTTAACTCAGACTGAAAAGTAAAAAAGTATTAAATGCCCATGAGAAGGATGCAATACTAATGCAATGCTAGACATTGCAGTTAAGGCATGACCATTGGACAGTGAAATGCTCGTTGGGTCAGCAGGATCTGACAAAAACAGGTGGTGAAGAAAAGACACCTGTTAACTGCAAAATAATTAAGAATTAAGGTGAAGAATTAAGGGTGAAACCATCAGGAATCCTTTAGTCTCCAGCGCCAACATTTTCCAAAGCTGCAACCTACCTGGAGTCTCCAGAAGTGCAAGGTGTCAGGATCTCAGAGACTTCAGTTAGGTAAAGAATCCTAAAAAATGACCCCCACTAGATAAGAATCACAAGCTGAAGTGTTGTAAAATACATGAAGAAGGTTTTTTTATAGGCTTTATGGACCGTTTTGGGAGTTCATTTTTAGTCCATCTCTGCAAAACGGACTTCAGGATGGACTAAAATGAACTCCCAAAACGAACTGCCAGATTCTGGAAGATGAATTCTTCAAACAGTGGTACTAAAGGATGTGGTGCTGGTCCTTCAAGAGTCATTCTCAACCTATCGGTCCATAAAGCCTATAAAAAAACCTTCTTCGTGTATTTTACAACACTTCAGCTTGTGATTCTTATCTAGTGGGGGTCATTTTTTAGGATTCTTTACCTAACTGAAGTCTCTGAGATCCTGACACGTTGCACTTCTGGAGACTCCAGGTGGGTTGCAGCTTTGAAAAATGGTGGCGCTGGAGACTAAAGGGTTCCTGATGGTTTCACCCTTAATTCTTCACCTTAATTCTTAATTCTTTTGCAGTTAACAGGTGTCTTTTCTTCACCACCTGTTTTTGTCTGACCCTGCTGACCCAACGAGCATTTCACTGTCCAATGGTCACGCCTTAACTGCAATGTCTAGTATTGCATTAGTATTGCATCCTTCTCATGGGCATTTAATACTTTTTGACTTTTCAGTCTGAGTTAAATCTCTTTTTTGGCTCAATTTATCTGTAAAAGAAAACATGCCTAATAATTCTGCACACCTGAATATAAGGTGTTTTTCATTTCCAGCCTTCATGAACAATTATATATCACTTATACATTATTAAATACTAAATCAATAGTAGTTATTAGGATTACTGTGGTTTGGAATTGGTCAAATGTGCCTGGAAAAAAAATATGATCAGAAAATCAACGTGCCTAATAATTCTGCACTCCCTGTATAGCATCACCCCCTTCTTGAAACGTGAATGCAATTACATTTGCTGTAGAATTTGTAAAGAATGACAATGACATGCTGGCGCTGGTTTTTGCACTTGTGTGTGTCACTGTGACTGGGGTGGCAGGCACGGTGATAAAGCCTCATACAAAAACTGTTTACATTTTTCTCTCCAATTATGGAGAGCCAGATCCGTGTACATGCATGATTAAATTAATGATCTTATGAGATTCATGCATTTCGTTCGTGCATTGACTATTTATTTTTAGGCTATGCATTATTCGTTGTCTTCAGTCACGAAAGAAACATTATTTTGTCAGGGTTCGGTCACTTAGGTGTGGTTTATTCTTTTTGGTGAACGTTCGGTTCCGACTCCGAGTTCGCTGGAGGATGGCAAACTCGGATACAACAGTAGGCTACATTTCAACTTTTGGAAACACAAGGAAAGTGGAAAGTTCCTTCGTCAGATGAGGAAGTTGAACCTGCCACAGGAGAGCTGATGCAGTTGCATTCATAGTACTACTCATCCAGAGTGAGTAGAAGGGCTGAACTATGACTCATGCTAATAACTTTATTAGCAGTCTGTCAGCCATTAATTTGCCTCTGATAGCTAGGCCTAAATGTTTCTGGGTCATTGGTGAAACGTTAAACAGAATTCAGTATTCATGTTGTTTATTCTTTTTCTGGTTAATACAGTCTAGTTGATGTGCTTATATTAACATTTGAAACATAATCATGAAACATAAGGCTATTTGATGTGGTTTGGATCATTGTGCAATACAGCAAACTGTGCTTCGTCTGTCAAGAGGTTGTAAAGTCAGTTGGATGAGGAGTATTTGAGATGGCATGTATCACTGTGCATGGAATGGCCACAGTGAAACATTTCACTTCATAAACCCTTTAACAATGATCTTAAAAGAGTCCTCAAACAAACTTTCATAGAATTTTCTTTTATGGCATTTTTTAATTTATTTTAGATTATTTTATTATAATTTTTTTTAAACTCAAGTGTAATTTTGAAGATTTTCCCACATTTTTATAAACTCTTAAACTAGCTCTTTCATGTATTTTTATGTATATTTCATGTACTAAATGATTGCTTTCTGATACCAGCATCTGACTTAACAGCTCTCTTGTGAGAGGTCTGTTTTTGTTATGGACTGTCTCTCTGTGTATTATGGAGGCTGGGGTACACAGTATTTCGATCAACTACAAAAAGGTCAGAAGCATCTGTAAATTAATTATCACTGCAGAGAATCCAACTTTTAAAATAACATTACGCTTTTCTTCTCTAGATGCTCACTGATCTTTGGTGTTTAACAATAGCCTTGATATTTTATAGATTTTGCATCAACCATATCATATTTTCTTTGTGTAAAACCGCACTTTGCAAGTAAATGTGGACTTAAACTTTTACACCAGGATGTGACATGAACAGCTCTCTTGTGAGAGGTGTGTTTTTGTTATGGACTGTCTCTCTGTGTATACTGGGGCGCACAGTATTTCATTCCACTACAAAAAGATCAGACCAGATAAATTAACAATCACTATAGTGAATCCATAATGTGTTTTTCTATTCCCTCATAATCTTTCACCTTAAGGATTCATACAGATAATCTACAAGAAAATTCGTTTTTTAATTATTTTTTTTCTTGTCATTTTTGAAAAATCTACATTGTGATCTAATTATAGATCCTAAATTATACATAATTCAGAAATAAATAAAAATATCTGTAATAATTGCACTGTTCTTAAAAATAAATTATATATAACGAACAAGTACTTTATAGTAGAGTTTGGGTCCAACACTCTTGTACAACAATGTTAAGGGGCAAACCTCAATATGATATGATCTATGTATGGAGATGCACTCTTCAACACATCTCAGTGTAATTTACTGCATATCATCATGACTCATGAATATTATTGCATTGAGTGTATGTTGATGCCTCTTTCCCTAATATGCAATAATTATTAATTATCGATTTTCTGCTATACAACACTTTGTTTCACTAAAACTTTTTTATTTAGTAAACAAAATTTACTGTATTTATCCAATTGATTTGTCCAATGTATTTACATTGACAACATAAAAAGTAATCTCAACTTTTACGAGTAAGTAAAACTAAAAAAATAAATATATTTTTTGCATGCAGAACCATCACACAGACACACAATTTAGTTGGATTAAATTGCGAGATTCTGTTATTGTTCTATCTCATAATATATCATAGCTCTGTTCACACAGCTGCTCCGACTACTCTAAAAAAAAACTCTTAATATAACAAACAAACTATTTTGTAGGGCGTATCACCCCCACTCCCAGAGGATTGTTTTATAAACTGTTCAATGATTAACCTTCACCAAGCTAAATCATCTGCGGTGTAAACTTTTTTGTGTAACTTATTTACTCTGGCAGGTGTGACAATGGAAATGTTATGTAGTTCTGCTGATGATTGTTCATGTACATCCTGGGACTGCAGGCAGGCGATGGTGTCCTCCTTGTCATGGCACTTGTGACAGTGCTGGACATGGTAGAAGAGCAACTGATGGGCTGAGAGAATATGACCACAGTTTACAACATTATATATAATATTAATCTGTCCTTATTAGGAATTACAGTAATGAAAACATTATTTCCACATCTCTTTATGGAATGAAAATAACAGTAGCCTGGCATAACAAGAATAAGAGTGCATATTATACGATTGATTTATACTAGCCTATATTGTATTTATATAAAGCGTTCACAGGCAAATTTGCTTTATGTATTTCCCCGGCGTCAAAATCAAACTTTTTCTTTTTCTTTTTTACTTTGTTAATTTTACTTAACTTACCTTAAAGTAGAGTTTACTTAATTCCATTTGTAAAATGTAGTCTACTTAAAAAAAAATGCATGCAAAAACTTTTAAAATTAAGTACATTTCACTTCTTTTTTTTTGTTTTTTTTTCCTTCAGTGTAGATCTTTCTTAAAAATGTAATTAAATTAAACCTGGTCTTTAAAAAAAAAAAAAAGTAGACGTTTCTATATTGATGGGAGAAACAAAACTTGTCAAAGTTTCGAATCATTTGAACCAATTTGCAAAATGATTCACTGTTTCGAAGCATTTGAAACGCCACACGCTGTTAACCACTGCTGGCCAGAAGGTTATAAATGCGACAAAAACTCAGTCCACACATGTATAAAAACACATTTTGCAAACCCATTGCAAATATTTTATTGAAAGTAAAATCACCAAATGCAGTTAACTAATTATCTAATAGGATTAAATAAAAAGTGTCTGTATAATGTGTTCTTTTATCAATTTTATAAAATTATTTCTTGCCAATGCATTTACAAACATTGGAGATTTAGAAGAAAAAAAAAATTGCCATGACATGCTGGCGCTGGTTTTTGCACTCATGTATATCACTGTGCCTGGGCTGGGGGTCACCGTGATAAAGTCCCATACAAAAACTGTTCAGATGAAACCCATGATATTTTTTATAACAGATAGCCAAATGGTGAGCCAAATCCAAATGAATGCATTTCACGTTTTCTGAATATTCAGCAGGTCATTGTTACAAGTGGCTTATGCAGGAAGGCAAGGACAGGCAAATACGTGACTCAAACAAATTTTACTGAAGAAGGTTTCACAATACAGGAACATACACACTTTACATAACTAACTTAACATAACTGTGACCAGACCACGAGTGAGTGAACAAAGAGGAACTTAAATACAAACACAGATGACTGAATAAACGAAGGGCACAGGTGATACAGGTGAAGATAACTAAACACAGCTAAACAGAACTAGACTAAAGAGGGTAACCAAGGAAACACAGGAGTGGCGGGAAAAAGAGCAAAGAAACATGTGATGTGATAAATGCAAAAACACAACAGAGACAGACTAGACATGTGACATTATTCCCCCCTCCCGGTGGGCGTGTCCTCACGCCGTCGACAGACCAACCAGGGAGGGTGGGCAGGCACCCTGGATTGGGAGCCATGGGCGGCCATGGCAGGTCTGGAGCCTTGGACAGCCATGACGGAACGGGAGTCTCTGGTGGTCTTGGTGGAACGGGAGTCTCTGGTGGCCTTGGCGGAACGGGAGCCTCTGGTGGCCTTGGCGGAACGGGAGTCTCTGGTGGCCTTGGCGGAACGGGAGTCTCTGGTGGCCTAGGCGGAACGGGAGCCTCTGGTGGCCTTGGCGGAACGGGAGCCTCTGGTGGCCTTGGCGGAACGGGAGCCTCTGTTGGCCTTGGCGGAACGGGAGTCTCTGGTGGCCTTGGCGGAACGGGAGCCTCTGGTGGCCTTGGCGGAACGGGAGCCTCTGGTGGCCTTGGCGGAACGGGAGCCTCTGGTGGCCTTGGCGGAACGGGAGCCTCTGGTGGCCTTGGCGGAACGGGAGTCTCTGGTGGCCTTGGCGGAACGGGAGCCTCTGGTGGCCTAGGCGGAACGGGAGCCTCTGGTGTCCTTGGCGGAACGGGAGCCTCTGGTGGCCTTGGCGGAACGGGAGCCTCTGGTGGCCTTGGCGGAACGGGAGCCTCTGTTGGCCTTGGCGGAACGGGAGTCTCTGGTGGCCTTGGCGGAACGGGAGCCTCTGGTGGCCTTGGCGGAACGGGAGCCTCTGGTGGCCTTGGCGGAACGGGAGCCTCTGGTGGCCTTGGCGGAACGGGAGCCTCTGGTGGCCTTGGCGGAACGGGAGTCTCTGGTGGCCTTGGCGGAACGGGAGCCTCTGGTGGCCTAGGCGGAACGGGAGCCTCTGGTGTCCTTGGCGGAACGGGAGCCTCTGGTGGCCTTGGCGGAACGGGAGGCTCTGGTGGCCTTGGCGGAACGGGAGTCTCTGGTGGCCTTGGCGGAACGGGAGTCTCTGGTGGCCTAGGCGGAACGGGAGCCTCTGGTGGCCTTGGCGGAACGGGAGCCTCTGGTGGCCTTGGCGGAACGGGAGCCTCTGGTGGCCTAGGCGGAACGGGAGCCTCTGGTGGCCTTGGCGGAACGGGAGTCTCTGGTGGCCTAGGCGGAATGGGAGCCTCTGGTGGCCTTGGCGGAACGGGAGTCTCTGGTGGCCTTGGTGGAACGGGAGCCTCTGGTGGCCTTGGCGGAACGGGAGCCTCTGGTGGCCTTGGCGGAACGGGAGCCTCTGGTGGCCTTGGTGGAACGGGAGCCTCTGGTGGCCTTGGCGGAACGGGAGCCTCTGGTGGCCTAGGCGGAACGGGAGCCTCTGGTGGCCTTGGCGGAATGGGAGCCTCTGGTGGCCTAGGCGGAATGGGAGCCTCTGGTGGCCTTGGCGGAACGGGAGTCTCTGGTGGCCTTGGTGGAACGGGAGCCTCTGGTGGCCTTGGCGGAACGGGAGCCTCTGGTGGCCTTGGCGGAACGGGAGCCTCTGGTGCCCTTGGCGGAACGGGAGCCTCTGGTGGCCTTGGCGGAACGGGAGTCTCTGGTGGCCTAGGCAGAATGGGAGCCTCTGGTGGCCTTGGCGGAACGGGAGTCTCTGGTGGCCTTGGTGGAACGGGAGCCTCTGGTGGCCTTGGCGGAACGGGAGCCTCTGGTGGCCTAGGTGGAACGGGAGCCTCTGGTGGCCTTGGCGGAATGGGAGCCTCTGGTGGCCTAGGCGGAACGGGAGTGTCTGGTGGCCTTGGCGGAACGGGAGCCTCTGGTGGCCTAGGCGGAACGGGAGTCTCTGGTGGCCTTGGCAGAACGGGAGCCTCTGGTGGCCTTGGCGGAACGTGAGCCTCTGGTGGCCTTGGCGGAACGGGAGCCTCTGGTGCCCTTGGCGGAACGGGAGCCTCTGGTGGCCTTGGCGGAACGGGAGTCTCTGGTGGCCTAGACGGAACGGGAGCCTCTGGTGCCCTTGGCGGAACGGGAGTCTCTGGTGGCCTAGGCGGAACGGGAGCCTCTGGTGGCCTAGGCGGAACGGGAGTCTCTGGTGGCCTTGGCAGAACGGGAGCCTCTGGTGGCCTTGGCGGAACGGGAGCCTCTGGTGGCCTTGGTGGAACGGGAGCCTCTGGTGCCCTTGGCGGAACGGGAGCCTCTGGTGGCCTTGGCGGAACGGGAGCCTCTGGTGGCCTTGGCGGAACGGGAGTCTCTGGTGGCCTAGACGGAACGGGAGCCTCTGGTGGCCTTGGCGGAACGGGAGCCTCTGGTGGCCTTGGCGGAACGGGAGTCTCTGGTGGCCTAGACGGAACGGGAGCCTCTGGTGCCCTTGGCGGAACGGGAGTCTCTGGTGGCCTAGGCGGAACGGGAGCCTCTGGTGGCCTAGGCGGAACGGGAGTCTCTGGTGGCCTTGGCAGAACGGGAGCCTCTGGTGGCCTTGGCGGAACGGGAGCCTCTGGTGGCCTTGGTGGAACGGGAGCCTCTGGTGCCCTTGGCGGAACGGGAGCCTCTGGTGGCCTTGGCGGAACGGGAGCCTCTGGTGGCCTTGGCGGAACGGGAGTCTCTGGTGGCCTAGACGGAACGGGAGCCTCTGGTGCCCTTGGCGGAACGGGAGTCTCTGGTGGCCTAGGCGGAACGGGAGCCTCTGGTGGCCTTGGCGGAACGGGAGCCTCTGGTGGCCTTGGCGGAACGGGAGCCTCTGGTGGCCTTTAGATGTGTTTGTGTGTTTTTCCCCACATCTTTTTGCCACAGTTGGCTGTAGTTGCCCATGGCAATGCTGACAGGCAATCAGTCCACAGACAAAAACAACAAATGCAGGAATGAATTCACAGAACCATGAACTGAGACAATAATCTGGAGTGAAATATGTTTAAACAACAAGGTTCCTGTGGCTGTATACTATATTTTAAATACAGTCACTGCCAAAAGATGTTAAATATGATCTGACTATCCAAAACCAACCAAAAGTTACTTTCTTCTTTTGCGCAGCCCATTCCACTATAGCTGTAGCTGTCCTAGTGATGTGAGATAAAGATTAAGAGGAATAAACATAAAGGGGACAGGGTAAAAATATATTTGTTCCTGATTAAATACAAAGCATTAGTTGACCATGTTCTTGTGCATGGAATGACCATGAGGGAAGTTTGCCTACAGGCTCATCTACAAGGTTTTTATACTTACACATACAGTATAATTACAGTAGCACTGATGAGAGAACTATTACTAAGTACAGTAAATACTGTAGCTCATGTCCTCTCATTATGAACTTTTTTCATATTTTTGCAGAACCGATTTTTCTCAATTGAGAAAAACTGTAACGTAATCCCTGTTTGTGAAACTAGGACATAAAGTGTAACTTAATTATGCTATATTGCTATTTGTTATCATTTAGTGTATATCTATTTCAGTTTTACACTTGCAGTGAGTAGGGGAGAGAGGGGCACCAAGTAACACCGGGCTAGTTGTAACACACATGATTTAAAACTATCCACACATGCCAGGATGACGAAACTTAGTGTATTTACTAGTTGCCATATCAACAGTATACAGAGAAATAATTGCGCCAAAATTTGAAAAAAATTATTTTGAAGATATCACTGAACATTTGTTTAACTATTGCAAATTTCTTATTTAAGTACATTTTTCATCTTAGTTATTTTGTGTGTGTGTGTGTTTATTTAAAATTAGACAAATCTGATATTATTTTAATCTTATATCTGTTATTTAACAGTTGAGATCTAACCAGCAGAAGACACGAGCTGGGTTTAAATCCCAGTTGCACAGGTGGAGCATGTTGTAACTGCGTTTCAATGTGCCCCTATTAGAACTATGTGTAACCCAGGTCACTGACAAGGTCACTAGTAATTATTTTATTTAAAATTATTATTTTTTTTGATTAATATCTGTTTAGCATTATAACAAAAGAAAGCAGATTTAAGTTAATTTATATTATATTATAAATATAAATCTAGAAAAAGAAATTGGCCAAAGGAAGTTTTGATTGGATGAGGTCGGAGGTTAGTCCCGCCTCCTGGAAGTGAGTTCGGAGACAGAACAGCTGAGAGTGTAACGAGTGTAAACGCAGATTGATGCGAGAGAGTGCATTCGCGTTTTCATAGTTCTCAAAAGAGAATTTAAATGATCTAAAAATAGATTATTTAAGTGGAAAAAATCCTCAAAAGTAACGCTTTAATGGTGATAGAAGCAGACGGAAAGAGTGAACATGCGGCTGATTAGCATTTATGTTCAGTGTATAGGAAATTGAGTAACGAAACAGATCATTTATTTAATTTAAACAGTTTATTGAACAGTTGAATAATGATTATTTTTGGCTTTGTTTCTGCAAGGCCGGGTTTTTGTTTTGTTTTCTTTGTTTTCTTCCATTTCATATTGCATCTGAGTATTGCCCAACCGAATCCTGATCTGTCCCTGCTGTGGATGCTTTGTCTGTGGTTTGGACATGGCGAGCCAATCATCTAATCGACCGTACCTGGAAGTAAATAGAACGATCATTTTGCTGAACTGGTAGGACAAACAATACTCACCTTGAACTGTTTATTTAGTGTTTTTTGCTTTGGATTCCCCCTGGATCACTCGTTGGGATATTTTTTTTTCCTCTGTTGAACTGAAACTGAGCTTAAACATTCAGTGACATCTGGACATTGAATCTGGTTCTTGAACATATATATATATTTTTTTTCTCTGGACACACATTTTGGACTGTGAAATCTGTTTTTGAATCTTATACTGATTCTGAAATTGAAATTCCTAAATTCAACTGAAGTGTGAATTGTGAACTGAACTGTTTATTATTGCTGTTTATTTGGGTTTATTTCTATTATTTATTTGTCAAAAGATTTATTTTATTTTATTTAATTCAGCAACAATACATTCAATTTCTTAGTACTTAACAGTTGCCGAAGAGTCTGAGTGTTTTCTTTCTTTAATTTCTGTTATCAATTCCCTATACTCCAGTGAGTCGACCCCACCCCTTCTGTAAGCTGGTCCTAGACATAAATAGATCACATGTACCAAAGTTATCACGCCATAAGCGAGTAGCTGCGGGTTACATATGCTTTGAAGAACCCAAGTTTATTAGCTCCCAACAATAAAACAAACAAACAAAAAAAAACATTGGCTTGGCTTGTCTATTAGATGCTCTTCTATTCTATACTTTTATGAATTCTATTGAGAAACATGAGAAAGAGGTGAATAAAATCAATGGTCAGAAGTTATTCATTATTTGGATTGCAGGCGAGAACACTGGCGGAAAGCTATCGGACACGGTTGCGGAAGAGGAGAAAACGTGGCAGAGATTACGGAGAAGGGCAGAAAAAAACACCACTACCCTCAGTGCTTCTTTGTAACACCCGCTCCCTGAGAAGCAAAGTTGTGGAGCTCAGAGTTAATACCAGAGTTCGACATGAGTATCGGAATTCATGCCTGTTCACTGAGACGTGGTTACGAGAGGACGTGCCCGACTCGCTCTTTGCCCTGGGGTCCGTTTCAGAAAGGAGGTTAAGTGAAAACTCTGAGTAGGTTAACCCTGAAATAAGGGAAACTCTGGGTTTTCTGTTTCAGAATGGGAGGTATGTCAAACCCGAGAAAGCAGGGTAAGTCAAGCCCGTTTCTAAAAGAGAGATAACTTATACTCAGAGTCAGTTACCAGGGTAACTTACTCTGTGAACCTAACCTGGTCTGGAGCAGGTTTTAAACCCAGAGTTAATGTATTCTCTCATTCACCGCTATAAAAGTTAACCCAACTATAAGACGACTTCAGCTTCGGAAACCCAGAAATGTGAAAAGAGTCTATGCTCTTTTCACATAATGAAATGTTCTCTAATCCCACCTGTTACATTTATTAATTAGGGTGATGACATTAACATTTGACTTCTACTCAGGCCAGCCAAACACCAGCACCACTGACAGATGAAGAGGAGATGGAGGAAGAATATTAACATCCAACAGGAAAAAGAAAAAAGTATTTGTAGGAAATAAAGATGACCATAAAAATTGTAAATAAATGTATTTAACAGCTGTGGTGGTGGTTATGGCATATATCTCGTACTACCATCTGGCAGCATCCTTCCATTCCATACAGTAATCAGTTTTCAGAAAGTGTGATGATGGGAATATGAGTCTCATCAATGCGTCCAACCACTGGAAATTCTAATTATTAGGTTACTTCTAGGATTATCAAGTGAACGTCAGGATCCTGTATAAAAGGACATGCCATTTTTGTCACTTGACAGTGTCCTCATGATGAAATATGAGCAATGAATGAATGTTCCTGCACTGCAAAGAATGCTTTCTTACTTTGTATTTTTGTCAAGTGGCAGATAATTTAACTTGTTTTAAGTAAACTTCGCTTACTTTAGATTTAGATTTCATTTATAATTTTTTTTTATATTTGTACTTGAAATACGACAAAATACTACAAAAAAGCATTTGTGGAGTTTGAATGAATGAATAAAGTATTTAAACACTGCTGGTGCTTTTAAAAGGGGGAGGAGACCGAAAGAAACTCTGGGTTTCCCAAAGAAAACCTGCTCCAGACCAGGTTAGGTTCACAGAGTAAGTTACCCTGGTAACTGACTCTGAGTATAAGTTCTCTCTTTTAGAAACGGGCTTGACTTACCCTGCTTTCTCAGGTTTTACATACCTCCCATTCTGAAGCAGAAAACTCAGAGTTTCCCTTAATTCAGAGTTTTTACTTAACCTCCTTTCTGAAACGGGCCCCTGGTCTGTAACTCCAACATATGTCTAAGCCTTAGGCCTTTTTAACTTCCACGTGAATTTGGGAACATTTTATTTTTTACTGTTTTTATTCCACACAGTAGGAATGCTGCAAATGCAGCTAAACTTACAGCAGACTGTGTTCACAGACAATTAAGACATACCCCTAAATTGTTTTATTTTAGGGGATTTTAATCATTGCTGTCCATTTAATTCCTACGTATAAGCAGTGTTGGGGAAAGTTACTTTGAAAAGTAATGCATTACAATATTGCGTTACTCCCTTAAAAAGTAACTAATTGAGTTACTTAGTTACTTTTTAAGAAAAGTAATGCGTTACGTTACTTTTGCGTTACTTTTTCTCACCTGGGCTGGGCTTGTTTTTGTTTTGTTTTTTATAACAAAAAAGTTATATTTTTGTGCAACGGTAAAGACCTCTTCATACCAAAACTGAAATAATAAGCCCCAGGCTGAGGTAAAAATGCAAATTGACGCATGAACACTAGAGGGCGCAGCTCTGGATAATGGAGAATAGGATGCAGGAGAAAAAGGTTTTACCAATAAAAACAAAAAATCTAGTAATTTTCATCATCAAAGTTCAGCAGCAAGACATTGGTAAATTAAATATAAAGGTAGATTATGCATAAAAATTGTTGTTTTATTTAACATTTAATTATTGGAGGTTTGCATAGTGTGATTTTGCATTTGACTGATTTTATTCATTTTGAGGAGTAAAGAATCTTTATTGTGTATGTGAGATAAATAAATGCTCATATTTAGTCTAGAACTACAATAACCATCATGTTCACACACAACATGGGGACAGGAGACCTGTCAGTCAAATTAATGTGAAAGTAACTTGCGTTACTTTTTTGAAAAAGTAACTCAGATATTTTGTTGTAAATTTGAAAAGTAATGCGTTACTTTACTAGTTACTTGGAAAAAGTAATATTATTACGTAACTCTATTACGTAAAGTTACTTGTAATGCGTTACCCCCAACACTGCGTATAAGTCCCTGCTCAAGAGCAGTAAACCACAAACTAAAACTGCATATGTGTGGAACAACAATATATTGAAACCTTAAAAGGATGCTTCTCCTGCACCAACTGGAACCTCTTTCAAAGTTTGGAATTGTAGGAGGCTTATTACACTCAAAAAAATTACTTGTTGAATTTACTCAAAAAAGCAACATTAAGTGGTTCCACACAACTATATTGAGAATTTTTTACAAATAATTTAGTTATATGAACAAAAGAAAGTCAAGTACAGCTGACAAAATTTCTTTAAGTAAATACAAACCATTTGAATTAGTCACTGTTACATAATATTTATGTGCAGTTTACTTAATGTCATGTTAAATTTATAAAAGTTTATTTGAGGTAAACACATTTATCAATTTAACCCGTTTACGCACTTTCGCGCCGCCGACGTCACACTGGATTTTTTTTTATTTAGTGAGTGACACTCAACAACTCAAATATAAAAGCTAAACATGCCACATACCTTTGGAAAGCTGACATTCTTGTGAAATGTAATGAACACAGCAGGCACAATCAGTGTCTTTGTCAGACCACCAAACTACTCTGACCGCCAACACCTTTTTACGAATTCAAATTAAGTGTCCATCCAAAAATCAGGTGCATCCATGCAAAAACGCTGTAATTCCACTCTTTAGGGTCCAGGCAATCCAAATTCAGTGAAATATTTAGTCCATAACACATTTATATAGCAATAAACAGCCACAGAATGTAGTAGTACCATTTCCAAAAAGCGGAGTGCGCTATCCAGTCTTCTGTCAGCACAATGTAGCTGTGTCCCAAAGTGAAGGGTGCGCACTTCGAAGGCCGTGCACTTCGAAGGCCAGACCAGGCCACGCCTTCGAAGTGCACTAAGGGCGAACCGAGGGACAGGGTTGCCAGGTCTGCACAACAAAACCCCTCCAATTGCGAATCAAAAGTAGCGGAATCACGGCCAAAATGTGGCAAAATATGCCAAAATGCGGCAAAATATGCCAAAATGCGGGGGGCGCCCGGTAGAAATATTGCTGAAGTAAAGACAACTTAAACCTGTGGACTATAGGCAGGGCCGTGCAGAGAGTTCGTCAGGGGCAGGGGCTCAAATGTAAAAAAGGGGCAATATGTATATATATATATATATATACCCTGTTCGGGCGAACCAGCCTCTAATGCTGCCTTCACGTGCTATCGGAATTATCGTAAATACGAGTTTCCTAGGTAAAAATTGCACATGAACGCCCTCTGATGTCGTGTTTACCACTGGGAAATTCGGAAATAATTTTGATACCCCAATTCCCGAGATGGGCGTGTCATAAGCTTTAAACATGGTGGCGGGGAGAACTACTGCTGTGGCAGGTGCACTGTAAAAAATAATACCCTATATCTACTCAATAAAATTGTGGCAACAGATTACAAACAATGTTATTAATTAAATTCAACAACACTTAAAAATTGAGTTAGAATTAATCAAATGAGCACATTAAAAATCAACCATTCAAAATGAGTAACTGCAAACATCACACAAAATAATTAATTAAAATTTAAACAAAAATATTGGTTTCCTTGGACAAAAAACCCAACTATGCTAATGAATACTACTTAATTGAATTGTTTTGATTTAACACAAAATTAATATGGTATTATTATTTTTAATGAGTGGATTAATTAAAATAATTTAATTAAATCTGATTGCAGGTATAAATAACAGACATAGACAACAAAGATGAATTACAAACTCATTTTATTGCCAACAAGTCAAAAAATGTTTGTATTCTCAGTGTGAACATTGACTATTCTTTACCATCAGAACTGCATTTTTTTCCAATTACATTTTAAGGCATTTAAATTCACACACGATGAGTGCAAAAAGTGCAAATTCAATTTTTGTGTACAAAATGTTCAAAATACACAATGCAGTTTAACTGTTTAAACATAAAATGGATATAAAACAAGGTTTCCATTTTGTCTGCACAAAGAAGAAAGTGAAACTTCTTTTTCAGTAACATCGAATCACAGAAAAGATACTAATAATCTCATTTTAAAACAGCAGAGATTTTAACAACTGGATTTAGCTAAACAAATAACAATGACGATTTGAATAAATGGACTTAAAGGGTTAGTTCACCCAAAAATAAAAATTCTGTCATTAATTACTTACCCTAATATCGTTGGATACCCGTCAGACCTCCGTTCATCTTCAGACACAGATGAAGATATTAGTGTTGAAATCCGATGGCTCAGACAGGCCTTCATTGACACCAATGTCATTTCCTCTCTCAAGACCCATAAAGGCACTAAAGATGTCGTTACAAAGCCCATCTCACTACAGCGGCTCTACAATCATTTATGAAGAGACCAGAATTTATTTTTGTGCGCACAAAAACTAAATAACGACTTATATAGTGATGGGCCTATTTCAAAAAGCTTCGAACTGTTATGAATCAGTGAATCGATTCATGATTCGGATCGCGTGTCAAACGTGCTGAAATCACGTGACATTGGCGATCCGAATCATGAATCGATTCACTGATTCATAAACCATCACTATACAAGTCGTTATTTAGTTTTTTGTGCACAAACTATTCTCGTCACTTCATAAAATTATTGTAGAACCACAGTAGTGAGATGGGCTTTGTAATGACGTCTTTAGTGCCTTTATGGGTCTTGAGAGAGGAAATGACATTGGTGTCAATGAAGGCCTGTCTGAGCCATCAGATTTCAACACTAATATCTTCATCTGTGTCCGAAGATGAACAGAGGTCTTACGGGTGTCGAACGACATTAGGGTAAGTAATTATTGACAGAATTTTCATTTTTGGGTGAACTAACCCTTTAAACAAATAATCTCGTTTCCAAACAGCAGTGTAAACTATTGCTATTTGATTTTAAGCATCAAGCTTATTTTAAGACCGCAGTTTAGATCTGAGGGACTGGACTCTGTTTGACAGCTTTGAACAATCCAGCTCCAGGAGAAGTTTCTGGAATACCTCAAAGGTATACTTTAGATGCCTGGGATAATGGAGATTCAATGCATATGTCAAACCAAGAAGGACACAGCAAGCCCTGGGAACACCTTCAAGGCCTGTGAGAACTTTCACGCCTTCAATAACAATTCCAGTGTCCTTTGGACTGTCACTTGAAGCTCCTGTTCGGGTCACAATTACTGCCATCACAAGCTGTTCAATTCCTGTCTGTTCTTCATTGTCCTGCAACCATAAACAGCAGTGAGACTCAAAACCTAAGAAATACTGATTAAAAGAGAAAATCTGAAACGCAACTTGTTTGATCAGTATTGTAAGATAAAAATAAAGTCCAGTCAACAATATTATGGTTAAGTAACCAACAATAATTTATTTAAATTCACACATTTGGTATATTGAAATTAAGTTTGCATACGTTGAATTCTTTGATGAGATCTCCTGCACGATCCCCAAGGAATTATGTCATGCAGCGGATGACCACCTCTCTTGTCATATCAACAGGACAATGTTCATCCTAAAAGAAATAAATTAATTAATAATATCTCCTCTAAGGGCCATGACATTTACCAAACTTGCTCTAAACAGTGCTAAACATTGCAACACCCTGGACAAGCTAACCAATCAAAATCAACCAAAAATAAAATGTTAGATAAGTAAAATATGTGAAAAATGAACAGGTACTGAAGAAAAACAGATTAAAGGGTTAGTTCACACAAAAATAAAATGACATGTACTCACAAACCCTTAGATTAAATCTGATCCACACATAGGCAGCAACGACATTGCACCTTTAAGGTCCAGAAAGGTACTAAAGACATGGTTAAAACCGTCAACGTGACTACAGTGGTTCAACCTTAATATTATGAAGCGACAAGAATACTTTTTGTGTGCAAAAACAAAACAAAAAAAATGACTTATTCAACAAATTTATGATATTTTCAACGCAGAGCTTCAGTGTTTACATCCGAATGGCGGCTCAGTATTGTACAGCTCTAATACTGAGCCCACTGAACACATCAGTGGACTCAGTATTAGACTGAAACACTGAAACTCTGCAATGAAAATATCATAGCATATGACAGGACCATCATGTGACCGTCTCATCAATGGTTTTAACAATGTCTTTAGTACTTTTCTGTACCTTAAAAGGTGCAATGTCGTTGCTGCTCATGTGTGGATCAGATACCCTCAGATTTTGTTAAAAATATCTTAATTTGTGTTCTGAAGACAAATGAAGGTCTTGCAGGTTTGGGACTACAAGAGGGTGAGTACTTAATGACAGAAATTTAATTTTTGGGTAAACTAACCCTTTAACAGATACCTCTCAGCCTTACATAGAATAACTTGTAAACAAATGGCTTGTGTGCTTCATAATAAACTTTACCTTCAGTAGTTTCATCTCAGTTTTCAGTCTTTGTCCAAGTGATCCTCCTTTGGCACGAAACAGTGTCAGCAGCTTGGGAGTGTGAAGATCCAATGAGGACATAAATTTAGGTTCCAGCTGCACGGTGGTTATTCTCTGAAATTCTGCAGTCACCTGAAATATGGAATGGCAGAAATGTTTACAGAAGACACTTAATACAATATGTCTCTAAACATGACTGCAAACTCACTTGAGAAGGTTGAAACAGGGCTGGCCATCGTTCCTTTATATCTTAATTACTTCAGCCATTAATCGGTGTATGATTTACTTTATCGGTGTACCATACTTTAAGTGCAACACCCGAGTTAAAATGTACGGAGCATGTCGTGTTGTGCTTCGTGAAAATGCAACTCTACGGCCATTAACGTTATTAAACATGATGTTTCTCATTCTCCATTACAGTTAAGATGGTAATCTTAACACATATAGGAATTGAACATATTATTTAAGTTAGTTAGTTGCCTTATTTGTCAAGATAAACGTAACGTAATTAGATACGATTAGACTACGTTGCACTAACATCAATATATATCGTTATATATTTAAAATGACGTTCTTATTACATCAAGTAGACAACTTGGACAATTTATAACAGCTTTTTAAAATATAAATTAAATAATAGTCCTTACCTTTGTCAGAAATCAGTCTGCAGCGAGGAACTCCAGTGCATGTATGCCTCGTGCTGTGAGCTGCGTAAAGCACGCGTTTTAACAGGAAATGCTTCTAAATTAAAAACAACTCATTTGTATCATGTTGTATTAATTCAATATTCTCTCTAGTTTAAATTATTCAAAAAGAATAGCTAAATCCTTAACAACCACATTTAGTAGATTTTATTCCAGTAATTTTTAATTAATTTCAATGCAAAAAACTGTCAAAAAATCAAGAAATTAATTTTGTTAAATAAAGTTTACATATTAAATTTCATGAAATCTACAAACCCACAGATTGACTTTTTACAGTGTGTGGTTTTAATGTTTTTTTTCCAAAACAGCTAGGTCGTCTTATCTTGACATTAATGTAGTACATATTTACATGTAAGAGTAATCATATGAAGCGTATTGTATGTTTGGTACACAGCGAAAATAGCCTGCATTTGACTGAAATTACAGAATCAGCAGAAAGCGGACTATCTGGAATGTTTATATGGTTGTCGGTGCATGGGACACTACATATGATGTTGGTTTTAATAAGATTTTCCCAATAAATAGGCATGAATAACCTGGTGTCCACCATGATTCCTGTTCACTCCGACAACAAAGCACTTGAATGCAACAAGCTCGTAATCACGACTTCTAAAGTGGGAATTAGGACATTTCCGATAGCACGTGAAGGCAGCATTACTGCATTTCGTTGCCTTGTACCTGTACTTGTGTAATGACAATAAAGTTGAATCTAATCTAATACACATTATATATATATATATATATATATATATATATATATATATATATATATATATATATATATATATATATATATATATATATATTTATATATACTTATGCTCATCAAGCCTGCATTTATTTAATCAAAAATACAGAAAAAACAGTAGCCTAATATTGTGAAATATTATTACATTATGTTCTTTTTAACTTTTTATTTATCAAAGAATCTTGAAAAGAGTATCACAGTTTCCATCATTGACATTAAAAAATCCTCATATTAGAATGATTTCTGAATGATCATGAGACACTGAAGAGTGGAGTAATGATGCTGAAAATCCAGCTGTGATCACAGGAATAAATTATATTTTAAATTATTTTAAAATAGAAAACCATTATTTTAATATATTTCGCAATATTGCTGTTTTTTATCAAATAAATGCAGGCGTGATGAACATAAGAGACTTCTTTCATAATGCTGCATCATATTAAAAAATGGTAATAATAAGTCCTTTCATGTAACCATTTCGCCAGCCTACACTTAGCTTAATAGGCCTGTAGGTGCAGGTGGCACTTGGGTTTTGTTAACTTTGATAGTTTCATGAAATAGTAACGGTGTATCAATATAGGCTACATAAATACAAAATATAATATATACAAATACAAATATATAATACAAAATATAAAAAGTGAATTTAACACTACTTACCATTAATGCGACTTTTGCTGCTGAATGGTTTTGTGCAGGGATTTGTTTGTTGTCAGTTAAAATCCATTTTGTCAGTGATGCAATTTATAAAATGAGACAAACCGCAGGAAATTGTTCCACAAACGTTAGTTCGTCTGTCCATGTAATTTTCAACCGATTTATGAATAAGAACAGAAAATTACCGCTTCACATCGCCCAATGGAATTATAACTTGCTTTGCCAGATCACGATTGGTTGGTGTATATACATGACAAACGGGCATTGGTGAATTGTGTAATACTTTAAAATATATAGCTAATATATAGATTTGTAATTAAATCAACACATTAGCTCTGATTATGGATGAAAAAAAAAATATTGGTTTACTTTTTTCCCGCGAGGCCACACTCTCTCTGAAAGGACCATATTTGGCTCGAGAGCCGTTTCCGAACAGTGGAAAATCAGCTGTCAATCAAAACGCACGCAACGCAACCCATAGCAACGCGTTATGGCAATGCCTCAACAGAAATTGTCGGACTTTTGAGCCGTTCGTTACTATTGTATACATTGTCATGTTATAATAATCACATTTATTTAGTTTTATTGACCACGATATTATCATTGATATTTGTCTGAGAGGGGCACTTTTGATTCATTTTGAAAAAGGGCAGGGGCTCGAGCACCCAAAGTTTTTTTTCCTTTTTATGGATTTTAATGGATTTTGACATGCTTCAAAGCCTGCGACGATGGGAGACTGGACCATAAGCACATAAATCTGTAGCCTATGGTTAAATATTTAATCGTTAAGTTGCAACTATTGTTTATTATGTTAAATGTAACTGTTACAATATATTTTAAACATTTACGTCCAAGTCTTTATTTAAGTACTTATTTTTATTCAACTCATATCATCTCAGATGCATTGTACTTTATGGCAGCCGTCGACCGATTCAGGCCCGCAAACCTGCGGACAGTGGAAATATGAACTCATCCCAGATGAAGATGATGTCCCGCTGGCACAGGCCTGGTCTCTATTGTGCATTATTCCCCATCCCGGTCCAGCTCCACCAGCATCTCCCGCTCAGCTCAATTAAAGTGTACATACAAATGTGTTCTTCTGTTTTAGCTGTTAGTTTAAATTTCTGTTGTTTCTGATGTTAAACAAGTTATATTGTATTCCTATGAATAGTAAAGTAGCCTTCTTTAAGTAATGTATAGACCAATTTATTTTCATTTACACATTTTAATTTACATGACAAGAAAATATATGTATGAACATACACTGTAAAAAAAAAAAAAATTGGGGGAAAAATTGTGACAATTGATTATTATATATTGGCCCAATAAATGACTTCCAAATAATTATCCCCATGCAAAAATTTGCATTGTACTAATCATAGCTTAAGGTCTTAACTCAAAATTAAAATTGTATATTCACCGAACATATTTAATTGTGCTCAGTCAATCTATGAAGTCGAAGTGAAAAATCCATGTTGGACGAACAAGTCCTACGTCCGAAAAACTGCATACGCATGTGCAAAATGCGCTTGAGAAAAAACGTTCATGCGGAGATTTCAAATGCGGAGCGCGGGAGCGCGCGCGGACTGCAGAGCCAAACCAGCCGTTGCTGAACAGAAGACCGAAACAAAACGTCCCAATAGAATAGAGATATTCATCTTGTAACGCACGTTAGATAGCACTACTCTCTCACAGTAACTAGGTCACTAGCAGCAACAACTATGGAGCAACGCGAAACGTGGGGATCTTTGGACCAGAATCAGAAGATTTGGATCGTCTCACTGAAGCAAAGGTAAGTGTAATAGTATAATCTAGTAAATGTCTCTAATAAATTTATAACACAGGATAAAGTATAATAAATAATAGAGTCAATCAAGTAGGGAAAATAAATTATATTATAACGGTTCGACTGATTCTTTGACTTCAGTCAGTCTCTTTTAAATTCGCAATTAAATAAAATCAAAATAGAAATAACAACAAATGATTTGAATAGTAAAGACCCAAAATATATTTAAACAAAAAAAAATTATGACAATTCAAACACCCAATAAGGATTCAGAATAATAAAATAAAATACTGAATTTCACACAGTAAATTTCAAAGTCAGTGTCAAGTAGGGCTCGCTGCAGCCTGCAGTGGATATCCAACTCCGCCCACATCCAAGTGTGACATCAGAAATCCCGCCCTGCAGATAATTTCATTGGTTACAGTTACGGGTAGGTTTAGAGATCAGTGTTTGGTGTAAGCAATCAGTACTTAATTCGTTACAGTGATGGGTAGGTTTAGGGAAAAGAGTTTGGTATAGGCAATCAGTACTTAATTCGTTACAGTGACGGTTAGGTTTAGGGAAAAGAGTTTGGTGTAGGCAATCAGTACTTAATTCGTTACAGTGATGGGTAGGTTTAGGGATCAGTGTTTGGTGTAGAGGCAGTCTCTACTGTGATTGATATGACCAATAAAATCTTAAAAATCGGCTGCAGGGCGGCATTGGCCTGACCTCTGACGTCACACTTGGATGTGGGCCGGGTTGGACATCCACCGCAGGCTGCAGCGAGCCCCTTCTCGTCAGTGTCCGTTTCTCAAAAACATTCAGTTTGTAAGGCTTGAAATCAGTTTCACAATAAACTTCAGGTTTTTGTTCAAACGTAATGTCCAGTTCAGTTTGAGTTCAGGGTCTCAATTTCAAGAATATGAGAGCAATGTCCAGCAAAACTGGAAAAAAAGTTAAATCCAGGAGAAAAACACAATGTTCAACCCACTGAAGATCCGGGTTGGGAGAGAAAAAAAAAACCTCAAAAATAGTTTGATCCTACCAGTTTGACAATTTCACACTCTTTTCTGTTTCCAGGCACGAGATGATGGAATGGCTCACCAGTCCAAACGGAATACGGAGATTCAGCAAGGACAGGATTCAGGAACACAATTCTCAGTAAAGGAAGACAGTAAAAAAAAAAAAAAACCCGGCCTTGCAACAACAAAGCCGAATTAAAGGGTTAGTTCACCCAAAAATGAAAATTCTGTCATTAATTACTCACCCTCATGTTCGACACCCGTAAGACCTCCGTTCATATTCGGAACACAAATGAAGATATTTTTGTTGAAAGCTGATGGCTGAGAAAGGCTTTTCAGATGCCTCCATTGGCATTCAGTACATTTACACTCCCAAGACGCATAAAAGGCACTTAAAACGTCGTTACAAAGTCCATCTCACCACAGTGGCTCTACAATAATTTTACGATGCGACGACAATAGTTTTTGTGCGCAAAAAAAAATTAAAATAACACCTTTATCCAACTTGTTATTGTCTTCTGTGTGTGCCTCCACGACGCATGCGCGAGAATATGACGCAGATCCGGCGTTCGGACACATGACCCAGAAGCGTTTTGTTTACAAGCAGAGGAAGACGCGCGTATCTAAGCTGTTGAATTCTACATTGATCGTGCTTTAGGTCTCTGCGTAGTTCTCAAAATCGGGCTGAAGTGTGCATTTCATGGATTCCCGAACGCTGGCGCTACATACGCTATATACGCAATAATAGTTAAATAAAATTGCCAATAAATGCTAATGACCTAGGTTAATGACCTGGGTTACAATCTCACAAGACGTTGGTGAGTATTGAGCACTGACATTATTCTCAAGAGTTTTGCTTTATGACCAGGTATAAAGTTTAAAAGACATTTTGTATAATCACGAGTTCTTGCATTCATTGGTTTCATGAGTTATCTAACGTTAATGGTAGCCAATAGTTTTATTTTCCTCATGTCTTATATGTATAAAATAATAGGTAATAAGTAAATTAAGTCATTTGTGTGATATGTGCGGCATGCGACTGTTGAACACGGTGCGTTTGGTGTCGGCCTCATTCAGGGCTTGAGTTATTGCCTTTTAATATCAAACACGTCAAGCTTATGATTTTCTTATGCGTCTATTCATTCATCTCATCCTCATTATGAAGTAACTTCTGTTCTGTCTCTTGCCAGATGTGATGCAGGGGAACTTTGTCATTAATGTTAGTTTTTGTTTTTATTTTTATTTGCAGGTTTTTAGCCTGCAGTGCCGTGTTTTCTTCACCACATTAAGACATACTGTTATGCAGAAGACTTCTTGAATATTCAGAGTTTTTCCTTATTGCAAATAATGTATTTTCACCAAATATCCAGTGTTGGAATTGACTTGTTAATAAAGTAATGATACAATGTCAACCCTGTTGTCTTTTCTATTTTGCTTAATATTTATGTTTTTAGTAATTTTTTGTATTTTGGGACAGTGAGAAATAAACAATTGTTAATACAATTTAAAATATTTAATTGGACCAACCTCACAGTTTCACTGTAAAACATTTCTCCAATTCAAAATTTTCTAGTGACCGATCACATCTAAATTTGTTAATTGGCCGAATTGAATTTCTGTGAATTAAATTGTATGAATTCACAGAAATTCAATTTGGGCAACTGAAAAATTTAGATCTGACCAGTCACTAGAAAATTTTGAATTGGAGAGGCCTTACATTTTTTTACAGTGTATATGAATTTGTTTAATGTACAAATTATAACTTGCATTACAAAAATAAACAATGTAGTTGATATCAAGAACATAAAGTGCCTTGAAGCACACGTCAACTGCCCTGTTATGATCTCTTGTTTTGTGTGGGTTGTTTTTCTTTTTGTACATGTGTGCAGGGATTGGCTGATGTGCAAGGAGCCTGATTGGTGGATCGACCGGCTCTCCGCTTTAAAAGGGCGGCGCTAATGGAAGACGGGGAGCTCATTCTGGCGTTGACCAGGTGGCGTGCAGAGCTCCGGATGCCTCCTCCCGTCGGCAGATCCCAAAGCGTTTCGTTTTGATCATGAGTGTTTGTTTAAGCTGATTTATGTTCACATTTGAGTTTTGGAGCGTAGGGGTGTCCTGCCATTTATTTTTATAATGTTAGCATTTGTTTATTAGTAGGGAGTTAGGGAAGTTTCTTTGTAACTTTTGTTTTACTTCCTGATTAGGTAATTTATATATGTTTTATTTATAAGATTGTTTTGTTTGTTATGTTGGCCTTTGGGCACCCTGAAGCCATTGCTCCGTAATTTACTCATTATTCTATTTATTTTTTTTCCTAAAATAAATTTATATCTTTTATGGAATTTAAAGCAGTGGGAGTGCAGCAAGCAGTGTTTCTCTGAGGGAGCTAATATCACTAATGCCGGAGAAGCACATTGCTGGGGATTTCCCAGCGCCAGGACAGAGGGGAATGGCTTTGATTGCTGGAGGTATTCCACCATATTTGTTCCAACCTAAAACAGACAGAGACAGAAAGATAGACAAAAGAAAATGAATATTGTGTAGAAGGTGAATTGTAAGCAAGATAATAGACCCAGTTTGTGTTGTAATGCTGATACTAACTGATACAAGGAAGCCAAATGAGCTGTGGTTCTTAATTGGTGTGTTCATTTTGAGTGGGTCATGAATGTGTACTAGAAAATGTGGGTTGAGAACCACTGAGTAATAAAACTTAACATCTTTAACTTTCTAGTCAGATTGCTACCTTATGTCTAGTTCAGACTGCCCGATTTAAGCCCTGATTTTGACTCGCCGACAGGTTTTGCGAAATCACAGACAAAATGCCCGAGATCATAGGCAAATCAGTGCTCATGCACTTGAGTGACAATCATGCAGTGTGAATTATCAAAGACGCGATGAGTTGCCGACGCCCGTGATATATTTGGCATGCTAAATATCTGGACCTGTCCACGATTCAAACTCCTGCTGTGTGAAATGTGTTCTGACTGAAAATGACATCGCGATTGACCAACAGCCAATGAGAAAGCGAGATACAGGGCAGCGGGAGGTTCGGGGAGGAGTTATAGACCAGAATATCAGTATTTTAATAGATATTTTTATAATTCTATCAAACAGAAACAAAGCACAAACATTTGCTTGAACAGCCGCAACAGCAGCACACTGCAAAATTATATCTCTTTGCAGTACACAATCATTGCTCCCTGTGTCTCCCCAACCATTTCCTTCTACATAATCTTTTTTCTTTTTCTCCCTTTTGCTGCAAATCAGCTTGGACCGCAAGTTTCTACACTGCATATTTTTAATAACAATTCCAGTCTCCCGCGAGAACTCCAGTCTGACACACGTGTGATCTTGCGGTGTTTCCTTCTCACTTCTCGCGTGTGTTTTGTTGTGAAACGTAATTTGCGGATGGGACAGCGCTGTCGCCGATTCTTTCTCTTGTATAGTCATGCAGTGTGAAACCTTGTCGCCGATCCACCGGTCAGTGTGAACACAGCAGTGACTGAATGCTGGCCCAGATAGTCATGCAGTGTGAAAAGAGCAGTGATCCAACTACTTTGAAAATCGTGCAGTCTGAACTCGGCATTAGATGGCATCGCCCAAAACTAAAATACAACTGCGAGGAACCTTGGAGGTTCTAACAGTATAGTTAGAATTAAGAATATTCTCTCTCGGAGTAGTGCTGAGAAGCCAGTCCATTGTACTTACAGGCATTTGGTGTATGAACGCTGTCCGGGACTCTTCAGTGGAGTGCCGGATAGTCTTCTTCCCAACCCTGTAGACGGCCTGTGGCACCATGGTGGGTAGCAGTGTTAGAGCTAGTTCCCCTTTAGCATCTGTAGGTTAACAATATTCTAGGTATCAGTATGTTTGTGGAAAATAATATGACTGTATAGAAATATGTAAATGTACAAAAACAACAAATGTGACCAAAAGGAAAGGGATAACAGGATCCTTGCCATAGAACACACAAAAGGTCAGTTTTAACTTACCCAGTGTCATGTCCTCAACATTAAGTGAAGTGAGTTTATTGTCCTGCTTGGCCAAGTACAGGACCTTTTCAGAATATTCAGGGATCCAGGTCTCAAATAATTTAGGTGCAGCCTCACCATGCAGCACCTGGAAGTCCTGCACAATCTAAAAAAAACACAGGAAAAAAAGGAAATATGTGATATTCGCTCCTTATAATCACTTTTAAGGGAATGCTGTTGTTTTGTTTTTTTTAAACGTGGCCCAATTTGCTAGTTAACTAATGTGGTTATTTTGCAGCATTACCCATTTTGTGTGAATAACAGTCTATACTGTCCATCTTTTCTTTCATTAACAAATGACATTAATGCAAAGGTGAATATCTGGCCCATAATTATGAATAACAGCTTATAGACAAGGCACAAATATATTTTAACTATAAGCCCTATTAAAATAATGTTTAGGTATAGAAGGATGATATGAGGGCAGTAAGAGTAAAAAGCTCACCTCTAAAATTCAGCTCAGACAGCCACCACTCAGTTAGCCTTTCAGCAAAGCTGTCCATTTAAAATGACCTGGAAAAAAACATAACAAGAGGTTAACAACAATTTGTAACACTTATTTAACTCTCTTCAGCCAGTAGAGCACTGTATAATATGATAAGCACGGCGCAGCTGGTAAACATAACTCAGCTATTGTGTTGCCTCGTCGCGGGGTTGCACACCGGACAAGAAGCGTATTTAAAATTCGGCGTCTGTACACGGCGCCAAGCAATGACTCGGGACCTTCAAAATCCTGCAGCGCCACAGAGCGTCATGTACATAGTTTTATATTAAATGTACACTTATTCGTCTCAAATCGTCGTTAATGTATATACTGACTTCACAATGTGCTGCAATATACATTTAGTATTACATTAATTTACAGAAATCAGCTGCTTGAATGAAAATTGCTGATGTAATGGATTTTCAGGTGATATTCTCAATTCATTCAGTTAACGGACGCTCTGAGGTAAAGTGTTCAGACTGCAGAGCAGACTCAGTAACGATTGTCATTAATTATACAGTACATTCATAACATAGTACTGACATTATCTTAATTCCATAATGTCCTTAAACATAACAATATTGCTGGCCATAAACTGAGAAAGTGCCAATAGGCCTACTTCGAGTTGTGCCAGACGCGGCGGCGCTTCTCGTCCGGTGTTCGACCACCTTAACGCGGCACGAAGTCGCCACTATCTGCACTGTACTAATTATTGTATTCATAATACTTATCGTATTATTACTGGTATTATAAAAAGGAGATAAGCACGTTACAGCACAGTTTAAACTAAGATGTTGTCGCGATAGCCGCGGGCGGCTATATGCCAACCACAGAATTACCAAGGCTCATTTTTTCAGCAAATGGTGCTAAACTAGCAACGAGGACATGGACACAGAAAAGTTTACGTTACATCGACACTGAAAATACTTGCTTACCTTGAATACACGACGAAGTTGCACCGAAGAAGCTCTGGCCAAAACGGATCGAGTGTGAAGTGACGGTTGACTGTTGTCGTGAGAAAATTCCAGAACAGCAGGGGGGGGGGGGGGGGTTACTCTTTGAAAAATAACCCATAATTTTAACCCAACACAAATAACCCAGAAAATGGGTTGAAGAAATAACCCAGGAGTTTTTAGAGTGTAACGAATAGGGGTTTCGATTAGAAGCCTATCATCTTCGAGATCTTAGAAAACGCCCAATGGCAGTGCCAATGCCATGGGCATGCGGAATTTGCATACGTAACTCCACCCCACTGCGTGGGTATAAATAGGAAGTACGTGGCAATATCGCATTACGTTTCTGCTTCGGAGCCAAGAGTACCTACCTCTTCACTCCTCACAGCCTTCTGAGACTCTGTCAGCTTCTTCGAGACGAGCAGCTTTCCAGTCGGTGTTGGTGTGACGGCACGTTCCAGTGATCGCATACTTCCTGCCTGCTGATCTGTGCAATGGTCTGCATCCAGCTGGTGTGTGTTCCCTGGGCGCTTCGGCATCGACTGCGAAGTTTCCTCTCACAAAAAGAGCTTGCACGTGGCACGTCCTTTTCAGGATGTCTCGCCCGTGCACTTCTGGGTGCGGTCGGTTTCTTTCGCCCTCTGATGGGCACGCTGCGGGAACATGATCATCTCGGTGTTACAGTCGAGACTCCGTGACCTCCGTGCTGATGCCGGAGCGAGAGTCCCCTCTGCCACACCCCAATCTGCGGTCTCCACGAGAGGCGGCACTTTGGCTGGTGGACAGGGTGACCTGAGGGTGACGGTGTGGAATCAAGCTCCGACGCTCATGCCTCGGCCCACACCCCCCTCTAATGCACCGAACCCACCGAGCGTTCAGGCGTGTACATCGGGGCCGGCTCCTGCTGTCCCGACTGTCGCGTTTGGCGCCGCGGAGCACGAGGAAATGTCGATCGCCGCATCCCAAGGTGGGCTGGAGTCATCTGAGGATGATGATTCGGCTGTGCTGCCGCCTTCGGGTGTGCCAGCATTGCCCGAGTCGGACCCAGAATTGACAGCCATGTTATCTCGGGCATCCGCAGCACTTGGGTTGGAGTGGAACCCTCCGCCCCGACCTGAACGCTCGCGTTGGACGATTGGTTTTTGGGTGCGGCGCGTTCAGACACCCGTCCGGCCACCCGTCCAATACCTTTCTTCCCCGAGGTACATGAGGAGGTTGCGCGGCCCTGGAAGAACCCGTTGTCTTCCCGTGACCGTTCGGCGACCTCCTCCGCCTTCTCCGCCCTCGATGGAGCCGTGGCTAAAGGGTACACTGGGGACCCCCCAGTCGAACGCTCTGTTGCGATGCAACTGTGTCCGCAGAGTGCTTCGACCTGGTGCGGCGACCCAAAGCACCCCTCCAAGGCCTGTAGATTTTCGTCATCTCTGGTGGCGAAGACCTATAGAGCTGCGGGGCAGGCCGCCGCTTCGCTGCATGCCATGGCAACCCTCCAGGCTTACCAAGCCCAGTTGCTGTGCGACATGCACGAGGGCCGAGCTGATCCAGGACTCAGCAATGAGTTGCGTGCCGCCACCGACCTCGCTCTCCGGGCGACGAAGGTGACCACATGCTCCCTGGGTCAGGTGATGTCCACTGCCGTGGTCCAGGAGAGACACCTGTGGCTCACCCCATATCCCAGGATGGGCTATTCGGCGGAGCGGTTGAGAGCAGAAGCAGACTGAGGCGATAAAACACATCCTGCCCCGGCGGTCAGCTGCTGCCTCCACCCCACCGCCCGCGCAGGTGCCTCAGTCTGCTCGCCGCCGAGGACGCCCTCCCGTGGTTCCCTCTTCCTCTGCGCCACCCAATCAGCAGCCTCCACCCGGGCCGCGCAGAGGAAACCGCAGGAAGCCGTCCCAGTCCGCTCCAGCCCCGCAGCCCGCGAAAAAACGCCAGGCCAAGTGGCGCTCCTGACGCGGACAGCTCAGGGATGGGCAGTCCTTTCCAGGAGATGGCAGCAGGGCCACTCCTTCCCCCGGCGGAGGGCCGGGGGAGAATCCTTTGTTCAGCTGCTGGCCCCCGGGTCAGCAGCACCCTAATGTGGTTAAAGAAAGAACTGATACCCCCATCCCTGACCAGAGACCGGTGATGACAGTGTGCGCCACCCCCGGGTCCCGCCACTCGCATCCCTCTCTGTCACCAGCCTCCTCTCAGTGCAGACCCCAGTGGAACGCACGTCCTTCCCTGGTCTCCTCTGTCAGGACGCAGCCGTTAACCGTACCCCCACACCGGGACGCCCAAACGCCTCCCATGTCCGGGCCGGTAACGCTGCCTCGCTGCCCCACCCTGGGTTTGTCTGTGGTCCGAATGACCCCGCTGGTGCAGTTCCTGGGAGCCTGTCCTGGGAGCCTGGGATACCAGTACGCGGTCCTCCCATTCGGGCTATCTCTGTCCCCTCGCGTCTTCACGAAGATCGTCGAGGCAGCCCTTGCGCCACTCCGACAGCATGGGGTTAACATACTCAACTACCTCGACGACTGGCTCAAACTGGGCCACTCTCGAGCGTTGGTGTGCGAACACAGAGATCTAGTGCTCCAACACTTAGCCCGTCTGGGCCTTCGGGTCAACTGGGAGAAGAGCAAACTCTGCCCAGTGCAGAGGATCTCTTTTTTCGGTATGGACATCGACTCGGTCGCCATGTACACGCAGCTTTCGAGCAAGCGCGCGCAGTCTCTGCTGACTTGCCTCCGTCAAATCGAGAGCAAGAGTGCGGTTCCACTGAAACTGTTTCAGAGGCTCCTGGGGCATATGGCATCTGCAGCCGCGGTGAAGCCGCTCGGATTGTTTCATATGAGACCGCTTCAGCATTGGCTTTGCGATCGAGTCCCGAGATGGGCATGGCAGTCTGGCACGCTCCGGGTCCAAATAACCCGGGCCTGCCTCCAGACACTATCCCCGTGGTCGAATCTCAGCTTTCTACGGGCCGGTGTGCCCTTAGAACGAGTTTCCAGGCATGTTGTCGTATCGACGGATGCCTCTGCCACCCAGCGCCTTCTGCATGTCAATTGCCTCGAGTTGCTGGCATTACGGTTCTCCCTGTACCGCTCCCGAGCGTTGCTGAAGGGTCAACATGTACTGGTCAGGACAGACAAAACAGCCGTTGTAGCGTACATCAACCACCAGGGCGGTCTACGCTCCCGCCGTATGTCTCAACTCGCCCGCCATCTCGTTTTATGGAGTCAGAAGCACCTGAGGTCCCTTCGCGCTGTCCATATTCCGAGAGTCCTCTCACGGCTTCAGCCACTTCCGGGAGAATGGAGACTCCATCCCCAGTAGGTTCAGCTGATTTGGGAACAGTTTGGCGATGCACAGGTAGATCTGTTTGCCTCCCACGACTCTTCCCATTGCAGCCTGTTTTATTCCCTGACCGAGGGCATGCTCGGCACGGATGCACTGGCGCACAGCTGGCCGCGGGGCCTACGCAAATATGCGTTCCCCCCAGGGAGCCTTCTCGCACAGCTCTTGTGCAAGATCAGGGAGGAGAAGGAGCAGGTCCTTTTGGTCGCCCCGTACTGGCACGGCCGGACCTGGTTCCCCGAACTCTTACTCCTTGCGACGTCTCCTCCCTGGCCTATTCCTCTGAGACACGACCTCCTTACTCAGAGACGGGGCACCCTTTGGCACCCGCGTCCCGACCTGTGGAACCTCCACGTGTGGCTCCTGGACGGGACGCGGCAGGTTTGAGTACCCTACCACCTGCGGTGGTGGCTACCATCACTTCCGCTAGGGCAGAGTCCACTCAGCATGCCTATGCGTTGAAGTGGAACCTCTTCGTCACCTGGTGTTCTTCCCGCCAAGAAGACCCCTGGAAATGCTCGATCGGGTCCGTGCTCTCGTTCCTCCAAGAAGGGTTGGAGCGAAGGCTGTCTCCCTCCACCCTTAAAGTTTACGTGGCCGCAATATCTGCCCACCACGACCTCTTGGAGGACAAAAAGGTAAGTCAGCACGACCTGGTCATTCAGTTCCTGAGGGGAGCGAGGAGACTAAATCCGCCTCGTTCTCCCCTCGTACCCTCTTGGGACCTCTCAGTAGTCTTAGATGCTCTGCCGAGGTCCCCCTTTCAGCCTTTGCGGTCGGTCGATATTAAGTTCTTGTCTATGAAGATAGCGCTACTGACCGCATTGGGCTCCATCAAGAGGGTAGGGGACCTGCAAGCATTTTCGGTTGACGAAGCGTGCCTGGAATTCGGGCCGGGTAACTCTCACGTGATCCTGAGACCCTGGCTTGGATATGTGCCCAAGGTTCCCACCACTCCGTTCAGAGATCAGGTGGTGAACCTGCAAGCGCTGCATTTGGATGAGGCAGACCCAGCCTTGGCACTGCTCAGTCAAGTAAACACTCTGCGCTTTTGTAGATAGGACGCAGTGTTTCAGGACCTCAGACCAGCTCTTTGTCTGTTATGGTGGAGAGCGGAAGGGAAGAGCTCTCTCAAAGCAAAGGCTGTCTCACTGGATAGTGGACACCATTGTTTTGGCTTACCAGCAGCAAGGTCGACCGTGTCCCCTTGGGGTTAGGGCCCACTCCACACGGAGTGTGGCCTCCTCTTGGGTTCTAGCGCATGGCGCCTCGCTAACAGACATCTGCAGAGCTGCAGGCTGGGCGACACCTAACACATTCGCCAGATTCTATAATCTCTGAGTGGAGCCAGTGTCCGACTTTGTACTCGCCTCTACTAGTGGCCGGTAATGGGCCAGGCTCAGGTGTCTTCGCTTGCTCGCCATTCCACTCCACGGACTGGATACGTGCGATTATTTCCTCAGGTGAGCTTCCCGAAAGCCCTGAGTTCCTCCAGCACTGTCTTACGCTGACACCAGTTCAGTCTGCCCTCTCTCGAGCCCAGACCCTCGTGTTGGCGACCCCTCTGGCGACCCCCACACGTGTATTTCTACCGTAAGCCTCCTTCTGTGAGCAGGTGTCTTTCCCTTGGCAAGTCCCTGCCACCCCTGGGGTTAAAAATCCACTTTTGGCTGGTACCCCTTAGCGGGTCATATGTGTACTCTCTAAGTCCTCCCTACGTGTAGGCATCTTGGCATTTCCTCACTGGAATATGCTTCCCAGTGTACCGTGGTATTCCTGTGATAAGTGGGAGTCCTTCGTCCGTACTAGTCTTACGACAGGGCACTCGCACTTACGCAGGGCACTGGAAGACAGCTGAGTGGCGTGATTATATTGGGACCCCCATTTGTTAGTCACTAACGTTACGTCATAGTGACTGAACGAAAGGGAACGTCTCGGTTACGGATGTAACTCTCGTTCCCTGAGGAGGGAACGGAGACGTAATGTCCCTTTGCCACATCCACTGTGTTTGCTTGCTGGAACGGGAGTTCAGTCTTGGCTCCTCAGCAGGTAACGTAATGCGATATTGCCACGTACTTCCTATTTATACCCACACAGTGGGGCGGAGTTAAGTATGCAAATTCTGCATGCCCATGGCATTGGCACTGCCATTGGGCGTTTTCTAAGATCTCGAAGATGATAGGCTTCTAAGCGAAACCCCCATTCGTTAGTCACTAACGTTACGTCTCCGTTCCCTCCTCAGGGAACGAGGGTTACTTCCGTAACCGAGACGTTTTTTAAAGTAATGTGAACAAGGATGATTTGAGTGCAACTAGCAACAGTGTTAATTTTTTTGAGTGTACAGACTACATACATTTCTGTAAAGATGTGTTAAACCAAAAATGTATAACTATATACCCAAATAATAACTCTAAGGAAATTATAGAAAAAAATGGCATAGTACGGGGAAAAAATGGCATTTAGGAGAGGGGACCAGCTAGATGCACTGAAGGAATTGAACTATAAACTAAGGGCAAGAGGAAGTAGAGAGAGAAATTTGAAACTCATTGTTCGACTTTGAACACTAAAAAAATGATGGAATTCTAATTTGACAAATTTGGTTCCAGCCAAAAGATCTATCAATGTGATAGATGAGGGGGCAAAGGCAAATGAGTTGAACGATTTTTATTGTAGGTTTGAAGTAAGAGACTTTTCACAGAAGCAGGAAACTGCACTGGATGTTTTATCTGTATTGGATTCCTCTAAAATAACTATTGACCAGCATATGGTGGAGAGATTGTTTTCACATATCTGTCCCAGCAAGGCTCCTATAGGCCAGATGGCATCTCTAGGCGGTTATTGAAATTGTGCAGTGAAGAGCTGGCAGAAGCCTGGAGCCCCATCTAGCAGAAATCTTTAAACACGCAGTTCCCTCATTTTGGAAGAGTTCTATTACTATCCATGTCCCAAAAAAGGTTAGCTGTAAGGATAATAATAATTATCATCCAGTGGCACTTACTTCAATAGTAATGAAGTTTTTTGAGAAAATTATGATTAATTTTGTAAAAACAGAGGTCAGCAGTCTTTCAGACCCATTTCAATCTGCATGTAGGAGCAATAGAAGTACAGAGGATGCTGTTATAGCCATAACCCATTTCATAAATAGGCATCTAGAGGATTCTAGCCCGTATGCACGTCTTTTAGTTGTAGATTTTAGCTCAGCTTTTAATATGCTGCATCTCTTAATTGTGAATGATTTTAAACTTCATAATTGTATTATAAAATGGTATTATTCTTTTTTTTAACCAATCGCAGGCAGCAGGTCTGATCTGAATTTAGTTGTAGTAGGTTACAACTACAGTTGCACTGTTTATGTTGTCTGAGAATTTTTGCTTTTGATCAAAAGTTCATGATAATCTTTTAGCAGGCAAACTCACCAACAGTGGTACACAGACAATACTTCACGAGGGCTTAAATACACAAGGACTGATGACTAATCAAGACACACCTGTGAACAATCAGGACAATGAACAATGAACACATGAGAAAAGGGAAGCACATGACATGATCACAAGGGCAAGGAAGGCATGTGCACCATTTTTCCAAACATAACAAACAAAATTTTAATTTGTTTGCACTTAGATTGTTCTCAATTAGACCCAAATAAATATCTACTGAGTTAGTAATACACATAACACAGAAAATGCAAATTTCCTAATTGTTTACACATCTAACTCAATTACAAAACCCATAAAAAGGGGGGAAAAAACCAACAAAAAAAGAAGAATGGGAAAGGAAGAGGTGTAAGAGTGAGATAGTCTAGTAGCCAACTAGGTGAACCCGGAAATGTTGAGTACACCAAAGTTTTATTGCAGAAATGTGAAGTATGGGTCCCCAGCATATGTAACTGCTGGATGCTAATTTGCATAATTAGCACAATTAGCATTATTAGCTTGATCGTCCATTTTGACCACATATTTTGCACTGTATGGCCAATTTATACAATATGTGAGTGGTTTTAGATGTTTTAGAGGATGCTGATTTAATTTCTGGCACTTTCAGATTTCAAAGAGTTAATTTTATTACATATTTTGATTTATTTCGGCAAATTTGTATTACTTTCAGACATAATTTTAGGTTATTTTTATGGTAAACAAAATAATCTTACATTTCAGAGCTCTTGTGAATGTTGATGCATTGTTTTCAGGGTGTAGTGATGCTGAATCCCCTCCTGACACTTTTGAGGGTTCAAAATTGCTTTTTGGATAAACAATGAATCTTTGTTAGGCTGAATGTTATGCATTTCTGGAGGAAAAAGCAATGTGGGTATTTTACATAACTTGGATCCTGCAACTGTACAATTCAATTCAATGAACTTTATTGTCCCCAATGGGGAAATTTGTCTTGGACTCTGGTGCCCACGTACACATACAATGATCGAACACATAATACACACAAAAAATAAATAAGTAAAAATAAAATACATACATACTACTTGTTTAAAAGTCTAATCGACGTTGGTACAAAAGATTTCTTAAAACGATTGTATTTGCACATAGGCATCCTGTATCGCCTGCCAGAAGGCAGCAACTCATATTCTGAATTTAAATTATGCGAAGAATCAGATACAATCTTCGTAGCTACCCTGATGACAGACTGCTCATATGAATACTCCAGTGAATGGTATTCCCTTTTTCCCATAATTCTCATAGCCATCTTTACCAAACGAGCAAGTTTAGCTTTGGATTGAACTGTAATGTTACCAAACCACACAGTGTGTCCATAGTGTATTACACTTTCAATTACCGCCTGGTAAAAGAGGTACATTATTTTCTGTTCTACCCCAAACAATCTTAATCTACGTAAAAAATGTAACCTCTGTTGCACACGACAGCATACACTATCCACATGAAACCCCCAGCTAAGTGAGTTATCCATATAAACACCCAGATATTTGTAAGAACACACTTGTCTAATGGGTATGTTATGAATGGATATTGGGGAGTGGTTCCCTATTGACTTCTGATCAAAAATCATTTCTTCTGTTTTTTTAACATTTATGACAAGATGATTCGTGTCACACCACTTCACAAAATGTTCTACCTCTGAATAATACACAGAAAGATCAGTATTTTCATACAAGAGGCTAAGCAAGGCTGTATCATCGGAATATTTAATTATGAGGTTACTAGGATCAGAACTTATACATTCATTTGTATAGAGCGTGAAGAGAATCGGGGAACTAACGCAACCCTGTGGAACACCTATACTTATCCTTCTAACTTCTGATACAGTATGGTTGACCTTAACCTGCTGCGTTCGATTGGTTAAGAACGAATAATACCATTTAATTAAAAAGGGGTTCACACCCCACTTGTTCATTTTATTGATTAGACCATAGGGCTTAATTGTGTTAAAAGCAGAGCTGAAATCGACAAATAATAACCGTGCATATGCTTTTGGATTCTCCAGATGTTTCGCAATAGCATTAGTAATAGTGTTAATAGCATCCTCTGTACCACGACCTTGTCTATAGGCAAACTGGAATGGGTCTAAAACTGATTTAACTTCCATCTTTAACAAGGACACCATATATCTCTCAAAGCACTTCATGACACATGATGTCAAGGCTATGGGCCTATAATCATTATTTTCCATTGGACTTGATTTCTTTGGTATTGGAACAACAACGGATTTTTTCCAAATATCAGGGACCCTATGACAATCCACAGATCGTTGGAAAATAGGACACCATGCATGGGTAAGCTCCTCCGCACATGATTTTAAAAGTACGGCTGAAATGCCATCTGGTCCTGTGGACTTTCTTGTATTAATTTGACTAAAGAGTGAAAAAATCTTTTGTGGGTCGATTATCACTCTAAAGGAAGTGTCTTCGTTTACAACAGTCCCTAAAGAATTTGTACCTTCCTGAGTATAATCCTGCCTATCAAACCTAAGATAAAACTCATTTAATTTGTTTGCCTTTTCTAAATCATTATTAGTAATGAGGTGCTTACGTCCAGTATTCATATTTGTCATCACTTTAATCGTGTCCCATATTTTTTTTGATGGTATAGAATTAAAACTCTGCTCCAGTCTGTCCTTGTGTCTACAATACATATTAATGGGGTAGCTCTTTAAGACACCCAATGAGACATCACCTAAGCCCATCATCATGTTTGATCAACGAACTATGTACAAATATACACTATACACATGCCATACAACACAGGCCCTGTAAAGTCACTAGGGCAACAGAAGGGCTGCCCAGGTTGGTCCGCAAGTCGCAAGATCCAATGAGGACCCAGTTAAAACTCCGCCAGACACAAGAGTTAAAACTGAGTCTGGGCAACCCGGGTCAGCCCGCCAGACGCAAGGCTAACCAAGAGGGCCTCACCTCCGCACCACGCCAAGCATGTAAAATATATACATGCCATATATAAGACAGACCCGCAAGTCGCAAGGGCCATGCCTGAATTGCAGAAGGGCTGTCCAGGTTAGTCCGCAAGTCGCAAGATCCAACGAGGACCCAGTTAAAACTCCGCCAGAGTTAAAACTGAGTCTGGGCAACCCGGGTCAGCCCTCCAGATGCAAGGCTAACCAAGAGGGCCTCACCTCCGCACCACACAAAGAAAGCACACACTGGCTACCACCTTCAGGCAAACTGCTATGCCTCACAATTAATTAACAAAAGGCAGCCTCATCATCTTCACCATCCTAGTCTGTTCTGTCATCATCTTCTCCAGGCCCTTCATCCCTCTCTTTGTGTTCTTGGTGTTGTGTAAGTATGTTGCAGCATATTCATCATTACCTTTGCAGGAACAATAACTGGTACAGGCCAGACCTGCAGCTGCACAGCTGCACTTTGCTGATGTGCAAGGTTTCAACTCGGCTTTGCAACCACAGCTGACAACATCTAAGTGTTCCTCTGATTGTTGAGAGCCAGAAAGAAATCCCTTGTTGCTTTGTGGTCTGTAAATCTGAGGCTTCTGCCTCTCCAATACAGTGAAGCTTAACAGGTATGACTCTCATGGACACACCTTCCCCTTCCCGACAGGATTTGAGGTGGTATCACATCCCGAAAGATCATGCATGGCCAGAATGGAACCACATTGGTCACCCAGATTGTCTGCAGTTGCGTTTATGCTGAGAACAGTGCCATTCCATTTTTTCATCTTGAATTACACTTTCATGCCTAAAGCTGCCAAGGTCGTATTCATGAAGCAATGGAATATTCTGGACCTCTGCCCGCACTTTTCTGACAACCTTGATGACATCATCATCGTCGTCATTGGAGAGGCCAGTTTATCCTACTAGTTTGAGTGATTTACCAATGTACTGCCTAAAGCCACCATCGTCTGGCATCCTTCAACTCTCAGTACAATAACGGCATCACCATAAAAATCACACAGGTTGGCTAGAAAATGTACTTCCGACACAAACTCCCAGAATTAGTTACAAAAACATAATGTAATTCGATGATGATTGCACTCATGTGGTCTATGACCAAAGCTAGGCAGCTGTCAATTGGTTACCTTCCTGAAAGCATTGTAACACTTGGAGTGATACTGAGCATCAGCTGCAGATAGGTCCATGATGCCATTAACCCGTAGCTTCACAACTTCTGCCCAATCATCCTGCCGTTCATCACATTTAGACATAATCACATCTTTGAAGGATGGAAGGCTTGGCCTATCGAAAGTCTAATATTTTTTAACTAGATTCCACTTTTTAGGATTTTTAGAGTCTTTTTCTTCACAAATAAGACCACAGAACAAGCACTGTTTTGAAAGGCAGAGAGTTGAGAGCGAATGATTCTCTTTCCAGGCTGACTCTGACATGAGTCTGACTTGCGTTTGCTCACATTTCCAGAACAAGAAGTATGAAATCTAGCAAGATTTTTGACATAGCACTGAATCTGGTGAAGCACCATCCGTAGCAATAACGTTTGACAAAGTCATGTATGGTTGTGTCTCCTCGCTCTTAATTAGCATAGAAGCGATTCCTTTGGAATATTTTAAAGTCGCCATCTTTGCCACAACATGGTGCAAACAGACACTTCTTTCCCGACATTTCGACCTGATCAAACCATCTCTCTTTGTTTTGAAAGTACTTTACCCTAGAGTCGAACTGTTAAATAATCCTCCCCAACAACTTCAGAAAGCAGCAATAACACTGAATATTGACTGTTTCTAATCCTTTCCTTATCAAACCACAAGAATCCGAAGATTTTAAATTATGGTAACTAATTTTAACGGAATGCACAAAATGGATCTGACTAGAAAATCACAATGTATTGAACAATACTGTCATTATAGCTCTGTCCACCTTTTATCTTAATGTGAAAACATAAGTAACGTCAACCTTAAAATGTCAACATTAAATCCCATGACTGACTTTTGTACGAATATTAAGGCGATTATAAGAAAAAAACGATTTGCAAGGTGAATTTCGACTTTAAAACTATAGACTATATGCTCCCTTGCTTTACAACATACTTATTGCAACTACAACGCTGCAACAGCTTATTTGCATAAAAACATGACCTGACCTCAAGAAATGTAAACAATTCTAGGTTATCAACGTTCACATCAAAGAGCAAGAGCTATTGTGATTCTGAAATGTGAGATCATTGTGTTTACCATGAAAATAACCTAAAATTTTGTCCGAAATTACTAAATTTATCCAAATTTGCTATAGAATTACCATTTTAAAGTCTGAAGTGCCAGAAATGAAATCAGCATCCTCTAAAATATCTAAAACACTCACATGTTGTATAAATTGGCCATACAGTGCAAAATATGTGGTCAAAATGGACGATTAAGCTAATAATAATTATGCAAATTGCTCAACATATGCAAATTAGCATCCAGCAGTTTCTGTATGCTGGGGACCCATACTTCACATTTTTGCAATAAAACTTTGGTGTACTCAACATTTTCGGGTTCACAATGGGGCTCTATGGCTAAGAGGTTTTGGAGGGGATAGAGGAAGGGTAATATTGAGAGAGAGAGGAACAGTGGAAGAATGGAAAGAGACGAAGGGAAAGGAATAGAGGAAGAGGAGATGGAGAAAGAAGAGTTGAGGATGGAGAAGCAAGAAGAGCTGAGGATGTAGGAAGAGGAAAAGAGGGAGAAGATATGGGCAGAGTGGAAGGCAATAGTATTAGTGGAAAAAGCAAGAGAATAAAATATAAGATGACATGGACAGAGGGGAAGGGGAGAGCAAGATGTAAGAGGAGGGAGGAGAGGTAGAACGAGATGCGAGGTACAGATGGGTTTCAAATGAAATCAGAGCCACCCTTATTGACCATGTCATTAATGATGGTCTTTGCTTGAGGGAAGCTGGACAGAGAGACTTCAGCCCATATAAACAATGTGCTAGTCAATGTTCTAGTGCTGCAATCCACTGGTGATGTGGAACACATCACTGTCTTGGGGCTGCACAACTCAGAAAGGCTCCTAAAGTTTTAAAACTCCCTTAATGAAATCCCCTTTCTGCAGGGTGTTCAGGAGCAAATTGAGTGAAATTGTTGTGTGAGACAATGTCCAATTTCACTATTCAGCACTGGTGCAAGAGTGGTTTGAGCATCATCCACATGCATGGCTTTTTATCACATGATGCATGACTTGAAAAGATATGCTGTGATGTAGATGAAATTCCTTGATCAGATGTAAATGAGAGGACAGATCTATAAATTAATTGATTCAATGATTGCACATTTATTTATTATTTACTCATTTATTTTATTTTATTGGCTGAAAACTCATTGTCATACAACTAAACTCATCATTAAAGAACTTTGAAGAACACGAAAAACATGTATTTTCATTAATGTATTTGTTAGTATTTATTTTTGATAAATGCATTACTAGAAGAAACTGCAGTGCTTCATTAGATGCAGTGAATATTGAACTCTTTCGTCAACACAAGAGTGTGTTTAGTTTACTGTGTTTATTGTTTTGAGAGCAACTATTCATTTGAAGAAATGTGTCAAATCGATTGAGAAAAAACTGTAATAGCTTATGTTGCTTATAGGTAAATTTAATAGCCTGTGTAAGAATTTAAAGACATTTAGCTGGAAATCAAGTAAAACGACCTAAAAAAAATAAGATTTATGACGCCGTGACTAGTCTACAATTTAGCATTAAGTGGTTTATTAAACATAAGTTTAAAATGCACTTCAAGTTCGGATCAGTTTTTTGATCTAATGAATTTGCTGGGGTGGCACTTGGATGATTTATTAGCTTTTCGTATTAACATGTTCACGGATTTCAATAACAGTCTTAGGCTACTAAACGAAAACGCTAGATTTGAAGTTCAAGGTTTTTGCACATCAGACAACGTCTAAGGTCGCATTGTGATGCTTTTAGCTACTGGGGTAAAGGCACACGAGTGATCGTCTCAGGTAAGTTCTTACTTCTTTCACCTCTGAAATGTTTGAGCTTAGCCTATTTACGTGCAATTAAACAAAATACCGTCGTCTGCAAACAAAAAGTGATTATATTAATTTTAGAGGATTCCTGTTAGCCTATTGTATTCCGATATTGTCGGTATCTGTAGGCCTATTGTTTTTTTTATAAACTCGGATTATTTTGAAAATTGAAAATGCAAACCGTGTTTTAAATTAGTTTTTAAATAGCTGGATGTCATCTCATCTTCCAAACCCTTGAGCATGCAAACGCGCGTAAAGCATGTGACTATAGCCAATTAGCCTAATGAAGAAAAATATGAGAGTTAAATAAATGACTGTTTTCATTTAGACACAGCTGTAGGTTCAGTTCTTTATTAGCTAAAAGCAAAACACAAGGTTTATTTATTTATTTATTTTTCCACGCAAGGTTTAAATGATTAATTAGGTAGATCGTGTTGGTTAATGCAGACCCTTTTGTACAACTGATATCAATAATGTAGCACTGTGATAGTTACTTCGACTACTGGGGAAAAGGCACGCAGGTGACCGTCACAAGTAAGTTATTTACTGATTTAACCTCGACATTTCATATTCATATCTGTAATTAAATTTTTAACTGTTAACGTTTTTTTAAAAAAAAAAATGTTTATTGGTGTAGCTACCTATGTGCTAGGTGTTTGGTTTTAATAGGCTACAGGGGGTCTGAAATCTGTTCAGCAAACTAAACAAAACAAAAAATCATAATGCCACACAATAACTTAGTTCTGTCGAGGACAATATCGATGATAGTTTGGCTTTGTAAAGTCTTTGTTTACATTGCTGAACAGATTTCAGCCCATCTGTATTAAAACCAAAACACCTGTAATTTAGCACATTTCATTTTTTTTTTTCACTTTAACGGTTCAAACGTTAACAGTTTTTATAAAAACGATAGGCCTATCAACTGAACTCTCATAATAAGAAAGCTTTCTCATAATAATGAATGATTTAGGCCTACTTTCTCATTATATTGAGAAACTTTCTTGTAATAGGCTAATAATAATCGTATTTATCTCATAACACTGAGGAACTTCCTCGTAATAATACAAATGACAAGAGTAGCCTATAGCCTAAATGTAGGCTATTTTTTATATGAATGTGTAAAAAAAAAAAAAAATAGAATAGGCTAAAGCCTACTTAGTTTAGATTCAGAGGTCTGACTGAACCGAGCCAGTGATATTCCGAGAAAAAAATAGGCTTCTTTGCCTGCCATGTTTCTTACCTTTTATCGCGGACTCGCTCTCTCGTTTCATATAAATGTAAATTGAGTTTCAGTTAGCCTATGGAAAATAACATCAGATTCAGAGACGCGCCACACGCTTTTTGACTTTCTCAGTTTGTGTAAATCTACTTAGGGTTCAGAGGCCTATTTCTTTTTCCCAAAATTAATTTCACACGTCTGGTACAAATATGTTGTCTCGTTTCATGATACTTTCATTATGGGGGCAGTACGAATGAGGTAATTTCTTGAAATAAGCCTAATCATTTATGAATATTATTTTTTTTCTCTCATTCACCTGTTTTTCATGATTTCATAAAATTCATAAAAGTTAACTATGCCAATTGCATCGGTAACTGTAGGCTACACGGAAAAAAATATGTAGAAAAAAATGTATAGGACAGTACAGGCCTACTACAGTAGCCTACATTGTGCCCTATTGTTTTATAGGCTACCGTGTATGTAGCTAATAGCGGGGCACGTTTTAACGCAGTGCTAGAACGTTCCCCATCTGCGAAACTTTGTTTTTTTAGGGAAGCATTAAATAACTATCCCAACTGTTAAAGCAGATATAAGATTAAAATAATATCAGATTTGTCTAATTTTAAATAAACAGAAAAAAAAGAAAGAAAAAAAAAACATGAAAAATCAACTTAAAGGGAGAGCACCCAAAAAGGGAAATTCGGTCATAATTTACTCACCTTAAAGTTGTGACAATCCTGTTTGAATGTATTTCCTCTGCTGAACACAGAAGACGGTATTTTTGAAGAATGTTGCTAACCGAACAGCTTGATGGACCCCATTGACTTCCATATGGAAAGCATTTTTGGCTTCCGACATTCTTCAAAATACCTTCTTCTGTGTTTAGCAGAGGAAAGAAATTCAAGGTGTGTCATAACTTTAAGGTGAGTAAATTATGACCGAATTTTTATTTTTGGGTGAACTATCCCTTTAATTAAGAACTTTACTTTTGCTATGGTTAAATAAATGTTCGATGATATCTTAAAAACTTTTTTCTCTATATAATATTGATGTGGTAAATAGGCCTACACTAAGTCTCATCATGCTAGAATGTGTGTCAGTATTCACCCCTGAATGTATTGTTGCAGGATTCGTCCTGTTGTTGTTTTTTTTATTAATTTTTTATTATTTTTTTTTGCGTTATAACTGTTATTTTAGTCAATAGCTATAGGATAAACAGCCCAGTTCCATCTTTTGACCAAAATAGGTCTGAATGATTGAGGACGAGGTTATGATGCCTGTAAATACGCATATAGTCCGTGGTTAATTTTAAAGTAGGCATATAGATTAGACAGTTTGAATTACAATTTAGAATTTTTTTTTTAATTGTTTCAATGAGGAGAATTTTGATTGCTGGTGCCGAAGGGATGGTATAGGTTTTGGGCACTCGATTTTAATATTTTATTTCACAGCTATTTTATTAGTCAATTTAATATTTTTTATTTATTTATGCCTAATGAAATTAAACAAGAACGTATAGTTTACTTAAATATTCCCAAATATTTTGCAAGAAATTCGCTAAAGGGCAATGTGCCATCAAAAAGCACCCATAGCATTTGGGATATTCACCAATAACTTTATAAAGTTTCTAATGTTTTATTTGATTTATTTTATTTTGTGTTGTGTTGATTTACAATAAGAACTATTTTATTAATTAATGCAGCATGGATATATTGCTTCCAGAATTTTTTTTTAGGAATGTTTTAGGAATGCTGAAGCCCCTGCTATATGTGTGTGTGTGTGTGTGTGTGTGTGTGTGTGTACTACCCTGCATGTGTTTTGTGTGGTTTCGCCATTTTAGGTGAAGTTCCTAAACCACCAGCAGTGTCTATGGTGTCTTCGTGTGATTCTTCCTCTGATTCCCTAATTGTTGGCTGTCTGGCCTCTGGGTATTCACCTGCTGGATCTGTCAGTTTCAAATGGATGGATCAGAGTGGAAATGCCTTGACTGATTTCATCCAGTACCCAAGTGGAAGCACATCATTGACAGTCAGCCACGTAACTATTAATGCAACTAAATGGAATCAAAACAAAATTATTTGTGCTGCAGAACACCAATCGAAAACAGTCAGCAAAACATTACAGATAGGTAACAACAGACATTAACAGGATGAACATTTAACTGTTGTGGTAAAATAGTTAAAATTGAAAAATGTCCTCCACATAGTTTCATTGTATATAAACATTGTTTTAATTGCAGTATACAAGAGACCACAAACACCAACCCTGAGCTTGGTCCCTGTTACAACTCCAAAAAGTACAACTGTCATGTGTGTTATTGAGGATTTCTACCCCAGGATGCTCTCTGTACAATTGAAAGTAAATGATAACAGCACTGGCCAGCAACTGGAAAGCAAACAAAATAAAGAAACAGGTTTTTACACAGGACACAGTTTCTATGAAGTCAGCAGTGAGACTTGGAACACAAACTCTTCCTATACCTGTGAGGTCACACACCAGGGAAAACAGATTCAGGTGACAAAGAACTTGAAAGGTAAATCATTTAATGTTTTCTAGTTCACGCTCTTACTTCTATTTCAAATTCACACAAGGATACACTCCTTCAAAGTAATTCCAATTCACAGATACATAAATCAAAATCATATTTACTTTCTTGCTCCTTTGTAGCTAAATTCACACTGACGCTGAAGCCGCCAATTGAGAGAGAACGATTTGACAATAATAAAATTGTCTTGGAAGCTGTGGTTTCTGGAGATGTGCAAAAGACAGTGAAAGGAGCTTCAGTGTCATGCACAGTGAATAATGTACCCGTACAAAGTCAGAATATCATACCAGGAAATGTCATTTATTCTGACACTTCACTGTTTGAAAGAATCCACAAGGTCACCATTGATACAAAAAAATGGTTTGACGAAGAAATGGTCACCTGCACCATCCGTGACACAAATAATAACATAGATATCAAGCACGAGATCCAATTTGGTAGAGGTAAGTCAATGAAACTTCCAGATAAGTGACTTTGTGGCTGTATGTGCATTTATAGATGCAATTATAATTTTATGAAAATGAAATACAAAAAATATTTCTGTCAAAAAAATGCAAGCCCATTTGAAATGCTTTTGCCTTCAAAAAAACTTAGACTGTCTTGATACACTATTGTTATTCATTATAGCAAAAGTAAAGTTCTTAATTCAAATTTTGTGTGCTGCAGAAAACCCATCGGAACCAGTCAACAAAACATTAAAGATAGGTAACAACAGACATTAACAGGATGAACATTTAACTGTTGTGGTAAAATAGTTAAAATTGCAAAATGTCCTCCACATAGTTTCATTGTATATAAACATTGTTTTAATTGCAGTGAGTCCACAAACACAAACACCAACCCTGAACTTGGTCCCTGTTACAACTCCAAAAAGTACAACTGTCATGTGTGTTATTGAGGATTTCTACCCCAGGATGCTCTCTGTACAATGGAAAGTAAATGATAAGAGCACTGGCCAGCTTAAAGTGGAAAGCAAACGAAATAAAGAAACAGGTTTTTACACAGGACACAGTTTCTATGAAGTCAGCAGTGAGACTTGGAACATAAATTCTTCCTATACCTGTGAGGTCACACACCAGGGAAAACAGATTAATGTGACAAAGAACTTGAAAGGTAAATCATGTAATGTTTTCTAGTTCACGCTCTTACTTCTATTTCAACTTCACACAAAGATACACTCCTTCAAAGTAATTTCCAATTCACAGATACATAAATCAAAATCATATTTACTTTCTTACTCCTTTGTAGCTAAATTCACACTCACGCTGAAGCCGCCAATTGAGAGAGAACTATTTGACAATAATAAAATTGTCTTGGAAGCTGTGGTTTCTGGAGATGTGCGAAAGACAGTGCAAGGAGCTTCAGTATCATGCACAGTGAAGAATGAACCTGTAAAAAGTCAGAATATCATACCAGGAAATGTCTTTTATACTGACACTTTACTGTTTGTAAAAATCCACAATGTCACCATTGATACAAAGAAATGGTTTGATGAAGAAATGGTCACCTGCACCATCCGTGACACAAATAATAACATAGACATCAAGCACAAGATCCAATTTGGTAGAGGTAAGTCAATGAAACTTCCAGATAAGTGACTTTGTGGCTGTATGTGCATTTATAGATGCAATTATAATTTTATGAAAATGAAATACAAAAAAATTTTCTGGCAAATAAATGCAAGCCCATTTGAAATGCTTTCGCTGTCAAAAAACTTAGACTGTCTTGATACACTATTGTTATTCATTTTAGCAAAAGTAAAGTTCTTAATTCAAATTTTGTGTGCTGCAGAAAACCCGGAACCAGTCAACAAAACATTAAAGATAGGTAACAACAGACATTAACAGGATGAACATTTAACTGTTGTGGTAAAATAGTTAAAATTGCAAAATGTCCTCCACATAGTTTCATTGTATATAAACATTGTTTTAATTGCAGTGAGTCCACAAACACAAACACCAACCCTGAACTTGGTCCCTGTTACAACTCCAAAAAGTACAACTGTCATGTGTGTTATTGAGGATTTCTACCCCAGGATGCTCTCTGTACAATGGAAAGTAAATGATAAGAGCACTGGCCAGCTTAAAGTGGAAAGCAAACGAAATGAAGAAACAGGTTTTTACACAGGACACAGTTTCTATGAAGTCAGCAGTGAGACTTGGAACACAAACTCTTCCTATACCTGTGAGGTCACACACCAGGGAAAACAGATTCAGGTGACAAAGAACTTGAAAGGTAAATCATGTAATGTTTTCTAGTTCACGCTCTTACTTCTATTTCAAATTCACACAAAGATACACTCTTTCAATGTAATTCCAATTCACAGATACATAAATCAAAATCATATTTACTTTCTTACTCCACCATAGCTAAATTCACACTGACGCTGAAGCCGCCAATTGAGAGAGAACGATTTGACAATAATAAAATTGTCTTGAAAGCTGTGGTTTCTGGAGATGTGCAAAAGACAGTGCAAGGAGCTTCAGTATCATGCACAGTGAATAATGTACCTGTACAAAGTCAGAATATCATACCAGGAAATGTCTTTTATAATGACACTTCACTGTTTGTAAGAATCGACAAGGTCACAATTGATACAAAGAAATGGTTTGACGAAGAAATGGTCACCTGCACCATCCGTGACACAAATAATAACATAGATATCAAGCACGAGATCCAATTTGGTAGAGGTAAGTCAATGAAACTTCCAGATAAGTGACTTTGTGACTGTATGTGCATTTATAGATGCAATTATAATTTTATGAAAATGAAATACAAAAAAATGTTTCTGGCAAATAAATGCAAGCCCATTTGAAATGCTTTCGCTGTCAAAAAACTTAGACTGTCTTGATACACTATTGTTATTCATTTTAGCAAAAGTAAAGTTCTTAATTCAAATTTTGTGTGCTGCAGAAAACCCGGAACCAGTCAACAAAACATTAAAGATAGGTAACAACAGACATTAACAGGATGAACATTTAACTGTTGTGGTAAAATAGTTAAAATTGCAAAATGTCCTCCACATAGTTTCATTGTATATAAACATTGTTTTAATTGCAGTGAGTCCACAAACACAAAAACCAACACTGAACTTGGTCCCTGTTACAACTCCAAAAAGTACAACTGTCATGTGTGTTATTGAGGATTTCTACCCCAGGATGCTCTCTGTACAATGGAAAGTAAATGATAAGAGCACTGGCCAGCTTAACGTGGAAAGCAAACGAAATGAAGAAACAGGTTTTTACACAGGACACAGTTTCTATGAAGTCAGCAGTGAGACTTGGAACACAAATTCTTCCTATACCTGTGAGGTCACACACCAGGGAAAACAGATTCGTGTGACAAAGAACTTGAAAGGTAAATCATGTAATGTTTTCTAGTTCACGCTCTTACTTCTATTTCAACTTCACACAAAGATACACTCCTTCAAAGTAATTTCCAATTCACAGATACATAAATCAAAATCATATTTACTTTCTTACTCCATTGTAGCTAAATTCACACTGACGCTGAAGCCGCCAATTGAGAGAGAACTATTTGACAATAATAAAATTGTCTTGGAAGCTGTGGTTTCTGGAGATGTGCGAAAGACAGTGCAAGGAGCTTCAGTATCATGCACAGTGAAGAATGAACCTGTAAAAAGTCAGAATATCATACCAGGAAATGTCTTTTATACTGACACTTCACTGTTTGTAAAAATCCACAATGTCACCATTGATACAAAAAAATGGTTTGATGAAGAAATGGTCACCTGCACCATCCGTGACACAAATAATAACATAGATATCAAGCACAAGATCCAATTTGGTAGAGGTAAGTCAATGAAACTTCCAGATAAGTGACTTTGTGACTGTATGTGCATTTATAGATGCAATTATAATTTTATGAAAATGAAATACAAAAAAAATATTTCTGGCAAATAAATGCAAGCCCATTTGAAATGCTTTCGCTGTCAAAAAACTTAGACTGTCTTGATACACTATTGTTATTCATTTTAGCAAAAGTAAAGTTCTTAATTCATATTTTGTGTGCTGCAGAAAACCCGGAACCAGTCAACAAAACATTAAAGATAGGTAACAACATACATTAACAGGATGAACATTTAACTGTTGTGGTAAAATAGTTAAAATTGCAAAATGTCCTCCACATAGTTTCATTGTATATAAACATTGTTTTAATTGCAGTGAGTCCACAAACACAAAAACCAACACTGAACTTGGTCCCTGTTACAACTCCAAAAAGTACAACCGTCATGTGTGTTATTGAGGATTTCTACCCCAGGATGCTCTCTGTACAATGGAAAGTAAATGATAAGAGCACTGGCCAGCTTAACGTGGAAAGCAAACGAAATGAAGAAACAGGTTTTTACACAGGACACAGTTTCTATGAAGTCAGCAGTGAGACTTGGAACACAAACTCTTCCTATACCTGTGAGGTCACACACCAGGGAAAACAGATTCAGGTGACAAAGAACTTGAAAGGTAAATCATTTAATGTTTTCTAGTTCACGCTCTTACTTCTATTTCAAATTCACACAAAGATACACTCTTTCAATGTAATTCCAATTCACAGATACATAAATCAAAATCATATTTACTTTCTTACTCCATTGTAGCTAAATTCACACTGACGCTGAAGCCGCCAATTGAGAGAGAACTATTTGACAATAATAAAATTGTCTTGGAAGCTGTGGTTTCTGGAGATGTGCAAAAGACGGTGAAAGGAGCTTCAGTGTCATGCACAGTGAATAATGTACCTGTACAAAGTCAGAATATCATACCAGGAAATGTCTTTTATACTGACACTTCACTGTTTGTAAGAATCGACAAGGTCACAATTGATACAAAGAAATGGTTTGACGAAGAAATGGTCACCTGCACCATCCGTGACACAAATAATAACATAGATATCAAGCACGAGATCCAATTTGGTAGAGGTAAGTCAATGAAACTTCCAGATAAGTGACTTTGTGGCTGTATATGCATTTATAGATGCAATTATAATTTTATGAAAATTAAATACAAAAAATATTTCTGGCAAATAAATGGAAGCCCATATGAAATGCTTTCGCTGTCAAAAAACTTAGACTGTCTTGATACACTATTGTTATTCATTTTAGCAAAAGTAAAGTTCTTAATTCAAATTTTGTGTGCTGCAGAAAACCCGGAACCAGTCAACAAAACATTAAAGATAGGTAACAACAGACATTAACAGGATGAACATTTAACTGTTGTGTTAAAATAGTTAAAATTGCAAAATGTCCTCCACATAGTTTCATTGTATATAAACATTGTTTTAATTGCAGTGAGTCCACAAACACAAAAACCAACCCTGAACTTGGTCCCTGTTACAACTCCAAAAAGTACAACTGTCATGTGTGTTATTGAGGATTTCTACCCCAGGATGCTCTCTGTACAATGGAAAGTAAATGATAAGAGCACTGGCCAGCTTAACGTGGAAAGCAAACGAAATGAAGAAACAGGTTTTTACACAGGACACAGTTTCTATGAAGTCAGCAGTGAGACTTGGAACACAAACTCTTCCTATACCTGTGAGGTCACACACCAGGGAAAACAGATTCGTGTGACAAAGAACTTGAAAGGTAAATCATGTAATGTTTTCTAGTTCACGCTCTTACTTCTATTTCAACTTCACACAAAGATACACTCCTTCAAAGTAATTTCCAATTCACAGAGACATAAATCAAAATCATATTTACTTTCTTACTCCATTGTAGCTAAATTCACACTGACGCTGAAGCCGCCAATTGAGAGAGAACTATTTGACAATAATAAAATTGTCTTGGAAGCTGTGGTTTCTGGAGATGTGCGAAAGACAGTGCAAGGAGCTTCAGTATCATGCACAGTGAAGAATGAACCTGTACAAAGTCAGAATATCATACCAGGAAATGTCTTTTATACTGACACTTTACTGTTTGTAAGAATCGACAATGTCACCATTGATACAAAGAAATGGTTTGACGAAGAAATGGTCACCTGCACCATCCGTGACACAAATAATAACATAGACATCAAGCACAAGATCCAATTTGGTAGAGGTAAGTCAATGAAACTTCCAGATAAGTAACTTTGTGGCTGTATATTCATTTATAGATGCAATTATAATTTTATGAAAATGAAATACAAAAAATATTTCTGGCAAATAAATGCAAGCCTATTTGAAATGCTTTCGCTGTCAAAAAACTTAGACTGTCTTGATACACTATTGTTATTCATTACAGCAAAAGTAAAGTTCTTAATTCAAATTTTGTGTGTTGCAGAACACCCATCGGAACCAGTCAACAAAACATTAAAGATAGGTAACAACAGACATTAACAGGATGAACATTTAACTGTTGTGGTAAAATAGTTAAAATTGCAAAATGTCCTCCACATAGTTTCATTGTATATAAACATTGTTTTAATTGCAGTGAGTCCACAAACACAAACACCAACCCTGAACTTGGTCCCTGTTACAACTCCAAAAAGTACAACTGTCATGTGTGTTATTGAGGATTTCTACCCCAGGATGCTCTCTGTACAATGGAAAGTAAATGATAAGAGCACTGGCCAGCTTAAAGTGGAAAGCAAACGAAATGAAGAAACAGGTTTTTACACAGGACACAGTTTCTATGAAGTCAGCAGTGAGACTTGGAACACAAACTCTTCCTATACCTGTGAGGTCACACACCAGGGAAAACAGATTCAGGTGACAAAGAACTTGAAAGGTAAATCTTGTAATGTTTTCTAGTTCACGCTCTTACTTCTATTTCAAATTCACACAAAGATACACTCCTTCAAAGTAATTCCAATACACAGATACATAAATCAAAATCATATTTACTTTCTTACTCCATTGTAGCTAAATTCACACTGACGCTGAAGCCGCCAATTGAGAGAGAACTATTTGTCAATAATAAAATTGTCTTGGAAGCTGTGGTTTCTGGAGATGTGCAAAAGACAGTGAAAGGAGCTTCAGTATCATGCACAGTGAATAATGTACCTGTACAAAGTCAGAATATCATACCAGGAAATGTCTTTTATACTGACACTTCACTGTTTGAAAGAATACATAAGGTCACCATTGATACAAAGAAATGGTTTGACGAAGAAATGGTCACCTGCACCATCCGTGACACAAATAATAACATAGATATCAAGCACGAGATCCAATTTGGTAGAGGTAAGTCAATGAAACTTCCAGATAAGTGACTTTGTGGCTGTATATGCATTTATAGATGCAATTATAATTTTATGAAAATTAAATACAAAAAATTTTTCTGGCAAATAAATGGAAGCCCATTTGAAATGCTTTCGCTGTCAAAAAACTTAGACTGTCTTGATACACTATTGTTATTCATTTTAGCAAAAGTAAAGTTCTTAATTCAAATTTTGTGTGCTGCAGAAAACCCGGAACCAGTCAACAAAACATTAAAGATAGGTAACAACAGACATTAACAGGATGAACATTTAACTGTTGTGGTAAAATAGTTAAAATTGCAAAATGTCCTCCACATAGTTTCATTGTATATAAACATTGTTTTAATTGCAGTGAGTCCACAAACACAAAAACCAACCCTGAACTTGGTCCCTGTTACAACTCCAAAAAGTACAACTGTCATGTGTGTTATTGAGGATTTCTACCCCAGGATGCTCTCTGTACAATGGAAAGTAAATGATAAGAGCACTGGCCAGCTTAACGTGGAAAGCAAACGAAATGAAGAAACAGGTTTTTACACAGGACACAGTTTCTATGAAGTCAGCAGTGAGACTTGGAACACAAATTCTTCCTATACCTGTGAGGTCACACACCAGGGAAAACAGATTCGTGTGACAAAGAACTTGAAAGGTAAATCATGTAATGTTTTCTAGTTCACGCTCTTACTTCTATTTCAACTTCACACAAAGATACACTCCTTCAAAGTAATTTCCAATTCACAGAGACATAAATCAAAATCATATTTACTTTCTTACTCCATTGTAGCTAAATTCACACTGACGCTGAAGCCGCCAATTGAGAGAGAACTATTTGACAATAATAAAATTGTCTTGGAAGCTGTGGTTTCTGGAGATGTGCAAAAGACAGTGCAAGGAGCTTCAGTATCATGCACAGTGAAGAATGTACCTGTACAAAGTCAGAATATCATACCAGGAAATGTCTTTTATACTGACACTTCACTGTTTGTAAAAATCCACAATGTCACCATTGATACAAAGAAATGGTTTGACGAAGAAATGGTCACCTGCACCATCCGTGACACAAATAATAACATAGACATCAAGCACAAGATCCAATTTGGTAGAGGTAAGTCAATGAAACTTCCAGATAAGTGACTTTGTGGCTGTATATGCATTTATAGATGCAATTATAATTTTATGAAAATGAAATGCAAAAAATATTTCTGGCAAATAAATGCAAGCCTATTTGAAATGCTTTCGCTGTCAAAAAACTTAGACTGTCTTGATACACTATTGTTATTCATTACAGCAAAAGTAAAGTTCTTAATTCAAATTTTGTGTGTTGCAGAACACCCATCGGAACCAGTCAACAAAAAATTAAAGATAGGTAACAACAGACATTAACAGGATGAACATTTAACTGTTGTGGTAAAATAGTTAAAATTGCAAAATGTCCTCCACATAGTTTCATTGTATATAAACATTGTTTTAATTGCAGTGAGTCCACAAACACAAACACCAACCCTGAACTTGGTCCCTGTTACAACTCCAAAAAGTACAACTGTCATGTGTGTTATTGAGGATTTCTACCCCAGGATGCTCTCTGTACAATGGAAAGTAAATGATAAGAGCACTGGCCAGCTTAAAGTGGAAAGCAAACGAAATGAAGAAACAGGTTTTTACACAGGACACAGTTTCTATGAAGTCAGCAGTGAGACTTGGAACACAAACTCTTCCTATACCTGTGAGGTCACACACCAGGGAAAACAGATTCAGGTGACAAAGAACTTGAAAGGTAAATCATTTAATGTTTTCTAGTTCACGCTCTTACTTCTATTTCAAATTCACACAAAGATACACTCCTTCAAAGTAATTCCAATACACAGATACATAAATCAAAATCATATTTACTTTCTTACTCCATTGTAGCTAAATTCACACTGACGCTGAAGCCGCCAATTGAGAGAGAACTATTTGTCAATAATAAAATTGTCTTGGAAGCTGTGGTTTCTGGAGATGTGCAAAAGACAGTGAAAGGAGCTTCAGTATCATGCACAGTGAATAATGTACCAGTACAAAGTCAGAATATCATACCAGGAAATGTCTTTTATACTGACACTTCACTGTTTGAAAGAATACATAAGGTCACCATTGATACAAAGAAATGGTTTGATGAAGAAATGGTCACCTGCACCATCCGTGACACAAATAATAACATAGATATCAAGCACAAGATCCAATTTGGTAGAGGTAAGTCAATGAAACTTCCAGATAAGTGACTTTGTGGCTGTATGTGCATTTATAGATGCAATTATAATTTTATGAAAATGAAATACAAAAAATATTTCTGGCAAAAAAATGCAAGCCCATTTGAAATGCTTTCACTGTCAAAAAACTTAGACTGTCTTGATACACTATTGTTAATCATTATAGCAAAAGTAAAGTTCTTAATTCAAATGTTGTGTGCTGCAGAAAACCCGGAACCAGTCAACAAAACATTAAAGATAGGTAACAACAGACATTAACAGGATGAACATTTAACTGTTGTGGTAAAATAGTTAAAATTGCAAAATGTCCTCCACATAGTTTCATTGTATATAAACATTGTTTTAATTGCAGTGAGTCCACAAACACAAAAACCAACCCTGAACTTGGTCCCTGTTACAACTCCAAAAAGTACAACTGTCATGTGTGTTATTGAGGATTTCTACCCCAGGATGCTCTCTGTACAATGGAAAGTAAATGATAAGAGCACTGGCCAGCTTAAAGTGGAAAGCAAACGAAATGAAGAAACAGGTTTTTAAACAGGACACAGTTTCTATGAAGTCAGCAGTGAGACTTGGAACACAAACTCTTCCTATACCTGTGAGGTCACACACCAGGGAAAACAGATTCAGGTGACAAAGAACTTGAAAGGTAAATCATTTAATGTTTTCTAGTTCACGCTCTTACTTCTATTTCAACTTCGCACAAAGATACACTCCTTCAAAGTAATTCCAATTCACAGATACATAAATCAAAATCATATTTACTTTCTTACTCCATTGTAGCTAAATTCACACTGACGCTGAAGCCGCCAATTGAGAGAGAACTATTTGTCAATAATAAAATTGTCTTGGAAGCTGTGGTTTCTGGAGATGTGCAAAAGACTGTGCAAGAAGCTTCAGTATCATGCACAGTGAAGAATGAATCTGTACAAATTCAGAATATCAAACCAGGAAATGTCTTTTATACTGACACTTCACTGTTTGTAAAAATCCACAATGTCACCATTGATACAAAGAAATGGTTTGACGAAGAAATGGTCACCTGCACCATCCGTGACACAAATAATAACATAGACATCAAGCACAAGATCCAATTTGGTAAAGGAGGTAAGTCAATGAAACTTCCAGATAAGTGACTTTGTGGCTGTATGTGCATTTATAGATGCAATTATAATTTTATGAAAATGAATTACAAAAAATATTTCTGGCAAAAAAAGGCAAGCCCATTTGAAATGCTTTAGCTGTCAAAAAACTTGAAAACTTGTCAAAAGAATGTCTTGATACACTATTGTTATTCATTATTGTGTGATTCTTCTTTTTGAATATTTTAATGACTCTATATCATTTTCTCCAATTCAGATGGTCAGAAACCCAGTGTTTTCATTTACAGACCTGACAACACAACCACAGATCATGTCTCTCTGGTGTGTGCGGTCAACAGCCCTAATCTTGGCGATGTCTATTTGATGTGGAAAGTGAGCGGAGACAAAGAGCCTTACAAAGAGGGCAGAACCAGTGCTCCCATCCTTCGAGAGAACTCCACGTCTGTTCTCAGCATCCTAACAGTGTCAAAACAACAGTATGAAGATCCCAAAACCACCATCACCTGCGCAGTCAAACACGCCAACATGAAGAATATAAACGCTCCATTAGAAGTGACAACAAGCCGAAGTAAACAGTTAGAATGTCCAGCTGATTACTGAATGATCATAACGTCTATTTGTTCACTTGAACGTTCTCCAGTGCTTTTGTCCTGTTGCTTTCTTGTCAAGATATGTATCTTTGATGTTGTTTTTGTGCATATTTCTGTCTGTATATGTCTGTATCACTTTACTGCATGGGTCACATCAAAGCCAAATTACACTCAAAACTATGTGTAATTTGTTGCATGCAAATAAATATGAACTAAACTGTAGTCAGCATAATATCGTAGTGAAAAAAACAATAGTTTTTAAGAGCAAAATTAATTCTGACCTGTGTGAATGTGATACTTGTCTTGAAATTGCTCATTTATGTTTTGCCAGTGCTTATTGTACCGCTGTTAGCCTTTTCATGTCCTCTGTTATAACAGTGTCATGCTCTATGTTTCAAATTCAATTAATTTTGATTTGACTTTATATTGTTACAATTTTCAGCAATAAATCTGTTTTTGCATGATTTAGTTCAGCTCTCATGTTTCGTGCAGTCAGAAACTTTGTGTGCTTCTTTTTCTGGTCTCTTTTTATCAGTTTTTAGCAAAACAAGAATATTGGTGTGATTCTGCACATAGTTATTAATTTATAAAGGTGATCATCAAAGTCACCAGTAAATATTGCCTAGGTTGTATATTGTAAGGGTGTGTGATATTTTATTCTATTATCTGTGAGTCAGTATTAGATACGGTCTGAGCTGAAAATCGAAAGTTACTTGATAACCGTGTATTATAAATGTAAGAATATGCGTATGCAAAATGTATGGTGTAATGGACTAATAATGAGTAACATAGACAGGGCAATGGTATTGTTTGTCTCTTCTGTGTACTCTGTTGTTTGTGCAAATTAATGAAAGCACTTATGCAGTACATGTGGTCATTGTGTGAACACTAGAACTGAACCCTAATAAGACTCATTGGGCCTTAAATTCAGGGTGTATGATTTATGATCTCATATATGTGTTGCACAATGTGCCTACTTTACTTATCTCTCATGTACATTTGTCTGTTCGCTTTCTTCAGGCAAGCCACCTGAGCCAGAGAAGGGCTTTGCTCTGAACTGTAATAAAGATGTTCTGGAGGAGGATGAGTTCAGAAGTCTCTGGTCCACTGCCACTTCATTCATCTTCCTCTTCCTCTTCTCCCTGACATACAGCGCTGTACTCAGTTTCTTCAAGGTACCCAAAACATTAAATTGACTAAATAAGATGATAAATAAGATTGCATTGTAACATGTAACTACAGTGTGTTTTTATTATTGATACATTTTCCAGATGAAGCAGTGATGATTTTTATAAACTTCTGAAGAATCCAAGGTTGAATGTTGACTCTATATTGAATTTACATAATCTGCCTCTATGCACACATTTTTGAAGATTTTACTAATTTTTTTGACAATTATGTTCTCGGTATTAACACTCATCAATAAAGTCTTATTATGTATGTTATGTCAAGTTATTTAGATTTTATTTATTTAAATATTGACATTATCTTGCCGTTTCAGTAGATGCTGTGATTGGTCCTTCAGAACATAAATTGTGAACATAAATCACATTCCACTCAGAAATGAGTACATTTCAGAATAAATTAGCAATTAATTGGCAAGTCACACATTGAATCAAATGTAAAATATTGAAGAAGAAAGACTGAAATAGTATTTATTGTAAAAACACACTCCTCTAAACGTCATATTAATAAGAAGAATGGGGCTGTGGAAATGTGTTTTATCAAAAAGCATGAGGGCAAATGTGTCTGTTATATCAAACTGAATTCAATAAAGCAAATCAAAATGATTAATAAAGTAAAACTTTCTAACATCATTGGAAGGTGTTGAGGAGTGCCAAAGCTCCACAAGATCTGTACTTTGTTTTATTTCTGTTCTTTCAGTTGTTCTGAAATTAGGATTGATTCAATGCACACAAATTACATATTCCCAGAAAAGCTTTAGTTTATGGTACTAATACAGTGTGTTATGTGTTTGTTGTATTTCAATATTTTATCTCTGGGGATTGAGAATCACCAAAGCAGACGGAGCAGCTGCAAACTGCTGAGCGCTCAAGGAAACGTTTCAATATCGCCAAACAATAATAAACTTAACAACTTATAAGCAATTTCTAACAAATAGCTTAATATGCTAAACAATTCAAAACAATTTGCGATGCTAAATGTATTAAAAAAATAATATAACTGTAACAACATCCTCTTTTTGTGTAGGATCCATCCAAAATGATGCCGCTTGAAACATTTGCTGAGAATTTGAAATGTTGCAATAAAACTTTACAATTATTTTAATGTCTAAGTAATTGTGCTTTGCTTATATGCAAATGTGGTGGGCAAGTGTTTACTTTGACTAAGTTCTCTCAAAGGAATTTCAGAATTAGATCTATTCGAGAGTGTCTATGTATTCAGGGTCTCATTTCTTCCTCTTTTTCCACTCACACCTGCTGAAGTGAAACTGCATTCATGTTTATGACTAACAATTCTTGGAAATGTTAAAATCTAAAACCAAAGCCTGCAACAATTTTTGCTAACAACCTTTTCCTAACAATTGCTAATAAGTTTTTACCAACTTTATACTGTTAACACATCACTCAATTAGCCACATTCATTTTCTGCCCATACATTTCAAAATGCAAAAACCTACATGCATTCTACAAACATTGACTATCAAAACATGGCAAACCCGATTCAATATCTAATAATTCTGTCACATCACCACTAGTTTTTTTTACTCAAAATGACTGTCAAAATACTAACTGTTGAATACTAACAAAAACTGAATTACTTGTTTCAGTTCTGCATTCAATAGACAATATATAATCCATTGGTTTTCATAATTCACTTTCCTTTTACTTTGAACCATTCTACATTTTTGGTTGTGTGCTGAATGTTTGCACTCTTGGCAACATCTAAAAGTGAATGAGTCATTACTTTAGAATGTACAGAAAAGATGGTTATTTAAAGGTTATTTACACATAGTATCCGTTCTATAACTGTCTTGAGGAACCCTTTATATGCTGAAATGGTTCTTTGTGTTAGAGTTTAGGGTTATGTATTCCTGTCTTTTTGTTTTTCAAATCTGTAACTGTCAAAACCACCTCATTATTGCTTTTCTGGAGCTCAGTTACAACTAAACAGACTGTCAACACACTCTCGACAGGTACATGATTTCTTTCTTAAAATATCTATACATTTTAACTTTAAATATTCTAACTGGTTATCTACCAATCATGTATTTTTCTTGTTTTTAGTTTAACAGAACATGTAAGTGTGAGCATCTCTGCTCAGTTAAGGACACTCATCTTCTTTTCTCCACAAAGTAACAGAGGTATTGACTTTATGATCCATGTGGTTAGATTTTTTTTTTTTAATTATTACTTTATGCCTAAACATACCCAGTCACAAAAAAAACATTAAGAGCCCAATGACTTTATATTACTTTCTCCTTTTAACACTGTAAAGGGCTCACATAATGTTCATTTTGGCCTTCATAAACATACTTGTTTTTATATAATCAAATGTACAGACAAACTGTAACTTTAGACTCAATTGTGTATTTCAGATGCTGACACGTACCATAACCTCATTATCTGCAGAGAGAAACTGCCCTTCAGCATACACACATAATGAAGGATGTAAAGACATCATAGAGGATTGTGAAGATATTTCACTGGAACTTGGTCTTCATTACATCTATCATGTTCAATGTCAATTGTTATTTATTAACGTATTCAGCTAAAAACTGTTGAGCACTGTCATTTTTGCTACAATTTGCCATGTCAATAAAAAAATAAAGCTAATTGACACAAAATGCCGGGGTTTATTTTATGTAAATACAAAAGAAGCCAACACGATATAAGACCAGGCAGAACAACAATAATATTAAAACAATATTAATAAATAATATATACAAATAATTATAATAATACTAACATTAATAATATGAAGATACAATAATATAAATTAAATAAACTATTATTTAAAAGGTTATTTATGACACCATTAAGGTCCTATATAGCACTTTTTAAAGCATGGTTCTTTATGGGACCTTATAAAAAGGATTCTATTTAGCACCAAGAAAGGTTCTGATATTGTTACAAGCCACAGAACCTTAATTTGGTACTGTTTAGAACCATTTTTCTAAAGAGTATAGAAAAAAAGCAATACTGTTGCTCAACACTGCCACTGGTCAAATATGTCCCCTACTCGGAACTTCAATTGCCATCTTGGTTGAAATTGCTTTCTAGACTGTAACAAAAAACAACAACAACAACATACAGTATGTGGCCTTTGGTTCCGCATGAGTATGGGAAAAACATAATTTGTATTATGTTCATATTCGTACTCCTCTCCCCTACCTCTTCTTTTCTCTTGTCCTGATCTAACTTCTTCTCTCCACCCTCAACTCTCCCCTATGCAATTGCTAACAATAAAGCTTGATGAGCTAAACATTTTACAGTTCTGAATAATGTATTAAAAAATAATTTAATTGTAAACATCCTCTTAAAGCCTACATTAATACTAATGCTTAAGATTGACTTGAATTACATTTTGTGGTCCACCCAAAATTATGCTGCTTGAAACATTTGCTGAGAATTTGGAATGTTGCAATAAAACTTTACAATTATTTTAATGTCTAAGTAATTGTGCTTTGCTTATATGCAAATGTGGTGGGCAAGTGTTACTTTGACTAAGTTCTCTCAAAGGAATTTCAGAATGTCAGAATTAGATCTATTCGAGAGTGTCTATGTATTCAGGGTCTCATTTCTTCCTCTTTTTCCCCTCACACCTGCTGAAGTGAAACTGCGTTCATGTTTATGACTAACATTTCTTAGAAATGTTTAAAGTTAAAAGCTGCAACAATTAATAATTTATTTTTCTATGGTTCATTTTACACATACATTTACAACACTTACAACAAGTATTTATCAATACTAAAAGTATAGCCTACTTTTTCTAAATTAGCCAAATTGTTAATTTTCTGCCCAAAATCATATTTTGTTAAATACAAACTACACTTACAAATGCTAAAAACATTTTTATACATATAACTATCAAAACAGCAATCCCTATTCAAATTTGAATCATTTAATCACACACACATTCAACACACAGCACTTGGCACACATAAACGTGAATAGTCATAGATAATATAATAATAATAATTTGTTACATTATATCAAACTTTTCTGGGTACTCAAAGCACTTTTAGATTATGTACAGTATCAGCCACTGGTCAAATGGGTACCATACCCAGAACTTCAGTTGCCACCTCTGTTGAATATTGCTTCCTGGGGTGCAGGTGGGGTGCAGTGTTGATGGTGCTCCCATAGAGGTTGGGATGGTGCCCTCTTATTTAGTATTACTATTCCTCTCCCTCACCAAGACATTATTTTTTTCTCACTCTGCTTCTCTGTGTTGTTCTGCATCAACACTGAATAAAAACAATTCAAAGAGACTTATTTTACTGTGTGTGTCCAAGTAATGGAAAGAGCTTAAACTCCGGACTATGCCTCCAATTGAGATTAGGTTCAGCTATTCAGCGTATTCAGTGATCTGCTACTTTATGCTTATCAGTTATTTCGGTATTTGTTTTATATATGTTTTCAATACTTTTGAGCTGCTGCTGTTGTTGCAGAAGTAGAGGCCAAGGTTTGGAACATTAGGGCCTGGTTTCACAGACAGGGCTTAGATTAGGCCTTAGTTCAATTAGGACATTTAAATGGCTTAAATGTGTCTTAGAAAAAAAACATTGTGTGCATATTGAGATAAAACAATGGCACTGACATATTTTAAGATTTGTCAGTGCAAGTTGCTTTCCGTTAAAGCAGCTCAAACATGCATTTTTTTCTCAGACTTAAGCCTTGTCTGTGAATCGTGGTAGATCTTCATTTCTGGCATGCTGTGTTTAAGCATTTTTAAATAAGATAAGAAAGATCCATGATTTTGGTATTAGGTGCTTGAATAAAAAGAAAATGTAAGCATTTTAGAAACATGTTAATTTACTGCATATTGTGTGAAAACAATGTGGTAACATTTTAGAATACTCATTAAAGAATAACTACACAGGAACAAACAAGTAATGCTTGTTTTATAATGCAGTAACACTGTAAAAAATTATATGATTAATACGTTATGACAACATATGTTTTTACAATGCTTTATCTCACCAAAATAAGTTACGCAATGTTTAATTTTCTAGCAAGATTCAACTCATTTTTTAAAGTCAGTTTAATGTAATTTTAGTTTAAATGACTTAAACATCCAAGTTGATTATACTTTAAAAATTTAAGGTGGCTAATTTTTTTTTTTTTTTTAGAGTGTATTAACATTCTAGTAACTACTGTGTTACCTAACAAGAAACTCTGATTAACAAATTAGTAAGTATTAGTGCTTGTGGTAGTTCAATACAGAATCAACTATTATTACCTCCCAGATGACTACTAAGAACTACTATATACAGATTCATAATAAATGTGAATAATGCATAATTAATTCTAAAGTGAAGGTCAAAGTAACCAATTAGTAATGACTCAAGTATTACCAAAGCCTTCAGAATTACTAATCATTTGGATCAGTATTTGGATTAAGTGAAAAACACTACAACTCTAGTACTGTGTTACTACATCCTTCTAAAATAAGTACTAATTATTAGGATTAGGATTAGTATTTGGTAATACTTGAGTCATTACTAATGGGTTACTATGACCTTCACTTTAGAATGAATTATACATTATGCATTATTCATGTTAATTATGAATCTGTATGTAGTTATTGATTAGCTAATAGTGAATTACCACCTTCAACTAAGCACTATTACTTACTAATTTGTTAATTAGAGTTTCTTGTTAGTTAATAGTTGTTACTAGAATGTTAATAGTGCATTACTCATTTGTTCCTGTGTGGTTATGACGGAACAGTATTCTAAAGTGTTACCGACAATGTTTATGGATTTTTTAAAAACGTAATAGTAACATGAGAAATCAAAAAAGAACAAGGCAAAACAGGAGCACGAGTACATATATCAAAGAGGCAAGAAATATAATTTTGCACTGGATTTATTTAAATGTTATAGTTATAAGTATATAAGAACTTTGGTCATTGAGTGTTCTTGTGATATCAATGTACTTTAAAATTACATTTAATATAAAACATTATTTGTTATATTTTACTGATATATTTAAAAAGAGCATTACTGAAATATTTTTACATTTGATGCTCACGTTTCACTCCGCATATCATTTACTCCCTTTGTTTTCATTTCTAAAGAAGTTTCTGCTTTAGCAGTTACTAAAAAAAAGCACAAAAGAGTATTCAAATAATGCACAAGTTTCATGCATTTGGATGAGCAACAAACCTGCTTGTTTTTGTAAAGGCCTTTGCGCCACCAAGTGGTAAAATTGACTTAAAACAGGAACAATGAGAAAAACATGTTTGATATGTTGCAGTTTTTCTCAATCAATTTGACACATTTTTTCAAATGAATGTAGTTGCTTTCAGAACAATTAACACAGCAAACTAAACACACTCTTATGCTGACGAAACAGTTCAGTATTCACTGAATATAAGCACTGCAGTTTATTCTAGTAATGCTTTTATTTCAAGGAAAGGATATCATCAAAGGTCTGTTCTCCAGGGATTTTTATTACATATTCAGCTATAGACACACAAATACACTAATGAAAATACATTTTTATCATAAAGTTCTTAAATGGAAGGTTTTGTTATACAATTTCTTCCTCCTCAACATCTCTACAGGACTTCCATTTTGGTTGGTGGTATTGTTTAATAATGTCATGCTCTTATTCCATTGACAACAAACTTGGCCATCCACCTCTAGGGTGACCACCATCAAACAAACCAAATGTGGGACGATTACTAAGTTTGTGTGGGACAATGTGGGACATGTTACCAACACTAAAACATAACCTGAAACGTCTCGGTTACGTATGTAATCCTCGTTCCCTGAAGGAGGGAACGGAGACGTACGTCGGAACTGACCGACGAATTGGGATCTGTTTCAGAGACCAATCTACTTCGAGTGTATTAAAAACGAGCCAATGGACATTGGACACGCGCCGCCCCTCATTGCGGGTATAAATACGGAAGTGGAAGTACCGCATATTGTTTTCAACTGAGGAGCCGAGAAGAGTGGCTCGGGCCTTCAGCTGAAGCACAGCACCTGGCGACGGGACGTACGTCTCCGTTCCCTCCTTCAGGGAACGAGGGTTACATACGTAACCGAGACGTTCCCTTTCAGTCGGTCACGTTCGACGTACGTCGGAACTGACCGACGAATTGGGATCCCTACCAAAACGCCAGGGATGCTGGCCCTTCCAGCGCCCTGCCTGAGCTCGCTGGACCACTCCCAAGTTGGAGTGGGAGTCAGGGCTCCCGGCAGGGAAGGACAGTCACTGCTGTTCCTGCAAGACCCACTCAGCGTGACTATTGGATAACGCTGGGAAAGCGTGCCCGTCTCGGGAGATGGTACGCTGCGGAGCCACATCCTTCAATGGAAGGAGAGGTGGAAATACGCATCAGGACTAACCTAACCTAGGGTAGTGCAACTATGGAAAATCTCTGGGGTGGACCCAACCTGATCCCAGGGGGGGAAGAACACATCCCAGAGATGACAGAGCGGGCTCTGTCGAGGGAAAGACACGGGGCTAACCGAGCAGGGTAGCAGATACCGTGGAGAATACACATATGGGGTAGCCGTGAGGGGGCCGCAACATATGGAACCCAGCCTACACACACGTTCCACAAGCATACGGGTGCAGGCCTGGCGCAGGGGTGACGGAGGAACTCACAGGGTTAGCCGTTCCCGGGGAACACAACTGGAGCAAGATGGACGCACGTATCCGGCCCGGAGGCGGGAGTGGCATTGCAAGCCGACACTAGAACGGGTACTTAGCACTACTGGCCCCTGGGGGCGAAGATGCGGGAAGATACCGGCTCTACACGGAGGCTATAAAATCTAGCGAACGTGTTAGGTGTCGCCCAGCCCGCAGCTCTACAAATGTCTGTCAGCGAGGCACCTTGAGCCAGCGCCCAGGATGAAGCAACACTCCTTGTTGAGTGTGCTCGCACCCCGAACGGGCAAGGTACGTCTTGGGACTGGTAAGCCAAGACAATGGCATCCACTATCCAGTGGGCCAACCTCTGCTTGGAGACAGCCTTTCCCTTCTGCTGACCTCCGTAACAGACGAAGAGCTGCTGTGAGGATCTGAAGCTTTGAGTCCGGTCAACGTAAGCGCGAAGAGCGCGGACGGGACATAACAAAGCTAGGGCTGGGTCTGCCTCCTCCGAAGGCAGCGCTTGCAGGTTCACTACCTGGTCCCGGAAGGGAGTGGTAGGAACCTTGGGCACATATCCAGGCCGGGGTCTCAGGACAACGTGAGAGTTGGCCGGCCCGAATTCTAGGCACGATTCGTCGACCGAAAGCGCATGCAGGTCCCCTACCCTCTTGATTGAGGCCAATGCGGTCAGGAGGACTGTCTTCATGGACAGGATTTTTAGCTCGACTGACTGCAAAGGCTCAAATGGAGGACCCTGGAGTGCTCTAAGCACCAGGGCTAAGTCCCAAGAGGGTAACGAGGTAGAACGAGGAGGATTTAGTCTCCTCGCACCTCTGAGGAACCTGACGATTAAGTCGTGCTTACCTACGGATTTACCGTCTACTGCATCGTGATACGCCGCTATTGCAGCGACGTACACTTTGAGGGTGGAGGGAGACAGCCGCCGCTCCAACCCATCCTGCAAGAAGGAAAGCACAACATTAATCGAACACTTCCGGGGGTCTTCCTGGCGGGAAGAGCACCAAACGACGAACAGGTTCCACTTCAGAGCATAGAGGCGCCTCGTAGAGGGGGCTCTAGCTGAAGCGATGGTATCTACCACAGCTTGTGGTAGGCCATCTAGAACCTCCGCGTCCCGTCCAGGGACCAGACATGGAGTTTCCAGAGGTCTGGACGCGGGTGCCATAGAGTGCCCCGTCCCTGAGAAAGAAGGTCCTTCCTCAGGGGAATCGGCCAGGGAGGGGCTGTCGCGAGGAGTGTAAGTTCGGGGAACCAGGTCCGGTTGGGCCAATAGGGCGCAACTAACAAGACCTGCTCCTCGTCCTCCCTGACCTTGCACAGAGTCTGTGCAAGAAGGCTCACTGGGGGAAACGCATATTTGCGTAGGTCCCGGGGCCAGCTGTGCGCCAGTGCATCTATGCCTAAGGTACCTCCGGTCAGGGAGTAGTACCACTGGCAATGGGTCGACTCCGGGGAAGCGAACAGGTCTACCTGTGCAACCCCGAAGTGGTCCCATATCAGCTGGACGCTCCGGGGGTGGAGTCGCCATTCGCCCGGAGGTGTCGACTGACGAGAGAGCTCGTCGGCTGGTTCAGCGCACCTGGGATGTGAATAGCACGAAGTGACCTCACAAACTTCTGACTCCACAGGAGGAGATGGCGGGCGAGCCGGAGCATGCAACGGGAGCGTAGACCACCCTGTCGGTTGATGTATGCAACGGCCGCAGTGCTGTCCGAACGGACCAGTACGTGTTTGCCCTGGAGCGGTTTCTTGAACCGGGCCAGGGCAACCTGTACTGCCAGAAGCTCTAGGCAATTGAAATGCCAACGCAGTTGGGGTCCCGTCCACAGACCCGAAACCACGTGCCCGTTGTACGTGGCCCCCCAACCCGTGGATGAGGCATCCGTGAAGACCACAGCATGCCTCGACACCTGTTCTAAGGACACACCGGCCCGGAGAAACGAGGGGTCTGACCACGGGTTGAAGGTTTGGCGACAGTAAGGAGTCACTGGGACCCGGTACTGACCGCTGTGCCACGCCCATCTCGGGACTCGGTCGTGTAACCAGCGTTGAAGCGGCCTCATATGAAGCAATCCGAGCGGCGTTACCGCGGCTGCGGATGCCATATGCCCCAGGAGCCTCTGAAAGAACTTCAGTGGGACCGCTGTCCTGCCTTTGAACGTATTCAAGCAGTTCAACACTGACCGGACGCACTCTGGAGTGAGGCGCGCCGTCCGGTTGACCGAATCCAACTCCATACCGAGATAAGAGATCCTCTGCGTGGGACAGAGTTTGCTCTTCTCTCGGTTGACCCGAAGTCCCAACAGGCTGAGGTGACTGAGCACCATGTCCCTGTGTTCGCACAACTACTCCCGAGACTGGGAGAGAATAAGCCAGTCGTCGAGATAGTTGAGTAAGCGAACGCCGTGTTCTCTGAGCGGAACAATGGCTGCCTCTACGACTTTCGTGAAGACGCGAGGTGACAGGGACAGCCCGAAGGGCAAGACTTTGTACTGATATGCCCTCCCCTCGAACGCAAAGCGCAGGAGCGTCTGTGTCGAGGAAGGATAGAGACATGAAAGTACGCGTCCTTCAGGTCGATCGCTGCGAACCAATCTTGGGGACGGATGCACTGGAAAATGCGTTTCTGCGTTAACATTTTGAACAGGAGCTTGTGCAGGGCCCGATTCAAAATGCGCAGGTCCAAGATTGGTCTTAACCCACCCCCTTTCTTGGGTACAATGAAGTAGGGGCTGTAGAACCCCGACCTCATATCGGCTGGAGGAACCGGCTCGATCGCGCCCTTCGCCATCAGGACATCGATCTCTGACCGCAAGACATGGGCATCCTACTCCGCACTGAGGTGAAGAGGATGCCCCTGTACTTGGGAGGCCGGCGTGCGAACTGAATCGCATAGCCGAGTCTGATGGTACGGATGAGCCAGCGAGATGGTCTGGGGAGGCCAAGCCAGGCCCCCAAAGACCGAACAAGGGGGATCATCGGCACCACAGACGTACCAGGGGTGAGGCAGCGGGTTGGAGCACTCAGACCCGACTCGGGAGGCCCGGAGGCGGCCCGGAGGCGGCCCGGAGTGTTGCCTGAGTACTCCAGGTGGGGCAGAGTGTGGGTGAGGAGGCCCGGGGGCGTCCTCGGTGCCCACTCTGCTGCCCCCTGGTGAGGGGTGAGAGGGGAGGAAAGGAGTGGCAAGGCCCGGAGGCGTCGCACACTGCCAACCTGACCCTCTCGGAGCTCAGGGAGGGAGGAAACTTCTCTGAGAATGTGGGTACCGCTGGACAGAACAGAACTGTCCATTCGTTTTCTGACAGGGAACACATGGAACGAATCACCACTCCACATTTTGATTGACAGCCGTCACAACCTACTAATGACCGTGTTTACTCCTTTCTTTTCAACCATTGGATATGGTTTAAAAAACGGCTTTTGTATTTGTGTAAGGCGGTGTTAAAAAGGCCCATTGGGACTTGTATTTTGAAAGTTGTGTCTGAGAGACTTGCTCTGGCAATCAGCCAATGTCAGAGCACACTGGCTGTGTTCGAAATCGCCCCCTATACCCTTAAATAGGGCACTATTTGAGTGAACATCCATTTTTAGTGGTGTCCGAAACAATAGTGGACGTTTTTGAGTGCACTCATTCAATCCCACCATGCACCGCAATAACGAGTGTACATTAGATGTACGCGCTGGAGAATATGCTTGTTCGATGCCCGATCGTCGTATGACAGCAAAGTCCCGCAAGAGCATTTCGAGAGCAAACGAGAAACAACTCCTTATGCTTTTGAAACGTTCTCTCACTCAACCAGACGGTGTACTCTCAACGCACTGAGAGTCGCGCCCTGAATGAATGAACTTACCGCTGTCCGATTCGCCCTATGTACCCTCATTCTCCATTACTCCACTACTCCAAAAACGAGCCAACAAGCTTAAAGGTCCCGTTTTTCGTGTTTTTTTGAAGCTTTGATTGTGTTTACAGTGTGCAATATAACATGTGTTCATGTTTCGCGTGTAAAAAAACACAGTATTTTTCACACAATTTACTTATCTGTATACTGCTGTTTTCACTGTCCTCAAAACAGCTTGAAAGATTTCCCTGTTCTATGAAGTCCCTCCTTCAGAAACACGTAACGAGTTCTGATTGTGCCAGCGGTTCCCGTGTTGTGATTCGACAGCAGCTTAGGGCACGCAGAGCGCACGTTACCAGAAAGGTCACGCCTCTCACCATAACGGGGATGCATGCGCTCAATGATCTCTAAGTACTGCGTCCCTGGGAAAGCCAAACAAAGGTGACTTGACTCCGGGATGAAAATAACAGCGTCTCGACGACATGGCAACAAACAAACTATACGAACGCAACCGAACGCAACACTTCCTATTCTCCACGCGGGAGCAACAAGACCACGCCCCCTTTTTCGCGTGTTCTTGTGGGCGGAGGTTAGTCGACATACTGCTCTACTGACGTAATTAAAGCAGGAAATACCAGGATGTAGTCCTAACCAGCCGTTCGCTGTAGGCTTTGAAAGGGAACTTCTGTTAAATAAAATATCTCGCTTGGCATTGAACTTTGAGCTTTATAATTTTACAGGTATTATAAATGCTCTAACAGCAACATTACACACTAACTAAAGTTTGAAAAATGGGATCACGAAGAACAGGACCTTTAAAGTTAACCCTATAACTCTTTACTTGTGTGGCACTGAACATACTTGGGAAGGGGAATAATAAAGTAACTAATAAGCATTTAATTAAAAAATAACAATAATATTTGTATATACCGTAGTAGGATATATTTCATACTTTATAGTAGGCTACTATTTATATTATGGGCGTCAGAAGCAAAAAAAAATGTTGGTGGGTCCTTTAACAGAAACATTTTACTGGAGTAGATGCAATGAACAAAAAATATATTTCGGCTTGTTTAAACATCTGGTTGAGGAAGACACATCTACGGAATACACAATCTTCATCAGCAGCAATAGTGTAGGGGTAAGATGCTTAGCGTTAAGATTTGACACAAATTGATCAGAGGTTCGAATCCACCTTTTACCAAACTCGCACTGATCCTTTTTTCCATCATATATCAGATCGGAAAGGAATTTATTTTCTATGAATATGAAGAAAATATTAGAAAAGTAAAAATAAAGCTACTAACGCGTTTAATCAGTGTTTATCAGGGTATGTAAACAGACGTGCTCAATTAGAGACGATACAAGTGAGTAGGCCCAATATCATTGGTCTTAAAAAGTGTGTGAGTCGATGCCATCTCCTGGCGAAACGCGGGAATTCATTCAATGCACGGCGCGACTCTCACGTGCATTATGGGTATTCTCTAGCCGTCGAGCATACATCGGTTGCAAACTCGTTATTGTGGTACATTGTGGGATTGTATGAGTGCACTTAATAACGTCCACTATGGTTTCGGACACCACTAAATGGCTGTTCCCTCAAATAGTGCCCACAGCTGAATCAATCATCCATCCATCTTCCGAACCGCACTGGTCCAGCCCAATATCATGCATACAGGTATAAATGATCCTTTTTAAGATGATTATTATATTGTTTGATTAAGGTTACATGCTAGTTTCCATAGCAGAGTTCAGGATAAATCTTTTCATTATTACTGGAGCTGCCAAACAGCAAGCACAAACTGCAAAAACGGCAGCCTTTCTGGCGCACTTAGTGTCCGAAATCACTCACTCGTTTTCGAAGTGGACTATATCAGTGGACTAATGTAGGGAATAGTGAATGAGGGTATAGGGGGCGATTTCGGAAACAGCCACTGTCTGAGCAGCAGACACTTTGCTCCGCCCATCTCCAGCAGGTGGCATTGATTAATGCTAGTGAATAGCTCAGCATGGCATGAGTGTTTCAAACAGACTCTGTGCTTGCTTCACCTTTGAATGTGTGCGTATATAGTATGAAGTAAGTTGATTTATGTACTTACTATGAAGTTTATGTTAACTGTTTGATGAACTGAGTTTATTATGTTTGGTTGATATCCCTTGTTTAAATGATACTTTCCATTGAAGTAATGATTAATTTGTGTTCATGTATTCACATGATGGTGCTTTAAGTGTTTCTGTTACCTCTCAATACATTTATCTAGTTGATTAATTGTGTCTGTTATGTTATATTGATTATGTATTGTATGCTTTGTTTTAGACCACACACATAGACAAACATATGGAACCAGCAATGTGCTGGAAATAAAGAGCAAAGAACTTGAAACCCCATTGCTTCTTCATGTCTCTAACCGGACATCTGTGGTGAACTAGTCCCCAACTGGCAACCCCCAAACTGATTGAAATTTAACAGTTTTCTATATGGTCCTTCGAGCCGGAGCCAGAGTTTTCCACAGTTATGGAGAAGCAACCATCAGATGAAGTACTTGAGCGGCCCAGGAGACAATCATCTCTTCCAGCACACTTGCAGGATTATGACTTGACTGGTTATAACCTACCTAGACCCTTAACACCACCCAGCTATTCCCAAAAATCACCTTGTGCTGCATCAGCCGAAGAGGAGGCCAGCATGGACACCCCACAGGCAGCAGCATATCATGATGATTATCACAGTCCACAACAATGGTATACCACAGATCGGTGGGACCAGCATGTGGAAGCACTACGTGAGGAAAATGCTGATTTAAGGAACCTCCACAGTGACCTGATTACCACAGTTCAGCAGCTGAAGGAGGAAATGGATGATTTTAAGCAGGCCAACAGTAAGTTCACGTCACCGATGTCTCAACTACAAGCAGAGGTAAAACAGTTGTTAAGTTGGCAAACTCAGCAGCCACAACTCCCTCAAAGATTAACTCCACTTCCTGTACCTGGTCCATCAAAGACCCTACACCGCCCTAAACCAGTACCAGCCCCACGGAGGCCAAAAGTAACGGGCCTGGGGTCGAATCCAAGCGATGCACAAGCCTCACATGATACATCACAATGTAGTATCTCCACGGAAAGTTGGGAAAGCTCTGAGGATTCAAGCAGTCAAGAGAGTCTTTTCTCTTCTGTCGATGATGGCATGAGAAACCTGCACCTGAGCTCAACCAGGCAACAAAAGATTAACCCCAGTCCACCAACTGGAAGAACGATTAGTAGGAGGCAAGATGGGGGACATGAAGCCAACATGGTTCCGAGAAGACATGTCTGATCTCCGCCTCAACAATCTTCCTCCAGGCAACAGCATAAGCTATCATCTAAGAGTAGGAGAAGGCACCACCACTCTCCAAGTTCATTGGTTGACCAAGAAAGAGTATATTGTGGACCTACACCTACGATTCCCGACCTGATTCAACCGAACCCCAGAGAGTTTGCAAGGCTTAAGATTGCTTTGGAAAACATTCTGCCAGCTGATACCACAGAGCGTTTCAAATTCCATATTCTGCTAGAACATCTGAAGCTTGAGGAAGCACAGCTAATTGCTGAATCATACAGCAGTTCACGTTATCCTTATACCCACACCATGGATGCCCTCAATAAGCAGTATGGCCAGCCACATCAATTGGCATTACAGCGCATAGTGGAATTGATGGAGGGACCGAGCATCAACACTGGAGACATCAAAACTTTCCGGATGTATGCTCTGAGGGTGAGATCCTTAGTGGGAATGTTGCAACAATTAGGTAAGCCTGGCAAAGTGGAATTAAGATGTGGATCTCATGTGTCCAGACTACTGAGTAAATTGCCACATGATCTGCGAAGCAGTTTCAGAAGATTCATCTATCCCTTAAATGTGAAGATTCCTAACCTCCTTGACTTCTCAGACTGGTTAGAATATGAAATCCAAGTGCAAGAAGATTCCACAAGATATGCAAGCCGCTCCGGTAGAGGGTACTCAACCAGATCATCTTGGGACCCACCAAGGAAGGTAAACCCATTCCACAAAGGGACAGAAGTCCTACTCAGCACTGAGAAATACCCTTCTGCACCTCCATCACCTGTCACAGTTAAGACCACAATGGCAAAACCTTACTGTGATAACAACAAACACTCTTTGAATAACTGCGCCAATTTCTCTCAACTCTCCAAATCTCAGTGGCAAAATTGGGTAAAGGGGCACAACAGATGCTGGCGCTGTGGACGGGGCCATAGATCATCAGAGTGTAACCTCAAGATGCGCTGCAAATCATGTAATGGCCGCCACTTGCTTGTTCTTCATGAGGTTAATGTTAGGAACAAGGACAAAGTAGTGGAAGGAGAGGATCCATCTGCAAACCCTATCATGGGGGAAGCCGCCAACGATGTATTATTCATTGACAAGCCCCTGGGAAGTTGGAAGGTACTGTTGAAAATGTGTAAAGTCATTCTGAGAAATGGAGATCGATCCATAAATGCTTATGCCATTCTTGATGATGGCTCAGAAAGGAGCATCTTGTTGCACGCTGCAGCTAACCAGCTGAAATTGAAAGGGAAGCCAGAGGACCTGCCCCTGCGCACAGTCAGACAAGAGTTAAAGGTCCTGCATGGGGCAGCTGTTTCCTTCAACCTTTCACCAGCCTGTCAACCAAACAAGGTATATCCAATCAGTGGAGCTTTCACTGCATCAGAGCTGGGGCTTGGAGTACATTGTCATCCTGTTAAGGCTCTACGGAAAAGGTACCATCACCTTAAAGGACTTCCCCTCCAAAACATTGAAGCAGCTCATCCAGTTTTGCTCATTGGATCAGACTGCCCTCATTTAATTACCCCAGTTGAACCGGTTCGCTTGGGACCACCAGGTGTTCCTGCTGCAATTAGGACTCTCCTTAGATGGACTTTACAAGGACCAGTTCAAGCTTTGCAACATCGCCTCACAGAGCAGCAATGTCTGTTCACAATTTTGTCACCTTCTGCTACTCTGCATGAACAAGTTGAAAGACTCTGGCAAATGGATGTCCTTCCATGGAGGGATGAGAAGACGAGTACTCGATCAGTACAAGACCAGCAGTCACTAAAATTGCTGGAACAAAAACTATCAGAGTTGAAGTCGATGGGATTCAGCGATATGCTACCCTACTGCTCAGAGTTCAAAATATGCCCCCTCTTCATGCACCTAAAGCAGCAGTAATGCCTCATCTTAGAAGCCTAGAGCGTCGCCTCAGTAAGTCTGCTGATCAAGCAGCTATCTACCAGGCTGAAATTAAACGACTGGAGCAGGCGGGTTACATTGCTGAACTACAGTCAGGAGCAGAAGACACTCCAGTGAGTTGGTATATCCCACACCATATGGTTGAACATAACGGGAAACATAGGGTGGTTTTCAACTGTTCATTCAGGTTCCAAGGAAACAACCCTAATGAACTGCTACTTCCAGGACCTACTCTGACTTCCTCGTTACTGGCTGTGCTACTAAGATTCAGAGAACATTCAATCGCCATCAGCAGCGACATTAAGGGAATGTTCCACCAGATAAGACTCCTTGCCGAAGATCGACCCCTTCTCTGTTTCTTATGGAGAGATCAAGAAAGAGAAGTGCAGCCCAGAGTCTATGAATGGCAAGTCCTTCCCTTTGGGACCACTAGTAGTCCATGTTGCGCTGTCTTTGCTTTGCAAAAGCATGTCCTGGAAAACAGTCAGCCTGGTGAAAAGGTACATGATGCTGTACACAAGGCATTTTATGTCGACAATTACCTGCAAAGTCTGCCCTCTGTAGATGAAGCAAGGCACATGGTAGACCAGTTGCAGAGTGTCTTGGCAGAAGGAGGATTCGAACTTAGGCAATGGGCCAGTAATGCACCTTCCACCATCAGTCACTTACCAGTGGCATCCAGGTCTGACAGTGCTGAGCAATGGATCGCCAAGGGTAATGCTTTAAATCATGCATCAGTTCTTGGACTCCAGTGGAACTGTCATAATGATACCTTGTCATATAAGCTCCGTGCTATAGAGTGCCATAAAGTAACGATGCGCAACATCTATAAAGTGATCGCCAGCCAATATGATCCTCTTGGGTACATCATCCCATACATCACACGTGCCAAGGTAATAGTGCAGCGACTATGGGACAAAAAGAGAGATTGGGATGATCCCATGTTACCTGAGGATTTAGTGAATGCTTGGAAAAGATGGGCAGAGGAGCTCGGTAATCTACAAAAGATAGTGTTACCCAGATGCTATTGTAGTGCACCGAAGGATGAGGTATCCAGCCATCAAGATATCCATATCTTCTGTGACGCGTCAGAGTCAGCTTATGGGTCGGTCGCTTATCTTCGAACAGAAGACCAGCAGGGAGAAGTGGAAGTCACATTCATTGTGGTCAGATCAAGAGTGGCTCCCAAAAAACGTCTGTCAATCCCTCGTCTAGAACTATCTGCAGACCTAACAGGTGCCCAGTTGGCCAGGATCCTGCAGAATGAACTGACTTTGCCCATTCGACAAGTTTTCCTTTGGACTGATTCCACCACAGTTTTAACTTGGATTAAATCAGAATAATGTTGTTTCAAGGTTTTCGTTGGTACACGAGTTACTGAGATTCAGGACCTTACCAGCCACTGTGAATGGCGCTATGTGGACTCTGACAGTAACCCGGCAGATGATATCACCAGAGGTAAAAGGCTGGCAGAACTAGGGCCAAAAAGTCGATGGAATATAGGGCCACCATTCATTCATCTCTCACCTGACCAGTGGCCGGTTACACCCACATCCTCTCTTATTGACAGTGATGAACTAAGAAACTCTACATTCTGTGGTCTGACGAATACTGCACACCGCTTGTCCATACCAGATCCAAGCAAGTTTCTGACCTTTCAAGAGTTGCTGACAGCCACTGCAGAATCTCTCAAGGAAAATGGGGCCAATCTCTCAGCTGAAGACTTTTGACGGGCTGAAATAGCTATCCTTCAGCAAGCTCAATGGGAAAGCTTTCCCTCTGATGTGACACAGCTGACAGCGGGAAAACAACTGCATAACCACAGTCGACTCCTTAGCCTCGCTCCTGAACTTGACTCTGCAAGTCAACTCCTTAGGATAGGAGGTCGCCTTCGTCGCTGTGAAGAGATTGAGCCTGAGTTTATGCATCCTATTGTGCTTGACCCCCATCATCCTGTCACTTCGCTTCTCATTAAGGACTATGATGCAAAGCTGCTTCACCCAGGACCTGAGAGAGTACTAGCGGAAATGCGTAGAAAATACTGGATCCTTCGGGGTAGGGAAGCAATCCGACGTTATCAACGCAAAGATTGTCCAGAATGTCAGAAATTTCATAAAAATCCACAGATACCCAGAATGGCCGATCTGCCTCCAGCAAGGCTGTCCCTGAAACAAGCTCTACAGGTCACTCTGGTGTTACATTCCGGCTCAAGGAAGTAACAAAAATAAAGGGATCAGAGTCCAAAAATGAATTAGACCAAAGATTTATTTACGTCTAGGGGTTACATAATAAAGAAAATAGATGTTCAACAAAAAAAGAAGCGAACAATAAAGAGAAAAACAATATGAAGGTCAAATTCCTGAGCAAAAATGCAGGATAGGGGTCAGCACCCCCTCCCACAAAGGACAGCCGTCTTAAATACTGCTTTCCAAATTCAGGACAGGTGTGGATCCTTATCTGGCAACCTATAGGAGAAAGAGAACGCAACACAACAAACCCAAAACAAAACTGAGCCGTAACACCTCCCCCCTTAACTCTCAGAGCCCGATGGCATCGCCCACAACGTCACACGGCACCTCCGATAAATATCTATATTATTTCATGAAACTTTTATCGATTTTCTTACCGTTTTTTCCAGCAGAAAGCTAACGAGCTAGCCATCACGGGGGTGTCTTTGGTGTCTTTGTAGCCTTTACAGAAGGTTTTCTATCCAGCCTGGAACATGTGCATCTTTTTGGAGTTGTTCAGCAATAAATCAAAACGCTTACATCCAAGATATATCCACTTGATGTCCATAATTTATAAATTTTCCGTCATTTTTGCCGCTAGCGCGATGCTAGCTGCCATTTTGGATGAGGGTTTGACCAATGACAGGCTGATCCGTCATCCACGTTGGTGTGCGTCATTACGCATGAACCACAGCTCTGTTATTGTGGAGAGAGAGAGACGCACGGCTAGTGTTGAGGAGATAGAGAGAGAGACGCGCTGCAGTTTTGTGGAGAAAGTTTGAGGAAAAAGTTTGAGGATAGGAACTGTTTTGAGGCTTGGCACCAGTAAATATCCAAAATCCAAAGAGGCCAAAAGCGCCTGGACTTTTTTTGGAAAAATGTAAATAGTTTTGGTTCTGTATAAGTTATCATGTTTATTCCTGAGTTCCAGGACTCCAAAGACTTGAACAAACTGTTTTCCAGAGGAAATATGCTTAGCTTTTATTTATTTGTGTGTGTTTTCAATAAATATTTGAGTGATTCAATTTCCGTTTTATGTTTTCATTTGTCTTTATGGTCCCATAACTTATTTTACATTCAGGTGACATCAATGCAACACAAAAATACTGACAGTGCAACTTGTCTTGAAAAAAAGAGGTGTGTCAATTGTCTGTGCACAACAGGGTTGATGTTGATGATCTATGAACAGTTAGTTCATGCGTTCATGACCTCAAGGTTAGATTATTGTAATGCTCTACTGGGTGGTTGCCCTGCTCGCTTAATAAATAAACTCCAGCTGGTCCAAAACGCAGCAGCTCGAGTTCTTACTAGAACCAGGAAGTATGACCATATTAGCCCAGTTCTGTCAACACTGCACTGGCTGCCTATTAAACATCGCATAAATTTTAAAATCTTACTTATTACTTACAAAGCACTAAATGGTTTAGCTCCCCAATACTTGAGCGAGCTCTTAACATATTATACTCCATCACGTCTACTGCGGTCTCAAAATTCTGGCCAGTTGATCATACCGAGAATATCCAAATCAACTGCAGGCGGTCGATCGTTTTCCTATTTAGCACCTAAACTCTGGAACAGTCTTCCTAACATTGTTCGGGAAGCAGACACACTCTGTCAGTTTAAATCTAGACTAAAAACACATCTCTTTACTGTGGCATACACATAAAACACTTTTTCAATGAAATGATTGTTAGGCTGCATTAACTAGGTCAGCCGGAACTGGGAACACTTCCCATAACACCTGATGTACTCGTTACATCATCAGAAGAATGGCATCTACGCTAATGATAGTCTCTCTGTTTTATCCCGAGGTTTACTGCAGTCAGCCGGATCCGGGCCGTATCCAGTTCAGATGGTGGACCTGCGCCCAGAGAAGACCAACACAGGACCCCGAAGTGTCTGGGAGACCGTGATTAGACTCCCCCTGAAACTGCCTCATCGACACGGCATCTCAATAAACCCGTCTCCAGCGTGTTGCCTCCGATCATTCGAATATTGCACTTTAATAATTATTTAATCAACATCATCCTCAATAAACCCGTCTCCAGCATGTTGCCCCCGGTCCCTCAAATATTCTGATCTATTATGACCTCCGAGCTGTAAAACTGCCAGAATAATAATAATAATACGCTGTTTGTTAATTGGCCAGAGGAGAACTGGCACCCCGACTGAGCCTGGTTTCTCCCAAGGTTTATTTTTCTCCATTAGGTCACCTAATGGGGTTTTGGTTTCCTTGCCACTGTTGCCTCTGGCTTGGCGTGCTCAGTTGGGGACACTAAATTTTTCAACTAAACATCGAAATACATCTAAATAATAAACTAAATTAACCATTTAAACTAAATTACTGATCAAATTATTGATCTAAAGCCCACACTGTCACTGTATGATATTTGAAATTTTTCCAGAATGGCTATACAGCTGAATAAAATTATGCTGCATTATTTTCCTGTTTAACACTGTAAAGCTGCTTTGAAACAATCTACATTGTTAAAAGCGCTATATAAATAAAGTTGACTTGACTTGACTTGACATGTTTTACAAGCTTTTTTAGTAAATAACACCAGGCGGAAAATTAATTGTAAAAATACCCTTAGGTCTTAAAGGGTTAAAAAGGGAGAGATTCTCATTAGAAACTCTACCTTATACAAGTTCCAACCCCAAAACATACATATAAAAAGAACAACCTTACCAAAGTTAGGGTGAAGTTAATATCGATCATTAATCATTGCAACTTCCCCAAACTCTAGCCATCTCTTAGTTTCAAAACAAGCAATCTCCCGGCGCCTGGAAAAAGCTAAATTAAGGAGTTGAAGACTGATAGAAGGGAAGAGAAGAGAAGTATTAATAGTCAAGAAACTTTATTCTCCACCACATGGGGCACGGGACAAAGCGTCAGCTAAGATATTATCTACGCCTTTCACATGACAAATCTCCAGAGCATAAGGCTGTAAGAAAAGAGACCACCTAATAAGACGTTGATTCGGATTCTGCAGAGAGTGAAGAAACGTAAGGGGGTTATGATCTGTGTACACCATGGTTGGCATAGTCCCACAAGACAAATACACCTCAAAATGCTGCAGGAACCAAATCAATGCTAACGCCTCCTTATCAATAGTAGAATAATTGGTCTGATACGAATTGAATTTTCGTGAGAAATAACTGACAGGGCGATTTATACCACTCTCATCAGCCTGCAGCAGAACAGCTCCCGCTCCGACCTGACTAGCATCCACCTGAAGATTGAATGGTTTATCAAGTCGAGGAGCCGTCAGGACAGGGGACGATGTGAGCAATCGTTTGACATTCTCAAAAGCGCTTTCACATTTTGGAGTCCACACAAATTTAGCCTTTGCTTGCAACAAATCTGTAAGTGGGGCAACAACAGAAGAAAAGTTTGGACAAAAACTTCTGTAATACCCAGCCATTCCTAAAAATCGCATCAATTCACGTTTAGTCTGAGGGCTAGGAAATTTGTCAATCTCTATGACTTTAGCACGTACAGGCCGCACTTTGCGCATTCCGACAACCTTGCCCAGATAAGTCACAGTCGCCCAGGCAAACTCACACTTTGCCAGGTTGACTGTGAGTTTGGCATCAGACAAACACTCAAACAGCGCACGAATTCGGATAAGGTGTTGATCCCATGTGTCACTATTGACAACAATGTCATCCAGGTATACGGCACAACCCTCTAAACCAGCTGTCACTCTGTTCATTAAACGCTGAAATGTCGCTGGGGCATTTCTGAGACCAAAGCTCATTACGGTGTAAGAATATAACCCAAATGGTGTAATGAAAGAGGAAATTTCCTGTGCTCGGGCGGTCAAAGGCACTTGCCAGTACCCTTTGAGCAAATCAAATTTACTGACATAGTTAGCTGATCCAACTTGGTCAACGCAGTCTTCCATCCTAGGCAATGGAAATGAGTCAGGACTAGTAAGGATATTTACTCGTCTATAATCGGTGCAAAAACGCTGAGTGCCGTCTGATTTTCCCACTAACAAACAGGGTGAAGCCCAATCTGAAAAGGAAGGCTTTGCTATTTTGTTTTCAAGCATGTAATTAACTTCAGCCTCCAATTTCTGACGTTTGTCAAATGATACACGATAAAATCGTTGTCGGACAGGTTTAACATCGCCTACATCAATATCGTGTTCAATCAAGTGTGTACGAGAAGGAGTATCTGAAAAAAGAACAGAAAATTCAGTCAGCATAGAATTTAACTCAGAACGTTGTTTGCAAGATAAATGTTTTACCCATCCTTCTAAATTAGCCAAGGTCTCAGAGTTTTTTAGGCGAGGTTGTAAAATGACATCATCAGGGGTTTCACATCCTGTTGCCCGTCACCTATTTGATTCAAACTAGCTAACGCAACTGAGGAATGAATGACTTCAGGAGCAGCATTACGAGAATAAAAGGGCTTTAACAAATTCACATGGCACAACTGGGTATGTTTCCTGCGCTCAGGGGTAGAAAGAATATAATTTTGATCAGACACTTTTCGAAGCACAGTGTAAGGTCCTAAAAACTTCGCAGCAAAAGGAGAATCTGGTAAAGGAAATAAGGCTAACACCTGATCTCCTGGACTAAATATGCGAACCTCAGACTTGCGATCAAACCAGCCTTTCATCTTTCCCTGAGTTTTCTCCAACTTTTCTTTTGCCAATTCCCCAGCCAAAACTAAACGTCGACGAAAACCCTGTATATACTGTATCAGACTCTGTAGTGGCTCCTCCGGTAAAGCATCATTACTCAGTACCGCCAAGGGTCCCCTTACACAATGTCCAAAGACTAACTGATTGGGACTAAATCCCAAACTCTCCTGTATAACCTCACGTGTGGCCAACAACAACCAAGGTAGTCCTTCCTCCCAATCACCTTTTAACTCAGTGCAATATGCCCTCAACAAAGATTTTAACGTCTGGTGAAAACGTTCTAGGGCACCCTTACTTTCCGCATGGTACGCACTGGATTTGTTGTGTCTAATGCCAAGCTGCCGTAGAACCTCTTGAAACATGTTAGATGTAAAGTTTGTCCCCTGATCACTCTGAACAACCTTTGGAATTCCAAAAATAGAAATGAACTGGGACAAGGCTTTTACAACTGATCGTGTGGTGATTGATCGCAAAGGAAAAGCCGCAGGATATCGAGTGCTCTGACACATCACTGTCAATAAGTAAACGCTACCAGACTTTGAAGGTGGTAAAGGCCCAACACAATCCACCAGGAGATGCTGAAAAGGCTGTTCCATAACAGGTATGGGATACAAAGGCGCAGGCTTTATGGTCTGGTTTGGTTTTCCAGTCAACTGACAGATTATATACTTAATATACTGCCTTGCATCACTCTTAACACGAGGCCAGTAAAAATACTGCAGCAAATGTTGATAGGTCTTATTTACGCCCAAATGACCAGACACCCCACCATGAGCAGAATCCAACACAACATTTCGCAAAGAAACAGGCACAACTACCTGTATAATTGGTTCAGTCAAACCTCCCTCTGTGTTAGAAGTCCACTTCCGCAATAGTACCCCATTTTCAATGAAGTACCCATTAACGGAACTCTCTGCTACATCAAGAGATAAAGCAGCTTCAAACAGTGAGTTCAGAGATGGATCCTCTTTCTGAGCAGACACCCAGACCTGATGGGAAATAGAAGGCAAAGCAAGGAGACCAGGCACTACCCTCTTAGAGGTAAACAAATCCTTCACATCACTTAGTTTTGGCTCAGCTGATTGTTTACTCATTGGACGTGTTAGTGCACAAGACACAAATACCTCTGGATACTGCTGGGAGATATCAATGTCACCCAATGGAGCAGGACAAGTCGCAACCACAGGTGGAGGTGGAAAATCACGCCACACACGGTCACCCGCCAGATTATTCCCCAAAATCACTGAAACTCCTTCCATTGGTAATGAAGGACGGACTCCCATCACCACTGCTCCATTTACTAAATCAGATTGGAGAAACATGTTATGTAGGGGTACAGACAATGTTTGTAAGCCAATGCCGCGAATCAGCACACTGTTTCCTGTATTGGACTCCTGAGTAAAAGGAAGGACAGTTTGCAAAATGAATGATTCCGATGCACCCGTGTCTCTGAGAATCTTAATAGGAACCTTCTCAGTACTTCCAAGCAATGACACATAGCCTTCTGTAATGAAGGGAGCATATCCAACCACTGGTTTCTCCAAGTTCTGTAAAATATCAAAACAGTCAGAATTATTATCTGTCTGAACAGATGAGATAACAAGAGCAGGCTTACCCCCAATTTCCACCGGCTGCGTTACGGCTCCGTCACGGCGGCGGAGTCAATAGGTTTCCATTAAAGTCAATGAGTGTATTTCCACTGAATGCGTTACAGCTGCGTTCCGACTCCGGCGATCCACAGCCCTCCGCATCAAATACGCAGAGCTTCTATTTTTGCCGGATGCCGGAGCGCTCCGCAGCACTACAGGGCAGAGTACGCAGGACAGGAAGTCGAGTGACAAAACAGAACAGCCAGAAACAAAATAAAAGATCCGTTTAATTTTCAAAATAAAATACACCGCGCTCATTTTTCCCTACACTACACCTTGAAAACGTCATAATGGGCGGAGACAGGCTTGTTTTAACCCCGTTGACACGATGGATGAAGAAATGCTGATTATTGAGGTACAGAATCAACCCATCATCTATGACCCCTCACATCCTTTTTATAAGGACAACATTAAAAAGGATGCGGCGTGGAAAACTATAGCAGAAGTGATTGGTGTGGATGGTAAGTCACTATTTTTGTCCAAGAAATAAAGATAGAAAGCAAATAGCTAGTTATGTACTCGTAATGAGGAGTTATATAGCAGGTTAAATATCGCGCGATCACACCAGAATTCGCGAGATTACATGGGGCCTCGTGACGTCAGCTGTCAGTCATGACCGCAGTCGTTCCGCAACAAATCCGGACCTGGTGGGTATTGACGGACGACGGAACACGGAGCTGTCACGCAGCGGAGCTGTTCCGCAGCCGTAACGCAGCCGGTGGAAATTGGGGGTTAGGTTCAGGTTTAACACGCATCAGTTTTCCTTTAAGTGCTAAACAATCCTTTTTCCAGTGTCCTTTTAAATGACAATAAGCACACCGGTCATTTTTATCAGCATAACTTTTAAAATTCCTCTCACTCTTATCAGACAAGGCATGACGGGCAGTTACACTCTCTATTGGACTATCACTGAACTTGAACCTACTTCTCTTGACTTCACATTTATGAGTGAGTACATACTCATCAGTAAGAATGGCAGCCTCTTCCATAGATGTAACATTTCGATCAGTCAAAAAGATGGAAACATGCTCAGACAAAGTGCTTTTAAACTGTTCTAACAGGAACAACTCATGAAGATCTTCACGACTAGTTACACCTGAAGCAGCACACCAGCGATCTAACTGGATTTTTAAGTCTCTCACAAATTCACAATATGTCTGTTCTGCAGGTTGTCGCATGTTTCTAAATTTCTGCCGATTGGCCTCTGGCACCAGCTCATAAGCTTTCAGTACAGCCTCTTTAACCTTATGATAACTTTGACTATCATGAGCATTTAAAGAAGAATAAGCTTTCTGTGCCTTACCAGTTAGCACACACTGCAACATCAACGTCTGTTCAGTATCTGGCCATTTCATAATATCTGCCAAACGCTCAAACAAACTGAAGAATGTGTCTACATCAGTTTCACTAAATTTGGGTATCAGCTTAATATTATTGGCTACATCCAACCCTTTTCTGACAGAACTGGTTAAACCACTTGCACTGTCCCCCATTTTACCCTCACCAATTAACTGAAACCGCACAGCCTCAACCTCCAATTTGCGAATTTCAATTTCACGATTCAATTTTGCCTTTTCTATCTCTAAAAGCATTAGTTCTTTTCGTTGCTCAAAAGAGAATGTGGAAGCAATAACTGAAGATTGTGCAGCGCTATCATCATCATCATAACCAACAGGCTTATCAGGATCAAAGACCTCTAATTTAACTAGAGCGGCTTTAACAATTAGTGCCACAGACTCCTTTAATTTTTTTTCTTTGGTGGTTAAACAAATCTCATACCTAGCGGCCACCTCCAACAACTGTTCTTTCGTTAGTTTATCAAACAATCCCTCACAAGGAGACTCAAAAAATACATCTAAAACAGTAGCCATTATCGATTTTCTATTCAGCAGAACTCGTAATCGATTGCTTTAATTTACAAACACCAACAAGAGATTATTCCCCCTACTCTCTCCTCCCCCCTAAAATAACTCAACCCTAGTCTTCATGCCTCCACCAAGAGTCGAGTATTTTTAAGCACTCAAATACCGTCAGATGTATAAACTCACGGACAAACCAGTGAGACATACAAAAGCGTCAGCGCTCTCAACTCAGCGTCAGCACAAAAACAACAAACTAAAATAAAAAAGATCAACGCAGTGCATTGCTAAACCTAACGGGGAACATCACCATTAGTGTAACAAAATACAGAGTTCGCTGACAAATTACCTTTCAGCAATATTAGCTTACCGAATAGAGTACACATAACCAACAAAATCCTGCCAGAGCTAACGTTTTTAACAAAGGGAACTCTTAAGAGAAATCAATGCACTTACCATACGGTCTATTTCGGTTACCACTTATTTTCTCTTCAGTTGAGAACAACAATGAAGAAAATCCAACGTTTTTTCTTTTCCAATAGAAGCTGGACCTTCCAAATTCTATCAAACATTTGAGGACGAGCCCCCAATTGTTACATTCCGACTCAAGGAAGTAACAAAAATAAAGGGATCAGAGTCCAAAAATGAATTAGACCAAAGATTTATTTACGTCTAGGGGTTACATAATAAAGAAAATAGATGTTCAACAAAAAAAGAAGCGAACAATAAAGAGATAAACAATATGAAGGTCCAATTCCTGAGCAAAAATGCAGGATAGGGGTCAGCACAAGGACAGCCGTCTTAAATACTGCTTTCCAAATTCAGTACAGGTGTGGATCCTTATCTGGCAACCTATAGGAGAAAGAGAACGCAACACAACAAACCCAAAACAAAACTGAGCCGTGACACTGGGAACTCAGCCGATAGCAGAGGAAACTCTTCTCACTACACTCATTGAGATTGAAGGGATCTTAAATTCTAAACCCCTAGGGTATACCTCCTCTAATGCCTCTGATCCAGATCCTATATCACTCCTAATTCGCTCCTTATGGGGCGGCCTGATTCGTCCCTTCCTCAAGTGATATACCCTCAAAGTGAACTATTGAGTCGACGTAGGTGGCGTCATAGCCAAGTCCTAGCAGTTCACTTTTGGAAGCGGTTTATCAAGTTTTATTTGCCTGCTCTTCAGACTTGTAGCAAGTGGCAGGTAGAGTCACCCGAAATAAAGGTGGGAACTACAGTTATGATTGTGGACCCTCAATTCATCAGAGCCCTGTGGCCCATTGGGCAGATCTCTCAAGTATTCCCTGGGGTGGATAACAGAATCAGGACTGTTGAAGTGAGAATTAAGGACAAGTTTTATGTGCGACCTGTGGCTAAGGTGATACAGCTACCTGAGATTCCAGACTAAAATTGGACTTTGACCTTTTTATAATGGGCAGATTTCCTCAGTCTTTAGAAATCTGGGGGCGGCTGTTAAAAAGGCCCATTGGGACTTGTATTTTGAAAGTTGTGTCTGAGAGACTTGCTCTGGCAATCAGCCAATGTCAGAGCGCACTGTCTGAGCAGCAGACACTTTGCTCCGCCCATCTCCAGCAGGTGGCATTGATTAATGCTAGTGAATAGCTCAGCATGGCATGAGTGTTTCAAACTATTAGGGAAATCATCTGGGAGTATACACAATTTATTAATTTTGTTTTTGAAAAACACTGGATTAAGTAAAAGAATTTAATAGGAAGGAATTTTTTTTTTTTTTTTTTTGTAAAGGTTTTATATAAGTGTTTCAAACTGACTCTGTGCTTGCTTCACCTTTGATGTGTGCGTATATAGTATGAAGTAAAAAAGGAAAGAAAAAGATCAAATAGATTTGGTAAATGCATTTAAGTACCTTATAAATAAAGATTATAAAGAATTTGTACATGTGTATACGGATGGTTCTAAGAAACCTGAGACAGGAGTGACAGGGTATGCGGTGGCAATACCTGCTAAAGGAATAGGAATTAATAGAAGAACATCAGATTTTTTAGGAGTATATACAGTGGAAATGGTGGCAGTATTAGTTGCGTTAAGGTGGGTGGAAAAAACAAGACAAGAAAGGGTTCTGATATGCTCCGATTCATCCTCAGTCCTTGAGAGTTTAAGGTCTTTTCACTCAAAAAGCCGTCAAGATGTATTACATGAAGTCCTTCAGTCAGTAACAAGGATTACAAATCAAGTAGGACAGGTACAATTTATGTGGGTTCCAGCACATGTAGGGGTAAAAGGGAATGAGCAGGTGGATGAATTGGCAAAGAGGGCTTTAAAGAAGGGAAATATAGAAATGCAAATTAAAATAAGTAAAGCAGAGGTCAAAAGTATCATCTGGGAAAAAACTAACCAAATGTGGCAAGAAAGGTGGGACAGAGAGGAGAAAGGAAGGCATTTATATCAAATTCAAAAGAGTGTAAAAATAACTAGGTTAGGTGGGGGGCACAGGAGAGAGGAAATAGTATTGACAAGGTTAAGGCTGGGGCATGGTGCTCTAAACAAATCACTGAAAATGATAGGAAAACACGAGACAGGCTTGTGTGAGTGGTGTCAGGAAGAGGAGTCAGTGGAACACATAATTATAAGATGTAGGAGGTATGAGGTACAGAGAGTGATAATGAGGAATAATTTGAGGGAATTAGGGGTGCAGGAATTAACATTAAAAGGAGTGTTGAACATAGGTGACAGAGCACAGGTTAGGATATTGTTAACTTTCTTAAGGGAAACTGGTTTGTTTCATAGGTTATGAGGATAAAACAGGGAGACGGGAAAGTGTGTTGGATAGTGAATGAATGTGTGTTGTAAGATTATTATTTTCTTTTATTTCTTTTTATGTGGAAACTAGATTGAAAACCTATTGTCTGATTCACACTCCGGAGCAAAAGGGGGCGGTAATGCACCAAAAGATGGTTGCCAACCGCCGTTAAAAACAAAGAAGAAGAAGATAGTATGAAGTAAGTTGATTTATGTACTTACCGTGAAGTTTATGTTAACTGTTTGATGAACTGAGTTTATTATGTTTGGTTGATATCCCTTGTTTAAATGATACTTTCCATTGAAGTAATGATTAATTTGTGTTCATGTATTCACATGATGGTGCTTTAAGTGTTTCTGTTACCTCTCAATACATTTATCTAGTTGATTAATTGTGTCTGTTATGTTATATTGATTATGTATTGTATGCTTTGTTTTAGACCACACACATAGACAAACATATGGAACCAGCAATGTGCTGGAAATAAAGAGCAAAGAACTTGAAACCCTATTGCTTCTTCATGTCTCTAACCGGACATCTGTGGTGAACTAGTCCCCAACTGGCAACCCCCAAACTGATTGAAATTTAACAGTTTTCTATAGGCGGGATGTTACTTCTGACGAAGCGCTGTTAAATATAGGTTAAAAACGATGCCGCAAAAATAATAAATAAAATGCTTTCTTAAAAAGGCAAAAGAACGCATGCATGTTTTCTCAATATGATCATTAAAAATCAACAGACTGGTGAAAATGCGGGACATTTTCTCAATATGCGACATGCGGGACAAGGGGTGAAAATGCTGTGCAGTACAACGCAAAGCGGGACAGGTGGTCACCCTATCCACCTCAGTGTTCTTGAAAAATGTTTGAACATTTACAGAACTTGTCACACTAAGGTTGCCTACAAACTACAAATGTATACTATCAGCAATCATAGTATAAAAATTCATAAAAAATAGACGTGGAATGCCATAGTAACACTTTTGATATGTTTATATTAGCTTCTCTCAAGAAGAGGCCATGAGGGAGACTCAGATTTCTTTTAACATTCTGTACTTTTCCCTTCAATCTTCTTCCATCCTGCTGTCCCCTTTGTTCATGTTTTCTTACAATTTCTCCTCATATTCTTTCCACTTCACCAATGCCTTCAACTTTACCCCTGTAACAATCCCAGGTCAAAGGTGATGAAGAAGGCAGAATATTTCCCAATAACAGCAAGATTTATTTAACACGCGCAAAGAACATGAAACTGTGTGCTATTCACAAACTATACCAGACACTGAACAGAGGAGAAGGAGGAACTTAAATACACAAATGATTTACTCAAATGATGAACAGCTGTGATGATTAGTTAGCGTCCATAGAGACAGAGCATATTTAGGCCACGCCCACACCGGGGGGGAAAACAATCCAACGCTCTCCATTGACTTTGCATTGCGTGAGGCTGCCTCATTGTCATTTCGGACTTATAACAAAAAACAGAACGATGTCTAAAAGCTGATATGTGACAAGTTGTACAGCAAACAAGCTAAAAAACACAGAAATAAGTTTGTATAAGCTGTCGACCCAAAAAAACTAGCGTTTAAGAAGATAAAAGTGGATACAGGCAATACGAAGTGAAGCTTCAGCAGGAAGAATGGGTAAATTTTGGGATCCTGACACTCAGTATGCCTCAATATGTCTATGTGTGCAGTAAACATTTTGTCACTGTTAAGTCAAATATCCAAATGTCTGTTTTATATATTATATTTACTGTCGCTGATTACGTTCCCCTCTAGTCGCCGTAGTTCTCAGTGTAATATGACCCGCGCGCTCTGTCTCATGGCCTCAATCCACTTTTTTGTACTTAAACGCTCGTTTTTTGGGTCAACGGCTTATAAAAACGTCTGGGTTTTTGCTTCTGGGTTTTGTTTAGCTTGTTTGCTGTACACCTTGTCAGATATCAGCTTTTATACATTGTTCAGTTGTTTTGTTATAAGTCCGAAATTACAAAAAGGCCGCTTCGTGCAATGTAAAGTTAATGGAGACCCGGTGGGTGTGGTCTTCAGATTATGACGCGGGTCGCTCTGTCTCTATGGTGACTGATGAGTGGCGGGAAAATAGAACAAAGAATGAAATGAATGAAAACAAACTGAAAGTCCATGATAAAGAAACCAAAAAGACAGACTTGTGACACTCCAATTCTTCTCTTTCTGCCCTCTCCTTTTCCTAAACCCCTAATACCCTAATCTCTTTACCTGTTCCACTCTCCCTCTCATTAGACCCATTCCTCAACTCTCCCCCCCCTCTTTCTTCTCCCCTTCTCATGCTTAATCTTTTTTATTTGTATAACAACTAAATTTGTTACTTTAGAAAATAATTAAACAACTAATAAACAATTAGGAAAAAATCCTGCATTTCCTGTGACGTGTGTAGCCTATTATTAACCCCAGCCGATACCTGGGGTCAACTGAAATCATCCAATGTCCAATTTAGTGTTAATTGTTTTAAAAGCAGTCATCTGAGTTTGGAGAAGTTTTATTTTTTTTATTTATTTTTTAAAGGAAAAAAACTTCATTGCCATAATGAAGTTGTGTATGCAACACCCATGTATGCACTGGATTCAATTATAAGCAAACTATATAATCACGAAATGAATTACTTACAAAATTATGCAAAATGACAAATGTCATTGTCAAAAGCAACAAACATTTCAACGATAAATAGTCCAGTACTGTTACGCGCCAGTAGGCGGAGCTAAAAGGCAGTGCATGGTGTCCCCCAACCCAGTCTCATATAAAAACCCTGACTACATTGGTCCAAAGTGCAAAACGTAGAGGGGTTACAATAATGGCCCTTGAATTGTATGACTGCAACATTTTTTTTGCCTATTCTTTTCCTCTTGTTTTGCGTCCAAGTCACGTGACTCTCAAGATTCCAGCCGTGAGAACAAAAAACATGGCGGATATTTCTCTCATTTTAAGTGGAAAAAATCAGTATTTTGAGTTAATTTCTGCATAATAAAAGTTTTGATTACATTTCTAGCGAGAAATATTTATTTTATTTTCATAATATTCACTCAGTGAATGTACATAATCACTCGCTTGCTCGTTGTTGCGAATATTTTTCAGATCTCTCCAGAAAAATGTGAAACTGTAACGTTTTGGTTGCTATGGACGCTGCTATCAACACGTGAATGTTATCATGATGAAATTATTTATTGGGTTATCATTTTTCCATTATGACATGTTGGAGTATGATTCTCAATTTAATCAGCCAGCATAGTTTTATTTACATTTATTTATTTTTATTTACGCTATTCAGACACAAACAGTAGCCCAACCCCGGGCCGCCCCCAAACCTGCCCATGTGCGTTATATGATATAAAACACAGAATATTACAGACAACGGGCACACTTTATTGAAAAAGTTCAAGTATTCCAACTGTTCCGAGGTCAAACGATTGATTTGTGTGAAGAAAAGACGCGCCCCGGCATCACAATGAAGGCGTCACGGTCACAGGCCGGCTGCAGTTTAACCCATAGATGTGTATACGTAGATTCCTCATTCGACCGCTCCAGGCACGTCGACGCGCCGCCATAGAAACAGTCGCTAATGGGGTATCTACGTATACATATCTATGGGCTTACCCCTCGGCTAGGCTCTGCCCTCGGCGTCATGAAATCGCGCTGAAGAAGTCTCGTTCAGAACACATCGCGACGTTTGGCATCAGTTCACGTGTGCGACGTGTTGGTGAGTAGTCATAAATTATGTCCTAATGTTTGATATAAAGTATTTTCTGCTTGTTGTTATTGATCAGATTATGTTCAGTCACTGCATAATATCTCCACTCAGGCTTCGCATTTCTTTGCTTTCTATATCAACACACCTTGCTAATAGGGTGATTAAACTGTCATGTGACGTGCTATAGACCTTTAAACATATTTCATATTTTTATATAATATTATTAATATTTAATAATAACTACTAGTGTAGTTCCAACGTGGCATTTGTAGTAGAAGCACAATAAAAACAACACTTGCAATGCTTTTACCACAGTATTGGTAGTTTTAATGTGATGTTTGTTGTAAATAGACAGTAAACACAACACTTACCATGCTTTAAATGCCTTTTAATGCTAAATCCAAATATTGTAATGTAATAGTACTTTTTACTGTATATAATGTATGTATTATATATTGTGACTTTTTTTCTCTCTTTCTTTTTTTTACCTGGAAAGAACAAAAGGGTCTTTCGGAGTCAGCCCATTCTTGTTCATAGAGAAGTAACAGAGAAGACCAAAAGCAGCAACAGCAAATATTTGCAATGGTAAGTAAGTGTTGGTTTGAACTCTTTATCAAGCATTTGTGGTTACTTAAACATATTCTTACAAACTGCATGGCTCAATCAGTAAGAACATATTCTCTAAGTCTTAAAGGGGCTATATGCAACTTTTTCCCCAAAACAAACGCAACAATAGCCTTTTTATTTTACCATTTATGACTCAAACATCTCCTGATGAGCATACTGACACCTTGTCCGCTCACAGTGGGTGCACCTATAAACCTGTATCCTGTTTTTCATATTTTCTGACGGGTCGTTTTTTCCCGCGCTGTCTGCGGATGTGACGTCAAGCGCGTTCATGTTAAACGTTTCAGATCACTCTGCCACCACCGCTAGTCAGCAAGTAGCCTACACTCGCAAGCAGTGCAATGGATTTAACGAATACACAGAAGAGACCCAGGACAACTCGGACACCAACAGTAACTCCACAGAAGACTAAAAAAGTTAAACCCCTGACAAGTGGCCAAAAAAGGTCAAAGATTGAGAGAGACCGGCGCCTTGCAAGGACTAGAGTGAACATCGGCTTCGCATTTGAGCCTTGGAGGGAGCTCAGATCTGTGTTGGGAATACGAAATGACCCAGAAATGGGTTATTATATAGCCATGTAAAGCTACATTACATTGTTTGTTGTTTCTATATCTTAACAAAAAATAAGAGGTAAATGAAGATGTAAAGTGTGATGCATTTTATTTCACATAAGACATGTAGTCAATAAATATTGCTAAATAGTATTATGTATATGTGTCTTTCATACTTGGTGATAGTAAGCTATTGTGTATAATAAGTGGTCAAGGACAGTGCTCAGATTTGTGTTTTTAATATTCTACGAAAGTTTCGGTCTGTGCGCCCTTCATCAGCGTGTAGGCCAATGGCGAAATGGGTTTATTTATTTATTTAATGTATTAATTTTTTGTGTAGTTTGTCAGCTACACGTTTGACGTTTTGACAAGAGAACACTTATCTCAAACAATATATGTATTTGACTGTTCTTACCTCTGTAAACATAATGTTGACCTCCTTGCAGCAGATGACTTGTGAAGTGTGCACGTACGAGCGCGCGCTGCGAGAGCGAGCAGAAATGAAGAGCAGTTCTGTTTTTTGGCCACAGGTGTCAGTCGCGAGTTTAAATTTCAGAAAAACGCATATAGCGCCTATAATAATTCACAAAATTTAACAAGTTGTCAAATTCATATGATACTCGTACATAATCCTGCAGCTTTTACTCCGAATCCTGCCATTGGCTTCTGCCTCAATTCCTGTACATATTTATCATGATTTTTGTAAATCAGTTGCTCCCCTTCTTGGAAAGAAGTCGGATGTCCCACACACTGTCAGAAAGTTTATATTAAGTCCAATGTTTTCTTTAAAATTATTACAAATTGGGCCCTGTCTGTTCATGTAATATTAGATGTCTCTTCAGACCTCATAACCCACCTCTGTTTGCAAGAGTAGAAATGCTCACATGACATCAGATATTCGATTATTTTGTCATAATCAGATCAGTTGTACTGCTGATAATGTCCTGTTTGCATGCAAATCATTTACGTGATCAAAAGATAAAGTGAATAATCAACATTTTTAAACAAATTCATATGTGCTATTAAAGATATACTTTCAATAATGGAAATGCACACATATCAGTGAACTTATTATATAAATGTATTTAACATTATTATGCAACACTTTTTACAGAAAGAAACAGAGTCATGCATGAACTCACAACTTGCATGCAATGTAATGAAATTTCCTTTCTTTCTGTCTTGCAGGAATACTTGCAGATTACTTTATTTATTTAATTTTTTTTTTTTTTTGATCTCTACAATATCAGACTCAACAGTTCTTTTAAGAGCCAACCCTCACAAGAGCTACTAGTGAGTTGCAGCGAATCAGCCCTTCAGGTAAAGTTTCTAGAATATTTTACTATTATTTACTCATCAAATGCTCCCCTGAATCGTATTGTAACTGTCTTAATCGATATGTTTCAAAAACAATAGTAATTGCACATAGAGTAAGTGAGACTAGAGATACCACTAGTGTGGCTAATAAATTAACTGAGGTCATGAATAACTTTGCAGATTGGCTCACTTCTGCTTCTAGTCAAGTCAAGTCAAGTCAACTTTATTTATATAGCGCTTTTAACAATGTAGATTGTTTCAAAGCAGCTTTACAGTGTTAAACAGGAAAATAATGCAGCATAATTTTATTCAGCTGTATAGCCATTCTGGAAAAATTTCAAGTATCATACAGTGACAGTGTGGGCTTTAGATCAATAATTTGATCAGTAATTTAGTTTAAATGGTTAATTTAGTTTATTATTTAGATGTATTTCGATGTTTAGTTGAAAAATTTAGTGTCCCCAACTGAGCACGCCAAGCCAGAGGCAACAGTGGCAAGGAAACCAAAACCCCATTAGGTGACCTAATGGAGAAAAATAAACCTTGGGAGAAACCAGGCTCAGTCGGGGTGCCAGTTCTCCTCTGGCCAATTAACAAACAGCGTATTATTATTATTATTCTGGCAGTTTTACAGCTCGGAGGTCATAATAGATCAGAATATTCGAGGGACCGGGGGCAACATGCTGGAGACGGGTTTATTGAGGATGATGTTGATTAAATAATTATTAAAGTGCAATATTCGAATGATCGGAGGCAACACGCAGGAGACGGGTTTATTGAGATGCCGTGTCGATGAGGCAGTTTCAGGGGGAGTCTAATCACGGTCTCTCAGACACTTCGGGGTCCTGTGTTGGTCTTCTCTGGGCGCAGGTCCACCATCTGATCTGGATACGGCCCGGATCCGGCTGACTGCAGTAAACCTCGGGATAAAACAGAGAGACTAACATTAGCGTAGATGCCATTCTTCTGATGATGTAACGAGTACATCAGGTGTTATGGGAAGTGTTCCCGGTTCCGGCTGACCTAGTTAATGCAGCCTAACAATCATTTCATTGAAAAAGTGTTTTATGTGTATGCCACAGTAAAGAGATGTGTTTTTAGTCTAGATTTAAACTGACAGAGTGTGTCTGCTTCCCGAACAATGTTAGGAAGACTGTTCCAGAGTTTAGGTGCTAAATAGGAAAACGATCGACCGCCTGCAGTTGATTTGGATATTCTCGGTATTATCAACTGGCCAGAATTTTGAGACCGCAGTAGACGTGATGGAGTATAATATGTTAAGAGCTCGCTCAAGTATTGGGGAGCTAAACCATTTAGTGCTTTGTAAGTAATAAGTAAGATTTTAAAATTTATGCGATGTTTAATAGGCAGCCAGTGCAGTGTTGACAGAACTGGGCTAATATGGTCATACTTCCTGGTTCTAGTAAGAACTCGAGCTGCTGCGTTTTGGACCAGCTGGAGTTTATTTATTAAGCGAGCAGGGCAACCACCCAGTAGAGCATTACAATAATCTAACCTTGAGGTCATGAACGCATGAACTAACTGTTCAGCATTTTGCATTGAGAGCATGTGCCGTAATTTAGATATATTTTTAAGATGGTAGAAAGCAGTTTTACAGATGCTAGAAACGTGGCTTTCAAACGAAAGATTGGTATCAAAGAGCACACCCAGGTTCCTCACTGACGACGAGGACTTGACAGAACAGCCATCAAGTGTTAGACAGTATTCTAGGTTCCTACTTGTGGAGCTTTTTTGTCCAATAATTAAAAATTCAGTTTTTTCTGAATTGAGTTGCAGGAAATTACCAGTCATCCAATGTTTTATATCAGCTATGCATTCCGTTAATCTTGTGAATTGGTAAGTTTCTTTAGGGCGTGAAGAAATATAGAGCTGAGTATCGTCAGCATAACAATGAAAACTAACGCCATGCTTCCTAATGATATCTCCCAGTGGTAGCATGTACAGGGTGAAGAGTAGCGGTCCTAGCACTGAGCCTTGCGGTACTCCATACTGAACTTGCGATCGGTGTGACATATCTTCATTTACTACTACAAACTGATAACGGTCGCATAGGTATGATTTAAACCATGATAATGCAATTCCACTAATACCTACATAATTTTCGAGTCTATTCAAAAGAATGTTGTGGTCGATAGTATCAAATGCAGCGCTAAGATCGAGTAACACTAATAGAGAGATACAGCCACGATCGGATGATAAGAGCAAATCATTTGTAACTCTGACGAGAGCAGTCTCAGTGCTATGATACGGTCTAAATCCTGACTGGAAATCCTCACAGATACCATTTCTTTCTAAAAAGGAACATAATTGTGAAGACACTGCCTTTTCAAGTATTTTTGACAGAAAGGGTAGATTTGAGATTGGTCTATAATTGACTAAATCTGTAGGATCAAGTTGCGGTTTTTTAATAAGTGGTTTAATAATTGCCAACTTAAAAGTTTTCGGTACATATCCTAATGACAAAGATGAATTAATGATATTAAGAAGAGGATCTATGACCTCTGGTAGCATCTCTTTTAATAGCCTAGTTGGTATAGGGTCGAGCATACATGTTGTCGATTTTGATGATTTAACGAGTTTAGCCAATTCTTCTTCTCCTATAGCAGTGAATGAGTGTAATTTTTCCTCAGTGACACTACAATGCTCTGTCTGATGTGATGCTGTATTAGACGGCTGCATGGTTAAAAAAATTTTCCTAATATTATCAATCTTACATGTGAAGAAGTTCATAAAGTCATTACTGCTGTGCTGTTTACAATCATCAGAAGTTGAAGCTTTATTTTTGGTTAATTTAGCCACTGTATCGAATAAATACCTTGGGTTGTGTTTGTTTTCTTCCAAGAGAGTTGAGAAATAAGCAGATCTAGCAGTTTTTACAGCCTTTCTGTATGTGATCATGTGCTCTTTCCACGAATTACGAAATACCTCTAATTTTGTTTTCTTCCAGCTGCGCTCCATTTTTCTGGCTGCTGTTTTAAGGGCCCGGGTGTGCTCGTTGTACCACGGCGTTGGACTATTTTCTTTAATCTTCTTTAAGCGCAGAGGAGCAACTGTGTCTAAAGTACTGCAAAAGAGAGAGTCAATAGTTTCTGTTGCAACATCGAGTTCTTCTATACTATCTGGGATGCTGAGCAGATGATACTGATGAGGGAGATTATTTAAAAAGCAATCTTTAGTAGCGGCAGTGATTGTCCTGCCATTTTTAAAGCGAGGGGGCGGCTTTGCAACCTTAGCTAAATTAAGTATACATGATACTAAGTAATGATCTGAGATGTCATCGCTCTGCTGCAGAATTTCAACGGTATCAACATTTATTCCATGTGACAATATTAGGTCTAAAGTATGATTATGGCGATGAGTGGCTCCTGACACGTGTTGCCTAACTCCAATAGAGTTTAGTGTGTCTTTAAATGCTAATCCCAATACGTCTTTTCCGTTGTCAACATGGATATTAAAATCACCAACAATTAGTACTTTATCTACGGCCAGTACTAACTCTGATAGAAAATCAGCAAATTCTTTGATAAAGTCTGTATTATGCCCAGGTGGCCTGTATACAGTAGCTAACACAAATGTTGAACGGGTTTTATCATGTACACTACATAGCGTTACATAAAGCACCAAAACTTCGAAGGAATTATATTTGAAACTAGACTTCTGAGTAATACTGAAGATATTATTATAAATTACAGCAACCCCTCCCCCTTTACCTTTCAGACGCGGCTCATGTTTATAACAATAATCTTGGGGGGTGGACTCATTTAAGGTAATGTAGTCGTCAGGTTTTAGCCAGGTTTCTGTCAAACAGAGCACATCTAGATTATTATCTGTAATAATATCATTAACAATAAGCGCTTTTGGGGAAAGGGATCTAATATTCAGCAACCCAAGCTTTATCAATTGTTCATCTGTATTATATATTTTGTTTATTTGTTGGACGTCAATTAAATTTTTACTGTTGAATGGTTTTGATGTTTTTTTGTATTTACTAATTCGGGGAACAGACACAGTCTCTATATGATAATATCTCGGTGAAAGAGTCTCTATGTGCTGGGATTTATCTGACTCCGGTAACGTGAGACAGCTAGCAGACGGTCGGTTTAGCCAGTTTGTCTGCTTCCTGACCTGGGCCCTAGTGAGTCAAGGTTTAGCTCTAAGACTATGTGCCAGATTACTAGAGAGAAGAGCGGCACCACCCCAAGAGGGATGGATGCCATCCTTCTTCAACAGGTCAGGTCTGCCCCAAAAACTTTTCCAATTGTCTATGAACCCTATGTTATTTTGCAGACACCACTTAGACAACCAGCCATTGAGTGATGATAGTCTGCTAACTATCTCATCACTCCTTTTTACCGGGAGCGGTCCAGAACAAAAAACAGCCTCAGACATCGTACTAGCGAGTTCACACACCTCTTTAATGTTAATTTTGGTGATCTCCGACTGGCGAAGTCGAACATCATTAGTGCCGACGTGAATAATAATCTTAGAGAATTTACGATTAGCTTTAGCCAGCACTTTTAAATTTGCTTTGATGTCAGGTGCTCTGGCTCCCGGTAAACAAGTGACTATGGTAGCTGGTGTCTCTATCTTCACGTTCCGTGTAATAGAATCGCCAATGACTAGGGCACTTTCAACAGGATACTCAGTGGGTGCTTCACTGAGAGGGGAGAACCTGTTTGATGTTCTCTTACACTTAACGTAAATAAAACGGTGTCAATGTATTTCACTAAAATTAGAAAACCAATGACTTTTCCATGTGTTTTTGTAAAAGGAAAAAAGATTAAAGTAGTAGATGATTTCAAATACTTAGGGGTCATTTTAGAACCAACATTCGGTTTTAAAAAACATATTAAAAAATTGTCTAATATTTTAAAATACAATATCTCAGTTTTTAAACATATTCGAAATATGCTCACTTATGATGCAGCAAAAATATATCTGGATGCAATGATTATTTCTCATGTTAACTATTGTATCTCCTGTTGGTCTCAAACAAGTCAAATAACATTAAAACCATTAAAATCACTTTATATTCAAGCTGTAAAAGTATTAGATAAAAAAACATTAAGACATCACCATTGCCAAATTTTTAGGCGGTTAAATATATTAAATTTTGAAAATCTAATTGTATACTCAAATGTTAGGTTAATTTTTAAGATTCTTAATAATAATGCACCTCCACCACTGAGGCGATTTGTACAGCTCTGCTCAGAACAGACTACCAGGACATCTAGGTCCACAAGTCGAAATGACTGTAGATTACCTAAAAGATGCTCTGCCTTTGCACAGACAGCCTTCTCATTCAAAGCTGTTAAAGAATGGAACAAGCTTCCAGATAGTCTAAAATTAACCTCTGACCTGAGGGACTTCTCTCAAAATGTTAAAAAGGTATTATTAGAAAACCAACTATGTCAGCACTGATTATGTTAATGTTTAGTAATAATTGACTATAGCAATTTTAAAAGGTTGATTGTAAACAGTATGTACAGGGTTAGCTTAGGCTGAAGTGTAAATGTAAATGAGGTTGTAAATAGATAGTGAGTTATTGATGTTTAGATGTATATATTTTATTGTTTTATCTGCCCAGGGACTGCGGATGGAAATTAGCTGTGGCTAAATCTGGTGTAAAGCATCTTTTCTTTTGTAAGATTAATGTACTTGCATATGGTCCCTGTCAAATAAATAATAAACTTAAACTTAAACTTAAACTTAAACTTAAACTTTCTTGTTTTACAGCTGAGAAGAAAGACTAGACCTTATATCGAAGCAAGCTAATCGAATAAGTCCTTTGTTTAGGGTGAGGAAGGAACATGGCCATCTTGTGCCCGAAGAAGACAGAAAAGTGTGCAAGTCCATTGGTATGTCTTGTATTGATGTATTGTCTTGCTGTAATATGTAGTACAGAATTTGATTTCTCAAAGAACTATTCATTTCAGCAGTGATCATTCTTTCTACTCTGATAAAATATGCACCATTATCCATGTCTAAATCTTTTTATAAATCCTAAAATGAGCAAATGAGGGTCTGTATCTTGGATTTATCTAAAATGGTACATTTCTGTTTCCCTTTTTGATACAATTATTATTACAATGATTGCCTTTTAGCTTAAAGGCTGGAACTGGACTTTTGGCCTTCAATTCTTAAAGTGTGATAAAAAGCATTTAGTTGGTCTAAACTCCAGGTATTTCTCTGTTTTGTAGACCATGGATGGTTCTGGGTAGCTTTGAAAGATAATGAGTTGTGGCATAAATTAGGAATCAAATAGATGTTCTTTGAATTATGTGAAATATCTGGTTAATTTTTTTATACTTATTTCTTATACTCCACAGACTAAAACACATTGCATTTATGTTTTAAGATGGATAGCAAGGCAGGGTTCCCACGATCATGGACATGTTTTCAGAAATGTAATTTTCAGGAATATTAATCAAAATGAATAAAGTAGCTAAAGATTCATGAGAAAGCGTTTAATATTTTATTGAGATTACCATGGCTTTATTTAACCATGAACTCACTAGAACAAGTTCTAGGCTACAGCCGGGTATGAGAGTTAAAATCTCCTGAAAGAAATACAATCATGCATTGCTATACACACACATATACATTCAATTAAAACATTTACAAGCTGTGTTAAAAACAGTGAAATAAATATTACTCCATAATTATAGCTCCTTTTTGTATGCTGGATTAGGCCTATGTGTTGTTTGAAAGGCTTTTACAATACTTTTCTGAAAAGTCTGTAAATTCTCTAGGCTGCTTTAAACAGTATGGGACATTTAGTTATTGTCTGGCTTTACACCACTGTGATAATAACAACCACCACAGTGATTTACACGTGTACATAAACTCTAGGAGACCCGAGACCAACAGAGAGGAAACCAAAGGAAGACCCGAGAGCTAACGAAACATTCATTGAGCAAGACAAATTAAAGTGTTTTTACTTTTTAGTTTTACAAAAAATAAAAGGTAATTTTTTTTTATTAAAGTATTTTGATGAACGTATATGACTCATGCTAATATCTTTATCAGCAGTCAGACTTTTCGGGAGTAGCTAATTTGCCTCTTATAGAATAGGCCTATATAGGTCTATATGTCTTCAGGTCATTTGTGAAACGTTAAACAGAATTCAGTATTTATATGCACTGAAAAAAAAAATGATTATGGCCCGATTAAATTAAGCATAATTAATTTGTGCTCGTTTAAATAATTTAAATTTTGTTTTTTTATTTAAATTTTTAAAAAATGAATTGGTTTTATGGGAATTGCATGTGTTTTTGTTACGATAAACATTTTTAGTAAATTCAACTAATAATTTTTTTCAGTGTGTTGTTTATTCTGTGTCTGTTTAATACAGTCTATATAGCTGACTGTGCTTATATTATCATTTCAAGTCTTTGAAGGAGCGTTAAAAAAATCTCAAGCGACGTCAGTCTATGAATGAGTATTTGAGTATTTGATATGGTTCGGATCATTGTGCAATACAGCGGACACAGTGGTAAATGTTATGACAAAAACTTCAGCCTAAGACAAAAAAATAATAATATTGGTTAACCGTAAAAGGTTAACCTTTTCATCCATAACGGTCCACCGCTTATTATGGCCTAGTAGTTTAAATAAATTCATGGCATAATAATGGCATTATACATCTCAAATATGCATTCAAACGTTAATTGCTAGAACCTGCAGCAGAAAGGAAAATGTGCTGCGTCTGTCAAGAGGTTGTAAAGTCGGTTGGATGAGGAGTATTTGAAGTGTCATGCATCACTGTGCATGGAATGGCCACAGTGAAACATTTCACTTCATAAACCCCTACAGTAAACACTGACCTCTTAAAGCAGCCCTCAACAAACTTTCATTGTGTAGAAATTTTATGGTGTATAATTGTATATTTTATATATATATTTTTTAAAAACTCAAGTTTCTATTTCTAAGTTACATCCACATATTATAAACACTAAGCTCTTTCTGGTATACTAAATAGTGGCATTGGTATGTGAAAATTTTATGATCGCTTAACTTAAAATCAGATAAATGTTTGTTATTTTATACACTGTAAAAAGTTGATCTAACTTACAAAGAGTGAGGAAACCTATTGCCTTAAAATGATTAAGTAATAAACATCATGCTTAATTGAAAAAATAAGTTATGTGGAATTGTCAAGTTTACATAACTTAATTTTTCCGTTACACATGAAGTTTATTACTTAATCATTTTAAGGCAACAGGTTTCCTCACTTTTTTTTAAGGTAAGTCAACTGATCACTTTTTACAGTGTACCAAGATCTGTCTGAATAGCTCTCTTGTTAGAGGTGTGTTTTTGTTATGGACTGTCTCTCTGTGTATGGCGGGAGCTGGGGCACAGTATTTCAGTTCACTACAAAAAGATCAGAAGCATAAATGATTTATCACTGCAGAGAATCCAACTGTTAAAATGACATTATGCTTTTCTTCCAAAAATGCTCACTGACATTTGGTGTCTAATAGCTTTGATATTTTATGAATTTAGTATCAAACAAATAATATTTACTTTGTTTAAACTTTAAACCACACTCTGCAAGCAGACTTGAAATAGACTTAAACTTGAACACCAGGATGTGACATATGAACAGCTCTCTTGTGAGAGGTGTGTTTTTGTTATGGACTGTCTCTCTGTGTATACGGGGGGCACACAGTATTTCGGTCCACTACAAAAAGGTCAGAGACATCTGTAAATTAATGATCACTATATCCATTACGTCTATTCCATCATTATTTTTCACCGTAAGGCTTCACAGAAAAAAAAAAATAAATAAAAAAAAAAAAAATATATATATATATATATATATATATATATATATATATATATATATATATATATAATTATATATAATTATAAATAAATTAAGAAAGGAATTATAATAGAGTTTGGGTCCAAATCATCTCCATCTTACACTGTAAAAAAAAAAAATGTCTCCAATTGAGAATTTTCTAGTGAGCGATCACATCTAAAATTTTCAGTTGGCCAAATTGAATTTCTTGAATTTTAATTGAATTAAATTGCATCCAATCAAAGAAATTCAATTTGGCCAACTGAAAAATTTAGAAAATTTTCATATACATTGTGTATACAACAATGTTAAGGGGCTAACATTATGGTATGGATATGCACCTTTTTTTGCAGCACTCTGCAACACATCTCAGTGTAATTTGTATGTCATCATGAATCATGAATTTTATTGCATTTTGTGTGTGTATTTTGAAGCCTCTTTCCCTAATATATGCCAGCATTTTATTTTCCTGCTGTACTTTCAGCTTCACTAAAACCTTCACCTCTATTCACTAATATTACACTGCAATATTTTTACATTGTGTGTGTGTGTGTGTGGGGGGGGGGGTATTTAGTAAACTCAATTTAACATTTTGTGTGAATCCAGTTAATCCTGTTTTTGTGACATCAGAACTACAACTGAAACTGAAATGGCTAACTGTGACTGTTTATGTAATATATTTTTAACAGATCGGATGAATTCTTCCCACAAATATGCAGGTGTTTCCTGGTGATACTGTCAGAATCAAACCTCTGAGCTCATGAATAAACTGTTAGAATAACCTTATGCTTTTCTCCTCTATAGATGCTCACTGACATTTGATGTTTAACAATAGCCTTTTTTATTTTGTATATTTTTTACATTAAGCATGTAATAATTACTTTGTTTAAAGTAAACCATGTACTCTGCAAGCAAATGAGAACTTTTACTTGAATACTTTTTACTTGAATGTGCACTTTCACGAGTGGCTGAATAATATAAGTGCATGAAGACGAATAGCTCGGTCTATTCGAACATAAAAAGTCTCCAATAATCCACAGAATACATAGAAGAATCACAGGGGAAACACACCACATCATTACCAATATGAGACTGGACAAAGAACTGAACAAAACTGGGAGTATATACAAAATAAATTAGTTAACTGAACAACAGGTGAATGAAATAATAATCAAGGGAACAAACTGGCACACTCCAGGCAAACATAATGAAACTAAACCAAAACAGGGCATGTAGGCATTTAGTACGCCCCCTCTGGAAAGATGTATCCTTGTGCCTTAACAGTCCAACTGTGCGGTGGGCGGAGGCTCTGGTGGAGGGCAAGGAACAGGAGAGAGACAAACACAGTCAGGAGCAGGCAAAACAGTGTATGGGGGAGTCGAAGAAGGGAGGAGCCAGCAGCAGAGGGAGCCGGATGATGACCCAGAGTCCAGCCAGGATGGAAGACCACAGCAGCGTCAAGGGAGGGAGGATCCATGGTGGGGAAGCCCTCAATGACACCATGGTGATGAATGAATCCCAGGTGGAATGGAGGAAATGGAGACCCGAGGTGACACCAGTTTTACGGCAGCTTGCATCCAATTTGTTGCATTACCGCCACCTACTCTATTAACTTCCCTTCACACTATATTCTTTTGTCCAGTCATGTTTCCTTTAAAAAATCTAATAAATATTCTCTTCCTTCCTGTTTCTCTGCACATTGTAAAATACATTTAAAGGTCCCATGGCATGAAATTTTCATTTTATGAGGTATTTCAACATTAATATGAGTTCCCCTAGCCTGAATATTGTCCCCAAGTGGATAGAAATGTTGATCGGTGTAAACCCGAGTTCTGGCTGTCTTTCTCTGCCTTTGAGAAAATGACAGGCCAGACTAGCCAATCCTGAAGTCTCCTGGTTTGACGTCCAAGCAGGAACGGTTACCTCCCTTTCCTCCGCCCAGAGAATCTGGCACGCCCATGCAAACGCTCATTGCTTGTGAACAGTGAACGCTGGCAGTTTCTCAGTGTTTGGATGTACAAATGAAAACAGAAGTCTTTTTTCAGTTCCTTCTGATCTATGATTAGTGATTTCTTATGTGTAGCTAATTATTTATTATTCGTGCACACACTGCGGCTTCTCTCTCTCCCGGCCGACAGAACGGTGTTTTCGTGTTTTCTATCTTGTGAGTCAGTGTTTTTGTACGTCCTCGTCGCTAGGGGTGTGAGGGTTAGTATATAACCGTGAGACCGACGGTTATAGTTAAACACCGTCATTAGAACTCTATAACCGCCAAAACCGTGTTATTAAAATATTTTTTACAAACATAAAAAAAAAAACATTTTTTAGATAGGTTCCCTCAGCTGACGAGGGAAACGGAGGCGGAGTTAGTGGTGCTTCGGAGGCTGCTACTGCTGGAGATGATTCGGGAGAGGTCTGTGCACCACCCCCTACCAAGAAGAGAAATCTTGGAGATCTCCTTAATAAACGGAGGTCTGAAATCTCTGCCACTTTACCGATCAGAGCGCGCGTTAACCCGCTATCTCCAAGAACAACCAAATGACTCTACGGCTAATCCACTAGCATGGTGGAGAGACAATGAAACACGCTATCCGCTCTTAGCAAAATTGTTACGTAAATACATGTGTATTTGTGCTACAAGCACAGCATCAGAGAGAGTTTTTAGCACTGCGGGAAACATACCCCTGTCAGATCGTCACTAAAACCAAGTAAAGTGAACATGGTGTTCCTGTCACGGTAATTAGGTAAATAGGTAGATAATATACTATATCTCTTTACATAAATACTATTTTCTACTTAAAACTATAATTTCGTTATTTTTACTAACCCAAATAATGACTCGTCCGCACGTGAGGGGGAAAATGGCTTCCTTCCACTTAAGAGTTGAGCTCTTTATATTTTAATATATCTCTTTACATAAATACTATTTTCTACTTTTAAAAATTAATTTTGTTATTTTACTAACCCAGTGTTTTGTATGTGAATGCTGTTTCACGTGAATATTACCACAGGAGTGAAGCACAAAGCTTTGTTTAGCCTACAAAGGAAATGATGGTCAGAGAGCACTTTTTCATTCTGTTTTGTGATCTGGTCAATCGATTTTCCGTGAATTTTAACAATAGGCCTAGTCCATTTTATCCCAATGGACATGGACATCTCGTTTCTTTTCCAAAATCTTCACTCACGTCGCACCCATTTTCGCAGGGGATTATAAACGTTTCTTCCTTTCGTTTGCTTATAATTAAATCTATTATAAATATTCACATCCTTTACTGTGGGAAAGTATTAAAAAAAAACACTGTGGGACGAATACTTTTTTACTTCAAATTGTATTTAACACAGTTTGTTCTTGTTATTAAACTTAGCAAGGCGCGTCAAGTTTGGTTTATTTGAATAGCGCATTTCACACACGCCGGTGATTTTAGTTTCGTTTTCTCTGGCAGTGAATCAAACATTGCCTAAATGTCTTGACCCTGTGGAAGATAAAATCCGCTCTTCAGACATTTTACAAACACTGTTGCCTTGAAACATCAGGAGAAACTATAAGGATGAAGATATTCGAGAAGGTGTCTATCCAGCTTGTGTCCCATTCATCTCTAAACGCAGAGCGGTATATGACGCATCTTTGCGGGGAAATAGTAATCAAATATTTTTCTAATAGTATATTTAACTAATATTTAATTTTCTTATATTCTTGAGGTAACCATTATTTACTGAAAATCGTTTAAATATTTTATAGTGTTGTTTCACTAACGGAAGTGCTCAAATAAACACGCATGGATGTTTCAGCCTCAATGATTTCAAAATGTAGGCTATATATATCTGGCATATACTACAGTATTTAAAATAGCATATGCATTAGTTACATTCTCAATTTAATTTACAGAGCAATCCCAAGTTTTTAGTTTAACTAATACTATAGAAGCGGATTAGTGTGTCGCACTCGCAACGGGGGCGTGTGGTGGCGCTCCATCATGACCCGACCCCAAACCCCCCCCCCCAATTCTGAAACCGGCACACCCCTACTCGTCGCGTCTATCTGTTCTTAAATGTGCATACAGTCGGGAGTTTCTGCTCAACATCGGCAGAGCCACATCTTTAGAGATAAACCTCACGCACGCCGAAGCTCGGCCTTCAACATCCCGACCCCCAGTACTGCATCTGGCCCACAGCGGAGGCACCAAACGCGGCGTGATATTAAGCAGAAGTGGGGTAAGCGTGAGGGTATCCGGCTAGGCTAGCCAGCTTTCCCCACAATAAACTGGATTACATTTGATTACTGCTGTTGTGTCTTTGTTTGCGCTGTGTAAGTTACTCAATGCGCGTCACTGACGCTTTTCATATGATTGGAACATATCTAGAAATAATGCTTTAATCAAACTTACTAACTCGTTCATCTCGCTGTAATGGTACATTGCATGTGTTACAAAGTTGGTAGAATAATGATGAAGACGGACTCGGCGTGACTGGGACTCGTGTTTATTCAGAACTCTCAGATACAAACACAATAAACACGCGCTGACAGACAGTGCTCTCACAACTCAGTAGTTACTATAAATAACTTTGTTAGCAATCGCTCGTCTCCGTGATGTCCGGTTCGCGACCGAATCATTCTTTTGAATCGGTTCTTTTTAGTGAACCGAACCAGTTCACCAAATCAGACTGAATCGTTCTAAACGGTTCGCGTCTCGAGTCAGCGCTGATCCATAATTTACTAAAGTTACTAACTTTCTGACATGAGTGACAGCCCCTCCGACTAGAAATAAACGAATAACCTGAAGTATATTCTAGTAACTACAACAGTTCACCCTGAACTGAGACATGCTGAGAGAACTGATGAGAAGTGAACTCAGGTCCATCCGTCTCTCTGCCAGCAGATCGTGCGTCGTAGACCTCGTTAAACCACGCCCCCTCTGCTCATTTCAAATGCAAAGATGTCAGCCAATCACAACAGTGGGCGTTTTTACTGAAGTCTCACAGCAGACACGCCTCTTGAAACAGGGCAGTCAGCCACAGGGCAAACAGCAGTATAGAAAAAATGCCTTTTATTTCTAAATTATGACATTTTATGATGTAAAAATCATACTAACAATATAAGTACACCTCAGGAAACACTATAAAATAATCGAAAAATGCCATGCCATGGGACCTTTAAAATTTCTCTCTACTAATCCTAAACTTTTTAACTGGGTCATCATTACTTGCCTTTCTTTCTTAAACTTCCCACAATATATTAAAACATGCTCAACTGATTCATACTCCTTACACTGACTGCACATTCCTGTTGGATGTTTTCCCATAATATGAAGAATACCATTAAGGTTACTATGCCCCATTCTAACTCTGCTTATAATAACTTGTTCTTTCCTACTCTTACTATAATTTCTTGTTCCACCCACTTTATTTTGTATACAATATGAATGCCTCCCTTTTGTTTCATTATTCCACTGCTGCTGCCATTTATCCCTTATTTCATTCCACACTATACTCTTTCCCTCTGACTTAGATAACTTTATACTAATTTCAACATTTTCCTTTTTTTTGCCAACTTATCTGTCCTTTCATTATCCAGAATACCTGTATGAGCGGGGACCCACATAAATGCAATATTCTTCCTTTGCCTAACTACTGTTGTATAAATAAATAAAATATCATAAATTAAGCCCTGATGACTTCTAGCTGTACCCGATTCAATGCTCGCAAGAGCTGATGCAGAATCTCTACATATTAAAAAACTATTGGTACTGCTTTCTACAAGCCACTCTACTGCTTCCAAAATGGCAACTAACTCTACAGCATACACACTTAAATAATCAGATGTTCTTTTACTAATTTCTACCTTATACTTAGGCACAGTAGCTCCTAAACCAGTTGAATTTACTTCCTTAGATCCATCTGTAAAGATTTGAATACAGTTTTTATACTTGTAATCCCAATACCTATATAATATTCTTCTATTATATCACATGACCTATCATATTGTCTGATCTTCAATAACTCTAAATCTACCTTGGACATTCTAATAACCAAAATGGCTTAATTGGCCATATTATATTTTCCTCAAATTCTTTATTATATACTCTTACATCTTTTGCTATTTGATGTCCTGTCCATCCAAAGCTTTCTCTGTGTACTTTCTCCTTCTCCCAACTCAACTGTAATACATTTTTAACTGGATGATTTTCTCTATTTCCTCTTACATTAATCCAAAAGTTGGCTGCCAACTGAAGTCTGCGTAAACCCAAAGGCTTCTGCATTGCACATACTGGTGTAGTTCTAACCGCTCCTAAACATATTCTAAAAGCTCGAGCTTGTACTATATCTAGGCTTTTTAAAGCAGACCTTGATGCTGATCTATATGCAATACAACCATAATCTAATCTTGATCTTATCATTGCTAATATATATATATATCAAGGCTGTAACATTAGCTCCCCGTTTTAGACCAGATAAACATCTCATGATATGTATTACTTTGCTACACTTCTCAACAATATACTTTATATGTTGTTTCCATGTTCATTTTTGATCAAAGAAAACTCCAAGGAACCGAAAAACTCAACATTTTCTAAAACTTTTCCATATAGTTTCAACTGATTTCCTCTTATCTTTTTCCTTATAAAAAACATAACTTTAGTCTTTTCATATGAAAATTTAAAATCACATTTTACACCCCAACTTTCCACTTTATTTATCCCCTCTTGTACCTTCCTACCTATATACTCAACATTTCTTCCTCTTTTCCATAACGCCCCATCATCAGCAAATAGTGACCTATCCATATCTAATGTTATGTTTGAAAATATGTCATTAATCATTATAGAGAACAAAGTTGGACTCAGAACACTCCCTTGCGATGTCCCATTCTCTACATACTGTTTAGATACCTCTATTCCCATCTTCACTTGTATCTTTCTTTTATCAAGGAAATCCATTACCCAATTAAACATTTTCCCTCCAATACCCATTATATGCATTTTGATTAAAAGACCCTCTTTCCACAGCATATCATATGCCTTTTCAAAATCAAAAAATAATGCCACCACTGTTTCCTTATTTATTTGGGCTTTCCTCACTTCATCCTCTAGACATATTATTGGGTCCATTGTACCTCTTCCTTTTCTAAAACCACTTTGATTTGCTGTTAAAATGTTTCTACTCTCTAAGAAATGCATTAATTTCTCCTTTATCATACGCTCCATAATTTTACAAATATGCAACGTTAGAGCAATAGGTCTATAGTTTCCTGGCTTGCTGTCATCCTTACCTGGCTTCTTTATTGGTACAATTATTTCTTCTTTCCAACTTCCTGGTATACTGCCTTCTTCCCATAGTATTATTATTATACAATAAAGTTTCTCAAGACTTTTTCCACTTAAATGTTTTATCATACAATAACATACCTCATCTTTACCCGGAGCTGTTTTCTTGACTTTCTCCAGAGCTCTCTTTAACTCTCCCATCTTAAATGAAGCACCCATCACTTCATCATAATTATCTTTCCTACAAATCACATCCGCATATTCAAATTTTGTTCTTTCCCTACCTTGCCTTCCTTCTTCACACAAATTGTTAGAGCTATTTATCTTTGAAAGAACCTTTGCCAATAATTCCACTTTGTTGTTATTTGTTACTGCTACATAATTTCCCTCAATCAACAACGGATAACTCCAGTCCTTTTTCTCCTTCCATCCTCTTTATCATCTTCCATACTTCACCTATCGCTGTTTCATTACCAATTGTACTGCAATAATCCTCCCAAAATTCTCTTTTCGCCCTTATTGTCCGCCTTACTACTGCTTGTGCTTTCTTTTTCTTTTCATAAAATTATGAAATCTTTTTACTAACTTAAAAGCCCTATTCCTGTTACTTACTACTACAGTACCTTACATTTATCATCCCACCAAGGCATTACTTTCTTCTTTCTAATTTCATTACTCCTAGGGATGGATTCTGTTGCTGCCATTCTAATCCCATGTTTAATTCTGTCATCTAATTTTAATATATTATCTTCATTATTTATCTGATTAAAATATAGATTACTGATTTCCTGATACTTCTCCCAATTAGCCTTTTCTAATTTCCACCTTCCACCCACATTTACTTTATCTAATTGAATTTCTATATTTATCTTACACCATATTGCACTGTAAAAAAAATCAAATAGAAAATTTTCTAGTGACAGATCACATCTAAACTTTTCAGTTGGCCAAATTGAATTTCTGTGAATTGATGCAATTTAATTCAATTAAAATTCAATTTGGCCAACTAAAAAATGTTTGATGTGATCGGTCACTAGAAAATGTTCAATTGGAGACCTGATTTTTTTTTTACAGTGTGGATAATGGTTGCTTCCTATAGTTCCTTCTTGATATACTGTCCAGTTACATTTTGCTGCAATACTGATTGACACTAAGTTAAGATCAAGGACTGACTCTTTTCCTGTCTGAACATCTACTCTTGTACTTCTGCCATCATTTAAACAAACTAAATTCCTCTCATCTAATAATTCTTCTATAACCTTACCATTACTATCTGTTCTTTCATTACCCCATAATGTATTATGCCCATTAAAATCACCACACCAAACAACATTACCATTATTCCATCTTTCTATTTCTTCTAATTTTTTAAATTCTAATCTCTTGCATGGATTATAATAATTTATAATCACTACTTCTTTTCTTTTAACCCACACTTTCACTACTACATATTCCTGTTCTCTTCCAATCTCAATTATTCTATACAATATTCCCTGTTTTATAAATGTAGCACAACCTCCTCCTCCCCCTTCTTCCCTATCACTCCATATTGCAACATAATACAACATCTAACCTCGGCTTTAACTAAGTCTCCTGAATACATGCTATATCTGGCTTTCTTTTCTACTTACTATAAACTGCTTAAAATCCTGTCCGTTAGCAACCAAGCTTCTCACATTCCACTGTAATATTAGCACTATTAACAGCCACCACATACCATCTCTTGACTGGCCTGCATTCTCAACTCTTCATTTATCTCTTCCCATTTTAATCCCATCATACTCAAGTGATGCTCAGCTGCCTTAACAATAATCTGAATCCTTTCAGTTTTTGACTTGATTTCATATGTTGCATTTATCACCCCTGCAATAAATGTCACCAACGTCTTTTTTCCATCCATACCTTCTTCTTATCTTGAACCTCATTCCCTCTAGTAATTCCCTCTTTATTTTGCTTTTCCTGTCCTACCAACCTAACAGCATCAGCATACGATACTCTTTCCTTAACTTTAATCTGATGCACCTCCACTGCCTTCTTATATACTTCACATCCCCAATACGCAACACTATGGCTACCTCTGCAATTGCAGCATTTTGGTCTCACTCCCTCCCCACATTTTCCATATTCATGATCCCCCCCACACCTAGCACATTTCATTTTCCCTTTACATACTTTTGCTACATGACCAAACTCTTGACAGTTATAGCATATTGTAGGTTTTGGAAAGTACTCCCTTACCTTGTATTTTAGAAAACCAAAATACACCTCTTTTGGCAGCACTGCTTCATCAAACTCAATCAGGATAGTCTCAGTTTCTTTTTTCTCCACTCCTCTAACCATTCTTTTAACACTCATCACCCTATTATTTGCCGCTTTCATGTGCTCTTCTAGATCCTTCATCTTAACGTTTAAAGGAACCCCATAAATCACTCCTTTACTGCCACCACTTCTTTTCTCACCAACTCTCACTACCTTGGTGATTTTGACTTTCCCAATGCTTCTCATTTTCTTTGCTTTGTCTATTGGCACTTCATTTTTACATCCTACAAGTAGATTTCCATCTCCTAACACTCTAGCATATTTTACTTCTCCAACCTGTTCTCTTAGAATTTTTGTCAATTTAATTGGATCAAGCTTCTTAACCCCTCCTTCTCCCTCAAATCTGACTACTACATTCATTAATTCCTCCCCTAATTTCCTCACTTCTCTTCCTTCAGTCTCTGACTCTCCTAGATGTATCATCTTTCCTTCTTTTCTGGCATTTTTCCTTCCTAATTTCAACCCACTCAGTTCCCCTTCGACCATCTTCCTCACTTTCATCTATACTATCTACTTCCATTCCTCTTTCCGCCATATTTTACGATATTGCAAAGACGCTTGTATCAATATCGTTCCGGACCTATACAGGCCGTCGGTCGATATTCCGACAAGTTCTTCACAATACTCACAAAACCTGTTTTCCTTCAATACCACAATCCACATTAATATGATTATGTTCCTGGAGCTCAAAAGTTTGACGTGTCGATCCCCTCCACTCCACTCCACTCAAAACCACACTCGTCCTACCAAAGATGAATGTCTTCTTCTTCTTCTTCTTCTTATTTGATATTTATTGGCGGTTGACAAACAACGAAATGGTGTATTACCGCCACCGACTGGTATGGAGTGTGGATCAAAATGACTAATTTCCTCCCTTTTTATATTCTATTCCATAAATTAGCCACTTTTAAATATTGAAAAATAAAATTATAACATTCATTTCCTGACATATTTTGTAAAATATCTCCTAATATAAACCGCATTTTTATTTTTTCTAGATTTTGTATTAAAACCCTTCTTTCAGTCTCATATTTCTGACAGTAGCCTACAACATAACATGTTCCACTGTTTCTTCTTGCCCACAAAATTCACACTTTCCTGTATCATGTTTATTCATTTTATAAAGTGTACTATTTAGACTTGTGTGTCCAAATCTCATCCTTGATATTATAATCTCCTCTCTCCTGTTTTTTCCCTGCACTTCTCATCTCTCCTACTTTCCTTTGAATACTGTAAAACCATCGACCTTTCTTCTCCTGATCCCACTGTTTTTGCCACCTTTCCTTCAACCTTTTCTTAATAATACTCTTGATTTCGTTCTTACTCAAATTAACTGATAAACAAATGTCTTTGTTTTTAATGGCTTCCTTTGCTTTCTTGTCTGCCATTTCACTTCCTTGGACACCAATATGAGCCGGAACCCATAAAAAAACCACTGTTAGACCCATCATATTAATCCTGTATAATGTTTGCTGTATTTCTATTAAAATGTCTGGTCTACTCTCTGAGTGACTATAATGTAAGCTACCCAATGATGAACTTGAGTCTGAACAAATTATTGATTTCATAGGTCTTACCTCCTCTATCCACTGCATTGCTAATAATATTGCAATCATTTCCCCTGTATAAACAGATAATTCATCACTGATCCTTTTCCCTACGGATAAATGAAATTCTGGAACATTGAACGCTACTCCTATTTTATTATCTGAAGTCCTTGATGCATCCGTGTATATCTGAACATAATTATAATACTCATTAATATATGTCTGCACGTTATATGAATTACATTCCATATCCTTATTTTTCCTTTCTAACAAAGTAAAATCTACAGTAGCATCTGCAAGCAACCAAGGTTTTATTACTGGAAGCGGTACAGTTGGACCCACATTTAACTGATCAACTTTAAGTTCTGTTGCTTTCTGTATCACTGTCCATCCAAAGCTTTTCGTTTTCCTCTCTTTTTCCCAACATGGCTTTAACACTTCTAATGTAGGATGCTCTTCACTATGACCTTTTAAATTAGCCCAATAAGTCACTGATAACTGTACCCGTCTCATTTCTAATAACATTTCTCCCATTTCTACCTGTAACGCTGCAATCGGTGTAGTTTTTATAGCTCCTGTACATAATCTCAATACCTGATGTTGTATACTATCTAACTTTCTAAGTGACGTTTCTGCTGCTGATCCATACACCACACAACCATAATCTAATCGAGATCTAATCAACCTATTATATATTGCCTTTAATGCCATCCTATCTGCCCCCCATTCACTGCAAACTAAACACCTCATTATATTTATTACTTTCTTACAATTATCCACTATTTTCTGAATATGCATCGCCCATGTAACTCTTTCATCAAACCACAACCCTAAAAAATTTAAATGTTTAACTCTTTCTAGTTCTTGATTATATAATTTTAATTTTACCTTGCCTTCAATTTTTTTCCTTGTAAAAAACATTACCTTTGACTTATCAACAGAAAATTTAAAACCCCATCTATAAGACCATTCTTCAACTATTATAATAGCCTCCTGCAATTTTTTAACTATAAAATCAATGTTCCTTCCCCTTTTCCAAATAGCCCCATCATCAGCAAAAAGTGAAAAGCCCAACCCATTATCCAAATCCTCAAATACATAATTTATCATTATAGAAAATAATAAAGGGCTTACTATACTTCCTTGTGGAGTTCCATTTTCAATCACAAACCTTTCTGAATAACAATTTCCTATTCTAACTTTTATTGCTCTCCCTAATAAAAAATCCTTTATCCATCTATACATATGACCTTTGATACCTAAATTGCATAATTTAATTAACAGCCCATCCCGCCACATCATATCATATGCTTTCTCTATGTCAAAAAAGACAGCCACTACACTCTCTCTGTTTATTTGTGCTTTTCTTATTTCATGTTCTAAACACACTGCTGGATCCATAGTATTTCTTCCTCTTCTAAAACCACTCTGATATCTAGAGAGATATTTTTTATTTTCCACAAAATACATCAACCTTTCATTTATCATTTTTTCCATTATTTTACATATGTTAGATGTCAACGCAATTGGTCTATAATTCCCTGGATTTGTGCAATCTTTCCCTGGTTAACGTATTGGTACTATCACCGCATCCTTCCAACTTTGTGGTAACTTCCCTTCCTCCCAAATTTTATTATACATTTTTAATAATACATCCTTGGATGATTCGCTAAGATGATTTATCATTATATAGCAAATCTGATCCATGCCTGGTGCGGATTTCTTGGTTTTTCTGAGAGATCGATTTAACTCTGTCTTGGTAAATGCCATGTTTAATTGGTCATTACTATATTCCTCATTCTGTATTATCTCTTTATTCTGCTCTAACGTACTTTCCCATCCTCTTTTCCCTTCTTCACTAATATTGTTTGCGTTATGAATTTTAACAAAAAATGTTGCCAGCATTTCTGCTTTCTCCTCGTCTCTAACAGCTATTTTTTCTCCATCACTTAAAATTGGATACCCATATTCTCTTTTTATCCCATTCATTCTTTTTATCATTCCCCATATTTTGTCAATTTCAGTCTCCCTTCCCACAGTGTTACAAAACTTCCTCCAAAAAACCTTCTTTGTATTTTTAATAATTCTCCTTACATTTGCTTGCTTCCTTTTATATTCAATAAAATTCTGAAAACTGTGATTATTTTTTAAATTTTTAAACGCTTAATTTCGAGATTTAATTGCATTATCACATTCCTTTGTCCACCATGGTACAATCTTCTTCTTTTTTCTGTCTCCTTTCTTTGGGATAGCCTGATTTGCTGCTAATAGTATTGCATTACAAACAGCATTATTAACATTATCAATATCTTCTTTAATCTCAATTTTTTCCATTTCTTGTTCACTAATATACTTAAATTTCCCCCAGTCTGCCTTTTCAAATATCCATCTATCCACTCCTCCTGTATTGCATTCTTCTATACTTAAATTTACTTCAACTATTATAGGGTAGTGATCACTTCCTACAGTATTTCCTCCAATTACTTCCCATAAACATACACCTGCAAGTGAATTTGAAACAAGTGTAAGATCAATGGCTGACTCTGTACCTGCTCTAACATTAATCCTAGTACCCCTTCCATCATTTAAACATACCAGATCTTTTATCTCCATTAATTCTTCAATCACTTTCCCATTCCCATCATTACAATTATCCCATAATGTGCTATGGGCATTAAAATCTCCACAACATATCATTTTCCCTTCTAAATGTACAATAAGTTCATCCATTGACTCTATTGATAATCTTTTACAAGGATTATAAAAATGTATAATTTTAATATTTCCTTCTTTTACCAAAACTTCTATTATTATAAATTCCAACTCCTTTCCTTTCCCAATAATCCTATATTGTATTCCTTGTTTTACAAATATTACACACCCTCCCCCTATATCCTCCTCTCTATCTCTGCGTGTATCATTATAACCTTTAATACTAAAATCTAATACTGGCTTGAGCCAGGTCTCCTGAACACATATGATTTCTGGTTTCTTTCTAAGCCCTTTTATAAATCCTTTAAACTCTTGACCATTAGCTAACAAACTTCTTGCGTTCCATTGTACAATATTCAAGTTGTCTTATCTCCTGCCCCTCCCAGCTTCCCCTCCCCTTCCAGTCTTTTATTAATATTATCCCAAGATATATTTTTAATTCCCAAAAACCTTTCGGCTCCTTTCACGATTATTTTAATTTTCTCTGTTTTGTGTTTAACTTGATCTGCACAATTAATTACGTAAGCAATGAACAAAAATCAGCTTGTCTACTTCCATCGCTGTACTGGTTTCCTCTACTTGCCCAACCTCTTTTCTCGAGATTTGTTTGTCTTTGTCAGTGTCATAATTTCTCCTTTGCTCTTGTACCTTCTTCACTGCCTCTGCATAACTGATGTTGTTTACAGCTTTCACTTGCTCAATTTCCACAGCCCTCTTTCTTACATCACACCCACTAAATGTTACTCTATGATGTCCACCACAATTACAGCACTTATCTTGTGCATCCTCTCCACAGTTTTCAATTCTATGATCACCTCCACACTTGGGACATCTCTGTTTTCCTTTGCACACCGCTGCTATATGTCCATACCTCTGACATTTTTAACAGCGAAGTGGTGGAGGAATATATGGCCTCACTGAGAAGCACATATATCCAATTTTGACTCTTTCTGGAAGCACTGATTCCTGAAACTCCAAGAGAACTGATAAACTATCAATCCTTTCCCCATTCACTGTTTTTTGCAACCTTTTTGTTCTACTCACTTCACCTCCAGATATGCTTCGTTTGAGTTTTTCTAGATCTTCGTCGATTGGAATACCTGTTATCACTCCCTGTTTCATTCTTCTTTCACCTAGAATCTTTCTTTCATTCGCTTTTTTCTTGCATATACTGTCGATTTGAACAGCTTTGTTTTTTTGATCTTCTGTTTTGCATATTACTTCTGTTTTGCATATAACAGACTTCCATCTCTCAAAACCTTAGCCATTTCCACTTCTCCTAACTTTTTCTTCAATTCTCTAGACAACATTATTAGACTTAAATTAACATGCTCATCTTCCTTTCTGAATTTAAGAATTATTTTAAATTCCTCTCTCACGATCTTTTTCCGGACAACCCTATTTTCTTCATCAGAGCTGTTTCCTTCTAATCCTCGTTTACTGGATTGGCTTGCTGCCATATTCCCTTCATTTCGTCCACTTTTCTTCTTTTCTCGTCCTTTCCCACTACTTACAAAATTCCAATCATCAAACTCCATATCATCCTCATTTACTCCCTCAGAAGTCATTTTGATCCAGTCAAAAACCAGTTTATGTAAACCGCCGTAAACTCCGAAAAAATGACGCCGAGCCCTGGCGCGTGAAGATGACGTTCCCCGCGTCAGCGAGTCCCCAACACCAGCACGCCCGCTGGACTAACTCCGAGACCGGCTGAACTTAGTTGAAATATTACCGCTCGCTTATACCGTCACACAGAACCTCAGTGCGCAAGCGAACCCCTTCAAGATGAATGTCATGTTGCAAGGTGCCGTTATATACTTCCTGGTCGCACATTGATGACATCATGGGCTGTCACCAGTCAAATAGGATTGCCGTGATTCGATAGTAGTTTCAGACACCTGTCACGCTGAGGAGTTTCCCCAAAGCATATTAGGACGCAGTGCCAGTTCCCTTTCGTAAGGGAACACGTTGTTCCGGTTCAAGTTTGTCTTGTTTTAGCATTACTTTTGTGTGTATTTTAAATTACTATATTGTTTTTTGATGGTCAGTCTTGTGTTTTATCTTGACTCCATGTTTGTTTTATATTAATAAATTACTGCATTTGAGTCCTTAGACTTGCTTGAGCTGTTGTTGGTTGTTGGCTGAATACAATTTTTTCCCCTAATGGAAATACTTCAAAGAGCTCTTTGTAAGGTAACTTACACCATGCCTGGTTACAATATATTTAGTACAAAACTCAACTTGGCAGTTATAGTGTTTTGTAAGCATAAACTTGGCTTTTGTGAATATAAATCACTAGCCTTACTTTTACTTTACTATTTTTGCCAAAATATTACAAAGTTGGCCAGAAAGTCTCTTGCCAGTTGATTCCTGTGGGTTTTTGGTCAGTAACTCAAAGGCACGAGTCACTGTGTCTACTACTTCGACTACTGGGGGAAAGGAACCAAAGTCACCGTTTCCTCAGGTAAGATATAGCCTAGATATTGATGATTTTCTGTTATTTATTTTTATTTATTTTGGAAGATAGTCTTGTCACAAAATAACATGCAGACGTAGGCTATTTACCATTTTTATCTTGGTTAACAGTGGAAAGATGCGTCCGTAAAACAATACCGCGTAAAACTCTCCGATTAAAGAAAGTGCGAACTTACGTACCAAATCGTTTTGAGAACGTCGGCCTAGACAAAATATAGCCTATGTAAAGGTATTATTGTGGTTATGGTATGGCTCTTGTCATGAACCTTCCCGCTGTGACGGTGCCTTTGACTACTGGGGAAAGGGAACAGCCGTGACTGTAACATCAGGTAAGAAGTTCGATTTTGATTTATAGCCTACGAACCAAACAGCAAAATGAATCGTTATGTAGGCTAAATAAAAATATTTTGATTATATTAACTTATAAACAACAATTTTAGCCATAAAAATATAATGGATAATGTGGCAGTAAATTACGAAATAAATCAGGTTGTAACTGGTTCGCTAATATTAGGCTAGTGGAAAAGATCGTGTGTTTTTGTGCACTGAAGAAATTAAAAGTAACACTGTGACGATGCCTTTGACTACTGGGGGAAAGGCACGACGGTCACAGTGACATCTGGTAAGAAGTTACATTTCTCAGCTAATCTTCTCAATAACGTACGTTGGCTAAAGGTAAATTTCCGTTTTGCAAGAATTCATTAGATTATAAATAGTTGAATATGTGGGTTATAGAATAATAATTGAAAGTTGTTAAGCGGTTAGGCTACACATAGGCTAGTTGCCATTGTTGTACAATATCCCCGGGTAAAGTGTCAGTGTGACTATGCTTTTGACTACTGGGGAAAAGGAACCATGGTCACTGTCTCGTCAGGTAAGAAAAATACCCCAAATCAAATGATTTTTAGTTCGATAAATGTGTGCGCAGTTATTTTGTCAAGAAAAAAAACTTGTTTTTACATTAAAGCAACTTTAATGGCGATTCTCTTGTTATGCGATTAGAACAATTTAAGTCAGGACATTGGTCTAAATAAGCAAAATTGCTAGAAACGCATTCATTATGAATAGGCCTAATTATATTTTAAATAATTGTATTTGTGCATTTAAATTAAACAAAGAATAGGCTACCGCTCGTTCAACAGACTGGGCGTTGCATTTTTATACCACACTGTAACATTAAACGTATATTGTGTAACTGGGCTTTCGACTACTGGGGAAGCGGCACCAAAGTCACCGTAACAAACAGTAAGATTTTATGATTAATTACAAGGGCATTTGTAGGCTATCGTATAAGAAGACATTTCACACGTGTTGTATTATTTATTTTTGATTATATATTTAACAGAGTCTTAATTTAACTGTCAAATATATGCAATTTCAATTTAAAAAGGCTATTGTATAATATTATTCAGCTGCTAAAAACGAACAAAAATCAATAACAGTTGGCTATTCTTAAACGACTCCTTTTCTTGTTCATTCTTCTCGCATGTGTTGCTTTAATCTGCTCAAATTTTAGAAGCTGAAAACAGCCCGACCAGTCTCTGGTGCGGTTAAACTTTCTGCACTGATACAGCCACTATAATAAAACTTGTTATTTTTTTAAATGGTTGATTCCATCCCGATATTTTAAATAGGCTACAAATAATATATGGGCTAGAATAATGATAGGCCTAATATTAATAATAAACTGACAAAGCTTACTGATTTAGAAATGTTTCCTATTTTATGTAATGTCCTATTTTAAAGATTTAAAATGATGTCTTTAGCGGAAAGCCAACTATTCAATACATAGCCTAATTGCAAGCACAATGAAAATAAAATAACGGAACTTTTAGAAGTGTGAGAAGTGTTTGTTTGCATTGTTTATGTAGGCTGTTTATTTTTTAATGATCAATCTTTCGTTTTTTATATGATTGATTCCATCCCGATATTTTAAATACAAACATGCTATATAGAATAATGATAGGCCTAATAGTAATAATAAACTGACATAGTTTACTGATTTAGAAATGTTTCCTATTTAATGTTATGTACTAATGTCCTATTTTAAAGATTTAAAATGATGTATTTAGCGGAAAGCCAACTATTCAATACATAGCCTAATTGCAAGCACAATGAAAATAAAATAACGGAACTTTTAGAAGTGTGAGAAGTGTTTGTTTACATTGTTTATTTAGGCTGTTTATTTTTTTAATGATCAATCTTTCGTTGTTTATTTAGGCTGTTTATTTTTTTAATGATCAATCTTTCGTTTTTTTTTTAAATATGATTTCATAGTTCTAAATTAGCCTACAGACTGCTTTACAGTGCTTTTATTTTAAATTCTCGAAAGGAAATTTTTTTTTAATATAGGCTGCACTTTTCATAAGTTACGAGAACTGTATAAATTGAAACTAAATGAAAAGTCATTATGCAATCATTATACAGTAGCTAAAAAATTGAAATAAGTTTAGATTATACTTTATTAGGTTACACAATCTTAGATATCGACATTACGCGAATTGGAATTCGGTTTATTACGCGACCGATTTCTTGAAACTGAGACCAACTAATGTGGAGTAGCCTAATCATTCTTACTTTTTTATTCTAATTAAACCAGTCTACTTGTTAAAGTATCATACTTTTAAAAAAAAGTTATGACCAGTCCTAAAGGCAAAAAAAAGAAAGAAAAGAAAGAAAGAAAGAAAGAAAGAAAGAAAGAAAACTACTAATTTACAAAACTAGAAAACTAGTCAGGCAGTTCATGTGTCTGCCCACAGGACTTTGATGCAAAGCAAAGATTACTCGGTGGTGTATTTCTTCTCACGTAAAATAATTGAATCTCAATCAATCGTTTTATTTATTTATTTTACTCACTCATTCGCTCGTTTGTTCATTTCACATGTAGGCCTAGGCTAGGCCTAGCAGTTTAATAGTGTTGCATATGCTAGGCTACTTCGTAGGTTGTTGTTAATATATTGTCTGAGAAAGATGTAATGTCTCTGCAGCTGAAGACTCTGCGCCGAAGTCAATCTTCGCCCTGTCTCAGTGTTCTGCTGGTTCTTCTGAGATCACCGTCGGCTGCTTGACAAGAGGTTTCTCACCTGCGGACTCGATTACATTCAATTGGAAGGATGGTAATAATCAAGAGCGGACTGATTTCGTGCAGTATCCAGCGTTCGGGGAAGGAGGGGACTACACCAAAATCAGCACTCTGCGTGTGAAAAAAAGCGAGTGGGATTCTCAAAAACCCTACACATGTGAAGCTTCAAATTCGAAGGGCCGTAAAGATGCTAAAGTAGCTCCACCCGGTAAGTCACATCTCTCAAATGTCTAACATTTTACAATTTACATTTTAGCTACTTCATGTGTCTCTCTCTCTATTGTAGCCTATATTGCTGTTGGGTCAATGTTTTGTATTTCTGTTGGGATGATGTTCGTGGAGGCTCATGTTTGAATAGACATTTTAGCACACTCTTTTGTGTGCATAGTTTTGTCAGATTGACATTAATGCCAATGAACCTGCTGTTATATTTCTGTGCATGTCAAGCAGTTGTCATTTACCAAAGTCTGATGACAGTGAATGTTTACAGAACAGCAAGGCTATAGGTTACCTCTAAAAACGTTAGAACAGGAAAAACCCAATAATAGGCTTAAGCTTTCAGAAATACCTTTTCTCTGTTCTCATGCCGGGGAATAGACAATGGCACATGAGATTTCTTCTTGTTTAACAAAATAAAAAGGGGGAAACATATTTTAAATATTGGCTACAACACTTAACATTGACATTCAAACTCAAATGAGAGCATCCTATGTGCTTTGCTTAATAAAGCATGTTGCACTATTTTCTTGTGCTTTTCATGTCCTCTCTGCTTTCTCCTGTATGTTGCCAGCCCCACCGCCAGATCAGCCTGCAACTGTCTACTTAACAGCACCTACACACACGGAATTAGAGAATGGAAACGCAACCTTCATGTGTTTAGCCCGGAAGTTTTCGCCTAAAACGTACTCGTTTAAGTGGTTTCAGGATGGTCAGGAGTTGACAAATGTAATAGACGCCTATGACACAAGTGAGAAGATTGGCTCAGTAACCTTGTTTAGCGCCACAAGCATTTTGGAAATCCCGGCGCAAACATGGCAGAAACCAAACACCAAAATTAAGTGCGAGTTTGAGCACCAGGCGAGGAATGAATCCAGAGAGGCCGAATATACAGGTATGTTTCCTCTTGAGAATTGTGAATATTTTGAAAAGCATTATTCATTTTATGTTTACCTCTCCCTAAATCTATTGCATGTCTGTCTTTTGTACATAGCTCATCAGCAAGACTGCAGCAATATTGCTAGTGAAATAGTCCCTCCCTCCTTTGAAGACATGCTGAGAAACAGAACAGGAGTGCTGAAGTGCAAAGCTTCTGGAGCAGCTGGATTCATGAAAATAGAAATAAGGGCAAATTCTAAAGTAATCAAAAATAAATCAAATTTCACGTATGAAGCAAGAGTGGAACTTGACGTCCCTATTGGCTATGACGAATGGAGCAATGGCACAGTATTTGAGTGCATCATTGAACACAAGTGTCTTGCACAACCCGAGGTGATTCGGTTCAGAAGAGAAAATGGTGGGTTTTTCTTTGTGTAAAACATCACACAGTTCTTGCTTCCACAGGGTCTCTTGATTTATAAAATTTTCCTTACAATTGAAATTAATATAAAGTTTGGCAAAAAAAAGAAGAAGAAAAAAGAAAATGACTCATAATTCTGGTCTTAATTGTGATTACTAGGTGAAGGACGCATGAGACCCTCTGTTTACCTGTTAGCCCCCCCAGAGAACAAAGAGGATGAAATGAGGACCCTGACATGTTATGTGAAGGATTTCTACCCAAAGGAGGTGTTTGTGTCTTGGCTTGTTGATGATGAACCTGCAAATCTTATGTACAAGCCCAAAACTAGTCAGCCAATGCAGAGTGATAAAAACTTCTTCGTCTACAGTCAGATCAGAGTCTTTCATTCAGAATGGATCCGTGGTACAGTGTACACTTGTGTGGTGTACCATGAAAGCATTGATAAAAATATGCGCGTACTGACAAGATCTATTTCCGATAATAATGATAAGTCAGATGTAATTAATCTAAGTATGAATACCCCTGCATGCTGCAATTAAGGAATAGATCATTATGTATGTGACGTCTTCCTGTTATGCCTGTTAAGTGTTGATCTTGTTGATCTTGTGTTTGTTTTTGTTTTTGAGTTTCACGTCCATAACTGTAATTGTGTTTGTCTTTAATGTTTGTGGCTTCTTGCTTTTTTGAGATATTTTCATGCACATCGCATTTAGGAAAAAAAACGAATAAAAAAAACAAACTAAGCATATTTCCTGTGCACTTAATTTATGTTATCTTGCAGTTTTATATGTCTCTGTCCCAGTGTATGTGAGCATAAAAGGTCACAAAGACATCTTAACATAACATCACTAAACATAAATTGACATTTTAAAAAAAAATGTAACTGTTGAAATAATAATAATACATTGAGTACCTTTAAAAAATGCATATACATCCAAATGAAAATGTTTAAAATAAGTTTCTTCAGAAGACAAAGTGCCATTAGCAGGCACATAAAATGCTAAATAACAGGAGTAAATGCTTATCAGTGTGTGTCTGCATATTGTATGTCATTTGAATGGTTTGATATTATGATCACTATAGGCTACAGTTCAGGTCATAGAGAATGATAATTCTTACCTCGGTTCATCTACAGCATGCCAAGACACATTCAGAAATGTTTTGCTTATTTATTTGATACGGTCAGGGTCACTTTTCTTTACGTAGATGTTTTCATTAAACATGTTAAATAAATAACATTTCAAAAAATCAATCAAAATTTCAGAAACAATATGATTCATTAAAGGTTCTTTGTTCTTCACAATATTCTGATTGATTTCCCTTTCCTGTCTAATTTTAAACAAGATGGACAGTTTTAAATTGATTTAAAATCATCATAATCCTGCCTTTCGTCCACCTGTCTTAATTATTTATATATATATATATAATAAGATTACACATGCGAATTGACTAAAATCAATACTCAGCTTGTGTTGGATAGTGTCTTAAAGTGTTCTTGTCTTTTTTGGCAGCGTGGATTGTGTGGATAGAGCATCCCCTGTTTGAACCCATTGTTACAGATGACAGTGGCATTTCAAACACTGCTGTAACCTTTGTTTTCCTGTTCCTCATCACCTTGTTCTACAGCATAGGTGCTACTTTTGTTAAGGTAAACACTTTTTAGACTTTTTTCTAGATAATTTTTAAATTAGGATAAACACGAGACTAGATTGTATAGGAGCATCTGAATTCACTCAAAAAAAAAAGGCTTGTAATCATAGGGGAACCTTTTTTAGTGCTATATAGCACCAATTTTGGTGCTTCAGTGGTTCTTCAGCGGTTCTTCAGAGGTGCTATATAGCACCTTAGTCAAAGAACCGGTGAAGAACCTCTGAAGAACCGCTGAAGAACCTCTGAAGAACCGCTGAAGAACCACTGAGGCACCAAAATTGGTGCTATATAGCACTAAAAAAGGTTCCCCTATGATTACGAGCCAAGTACCATTTTGGTGCAATATAGAACCTTTTTTTTTTTTAAGTGCAGTTATCACTGGGAGAACTAGAGATGATTCAAAAACGTGGCTTTGAATTTTTATGGACATTTGATATACTGTATATGAATGAATGTTAAACACAAGTTGTTTTCCCTGCTGTAATTGGTGTCAAATTATGCTTTCAGGTGAAATGAAAGATCCCTGTAAGGACAGAAAAACAGTTTCAAGACTATGCTATTCTCTCTCTCGCTCTCTTTTTAAATTTTCATTTTTTTTATATATATATAAATATGTGATTGTGCTGTTTGTCTTTAGATTTTACTTTAATAAAAGAAAGAAACAATTTGACGTCTCTTGTATTTTTTTAAATCTCAAGTTCACAAATCTGTGTTGACATCTCAAGGGATAACACTGATTTGCATGATAAACTATAATGTTGCTCTAAATATGTTTATATACCCCGCATAAGGAGTAACACTTATTAATATTTAAAGGCCACTATTGAAATATTCCCCTAATTTCCTTGATTTTCTGAAAATCTGCAAGACTTTGTTTTTTGGGTGACTGAAGCACGGCATCTTCTTACTGTGAATATTTATAAGTGTAAATAACTCATGCTGCATATATATTAAAGCATAAATTGCATAACAGGAGAGTAATTGTATGTAAATAGACAGGTGTCTTTCCTGTACAGATGTGCTCAACCCTGTCTCAAAGATGCAGATGGTTTTCAGTTCTGCTTTCGGTTGCTATTTCAGCTTGACTGTTACTTAACGCTTCCATCTGCTATTTGCCATGTTCTCTGAAGCAAGTTTCTGATTTCCTTTTCTGTACATCTTTTTTTTCTACTCCAGTATCTGTAACTTTAAAAACTCTCATGATGTAAATAAGCATTAACAGCTTTTTTTGTGGGGAACCATATCATTATATCATTATTTTGTTTATGTCTACTTGAATTTATTGAAAAAAGCATTTATATGGATGATTTTCATAAACTTTGTACCTCTTATATGTTCTGTTTGCCCAAGTTAATTGATTCTTTCTTTGTTTTAATAGTAAGACGTGTCACTCCACCCACTATTGCTCTGCTGAGTAGAGAGGAAGGAGATAGCATCGTGTTGCAGTGCCAGGTGAAGGATTACTACCCAGACAAACTTACTGTAGAATGGCTTAAAGGTGATCAGCCTGTCAATGCTGATGATAAAAAATTGCAGACCACTAATAAAGTGAATAATAACTTTACTTATATAAGTCAAATATCTATCGGTGCTCAAAATGAAGACAAACTGTACACTTGTAAAGCCACCCACAACTCTGAAGTGCTCAAGCGAGAATATAACACGTGCACGGGTAAGTTGAAAACAATGAAGATAAATTATAGATGTGCTAGGAATGACTGTATATCATTCTATGAAGCTAACTTTATTAATTGAACCTGTACAGCAAAGTCTGTGTTCAAACCTTCAATCCAAGTAAAGAAAGACAATCTCAGAGACATTCTGGAGGAGAGCGAAGTCACATTTTCTTGTATTGTTGAAGCGCCACACGGCACTGCAGTGTCATGGTCGGCAAACACTGCCAAAAAAAACACTGAGGCTCCCAAAGACCTGGACAATAAAATTGTGAGCAACTGGACTTTGTCCAAAGATGAGTGGTTGAAACTGGAGACCATTGTTTGCACTGCTAAACATCCATGTTTCCCAGAAGAGAACGTTAAAATTCAAGTTGGTGGGTTGTTAATTTTGCACCGAAAATGCTTTTTGCATTCTGAATACCACATATTATGTATTAAAATGTATGTTTGCTCTTCAGGTGATATGAAAAAGGATCCTGTAGTGGTGATCAGGAGGACTTTCAAGAAATCCGATCAGTCGGGCAGTGCTTTGCTGGAGTGTGTTGTAAAAGATCTCCCCTTTGGTGAGGTCTGCGTCAGCTTCCAGGTCAACCATTCTAAGATCTTAGAGGTCAAGTGTGTGGATTGGACCCCTTCTGAAAACATGTGGTCCCTGACCACACACTTTACAATTCCTATTGAGCACCAGAAGAAAGGAAACACCTTTTCTTGCACAGTTCACAGTCTTTTCAAAAGCTGGCCATCAGAACCTACTGGAAACATTTTTGGTAGGGAATGAGCATTCAGTGGGTAACTCTTTACAATAAGGTCTCATTTGTTAACATTAGTTAATGCAGTAACTATCATAAACTAACAATATATGTCAATATATAACACTACTCTATGTGCGTGTGTGTTCACTACTCACTGCTCCTAATGTGTGTGCAGTGCACTTGGATGGGTTAAATGCAGAGGACAAATTCAGAATATGAGTTACCTGGCCTTCACTTCACTATATTTTACAGAACTTATACACCTTTGTTAGTTTTAGTCAATAACATGTTCATGGTAGTTCATAATGCATGATGTTAACAGAAATAATTTTTGATCTTTAAAATGTATAAGTAAATGCTGAGATTAACATATTAGCAAATGCTGTATTAGTATTCTTCATTGTTAGTTCACGTTAACTAGTTAACTAATGTAAACAAATTTAACCTTATTGTAAAGTGTCATTTCATCAATACCACATTAATTATATTGGAGACATTCATTCATGGATTGAAATTAATTTTACTAATGTATGGATGTATGTTTTCTTCAATTGACATCTGATGCATTTTATCCCTTAGATGATCCTACCATAGAGCTTCTTGTTGTTTCCAGTGTGGGTCTATTTAGCTCAGATACACAGAAGCTGCTGTGTTCTGGGAAAGGATTCAACCCAAAGATCAAGTGGATTTCAAAATCTGAGGATAAAACTGGCACAGATTTAGGCATAGTCACAATGAGGGAAGATGCCCGTGTAAAAGTGTTCAGTGAGATATTAGTGCCACAGCAAGAGTGGGAAAAAGATGCCAATTACACCTGTCAAATTGATGATGGACGAAGTGGGAAAACAGCTGCAACCACCAGTATTTGTTCAGGTAAACACGCCATACGTGACCCTGGACCACAAAACCAGTCAAAAGTCGCACGCAGAGGTGGACAAAGTACACAACTCCATTACTCGAGTGAAAGTAAAAGTACTGCTCGTCAAATATTACTCTGTTACAAGTGAAAGTACTAAAAACAGATTTGTACTTAAGTAAAAGTACAGAAGTATTTGTTTTTAAAAGTACTTAAGTATCAAAAGTAAATTTCCTTTTTTATGTCAATGCATTATTTTATTATTGCTGTATAAATGTACTCTATGCCATCATGCATGCTAGCGTACGACTACCTTGAACTAATTTAAATACTTGTATGAATGTTACAAAGTTCTTTACAAAGCTGCTGTCACTTTAAGGCAGAATGCACAAATCCTACAATCTAAAAAATGCACTAACCCAGCAATTTGGTTGTTTTAACCCAGCGGTTGGGTTAAATGTTTGCTTAAAACAACCCAATTGCTTGGTTAGTCCATTTTCAACCGAAACACCTACAGTATACACTGATACACATCCGATATTCCCCAAACTGTTTACATTAATTTAAGACATAATCAACTTTGTTTACGTGAATACTTTCCAAAATTAAAATTTTGACATTTTGTATTGGTCTGTTTAAGTGCAAAAAAACCCACAAGGAAACCTCTATTCAGTACTCGTGCTCTGAGAGGCACAAAAAGCCAGACTGAACTGAGCTCTTTCTTCATGCTTTTTCAGATTCATCCATTTGTCTGTGCATCTGTCTCCCAGACATTTACATTTTATGAGACATTCAAGTGTATGCCAACTAAACTAATCTTTATTCTTTTGAGAAAACTGAAACACACTTTCTAAGTATGACCATGGGTGCACACACTGTGCCGAGGAACCGTCTTCTTCAATTTTTCTATAAACTGATCAGTTCAAAAAATGTTGGGAAACTTCACATGACCCCATACAAGTGATTACTGATAGGCTGTCTGCAAAAAAAAAAAACTTTTAAAGAAGAAACATATCATCCACTGACTTTCAAAGCTGCTACAGAAACGACTTTCGACTTTGAGGACCTTGATAGAAATGTAGTGGAGTAAAAAGTACGATATTTGTCTTTCAAATGTAGTGAAGTTAAAGTAAAAGTATCCCTAAAAAATAATAATTCAGTAAAGTACAGATACTCAAAAAGTGTACTTAAGTACAGTACTCAAGTAAATGTACTTAGTTACTGTCCACCTCTGCCGCACGGGTATATTTGTGGCAATATATTTTTCTTTAATGCCAAAAATCATTAGGATATTAAGTAAAGATCATGTTCCATGAAAATATTTTGTAAATGTAAATACATTAAAGCTACACTGTGTGATATTTTCCCCCATCTAGTGGTGAAAAGGTATATGACCATCCAGTGAACTTTAGTTTCTGTTCCTCTCAATTCCGATTTCGTTTCAACTCCTACTGTGGCCGATTTAGTCCAAGATTAACATGGCTTCCAGTTCGACCTCGTCCACATTCGACACGGTGCCTGTGGGATATTCTGTGCCCAGTGGGATGGTTGGAACTCAACTGGCCTAATTATTCGGCTAGAAAGAACTGCAGCTAATCCAGAGTGAACTTTGATGCTAGTAATGTTTATTCAGTCATCCAATTGCAAGGCATAAACAGGTTTGCGTGGATATGTACATAAATGTGGTTTCAGTGAGAGAACAAATAAGGATGGTAAATATACATACACAGTTAAGAACTGTATAACTATACTTATACATTTGTATAATGTAACCGTAAACCAGAGCTTATTGTACCATATATAGGCGCTAAAGGCAGCTGCATTAAAAGGAGCGGAGCTGCCGCTGCTAACAAGCGGTGTCCGGTTACAAAAGTGTGTGCGGCGCTTTAACGTTAGCACTGCAGTGCGCTCTGTATAACAATTGTTAATATGCCGATCAGACCTGATACATATTTCCATCAACATACATTACAAGCAAATATTTTCTATAAACGAATAAACATTGTTGATAACAAAATAACTGAATGATTATTCAAATAGGTGAGCATTATGCTATTGTATGTTGACACAAAAATACTTCTGAGGTGACATCAACTGATTTACGCGATGACACTCTCTGAAACACAACTACAATGACAATAACTATTATTACTTACGGAGTTATTAACGCACAGAAATACCACACAAGGAAAAACAGACTTTTGAGGAATAAACAAGCCAGGAAAACTCCTTATAACTCTGTTACTGACGCTGCTGAGATGAAAACTGTCTCTGCACATGCACCAGACAAGTCTGAACAAGTTGACGCGCACATGCGCGAGGCAGAGAATTTTGTACAGTGCCATCGAGTATTAAAACCGGTTAAAACGCGAAAAGCGAAGCTTGAATTTACGGGTATGTCCCTCTTTGGCTAATGTACTTTCAAGATGGAGGGGCAACATGGCGACCACCGTTAGATCCCATTACCTAATGTATTTTCAATGGCATATTATAAACTTACGAGAATACTTTATTACTTGAAAGAAGTAAATATACATTAATGAGCACATATATTTTTGAAAGAACTAAGTGTTTTTAGCTAAGAATAGACTAAAAAAGTTACACAGTGTAGCTTTAACAAAAAACATTATTAGCAGTGTAATATGTGTTGGTAAGGACTTCGCTTGGATTTTAAAGGCGATTTTCTCAATATTTAGACTTTTTTGCAGCCTCAGATTCCAGATTTTGAAATCGGCCAAATATTGTCCTTTCCTAATAAACCATACATCAATGGAAAGCTTAATTATTCAGCTTTCATGCGATGTATAAAAATGACCCTTATGACTGGATTTGTGGTCCAGGGTCCTCTCTCTCTCTCTCTCTCTCTCTCTCTCTCTCTCTCTCTCATAGTTCAAATAACGTTTCAATATCTGACAATCTTATATTTCATGCAAAAATGTTGTAGTTTCTTTCCTTACCATGTGATTCAGTGAATGTAATATCTTAACAAATAATTTTACCGTCCAATAGTGATGGCACCTTCCAGTCAGCAGGCAGAGGTCTACCTGCTGGGTCCTTCCCAAAATCATGTGAGATCTGGCAAAGATGTGAATTTGACCTGTTTGGTTGTTGGTCAGAGTGCCAAGTTTTTCTCCATCCAGTGGAAAAAGAATGGAGACGGAGTCAATGAAAATCTTGTCTTTAAACAACCACCTATAGACTATGCCAATGGCACTCAAAGCAAGTCAAGTATTTTGAATGTTTCCATTCAAACATGGAATAAATATGATGTCTTTACCTGTGAGGTAAAGCATTTGTGCTCTTTAGTCACACAGCAGCAGAGAATCTCAAAAACCAAAGGTGAGCTCTTACAGTTCTCAACCTTCCGTTGACGAGTTTTGTCATTACTATAAGTTTTGCGCTTGTGTTCACAGACCCCAAAAAACCCACTGTGAGGATATTCAGACCCTCAGACAGCGATCTCTCTGGACTCCAAAATACCAGCCTTCTTTGCTTCATCACCGGTTTCTTCCCATCTGAAATCTCTGTAGAGTGGCAACTAAATGGGATGCAACTCGATGTGTCTCACTCCATTGACAGTCCTGTGGTTGCTCACACTTCAGGAGGTTTTTCAATGCATAGTGCCCTAATATTGCCTGCAGCACAGCGGAAAGATGGCATGTACTCTTGCATTGTTTTTCATGAGTCATCCCAAAGACCATTTAATGCAACTTTGCGAAACTTGTATGGTGGGTGCTATCAGGGAATTATTTATTTTTTTCGTGTTGAAAAATTCTATCTACCGTAGATCTACCATTTTTACCTACATATCTATCTAGAAGACAATAAATACTAAGATAGTAAATACAACAGAATTGATACATACTGCTCTGTATTTACTCTATTGCCTTATCTGTTTCTCTCATGTTTTTTTTTTAGCCTCATTGATCCACTCTGCTCCAGCTGCAAAGCTGCTGCAGGGTGCTAATGAACTGGTGTGTCTTGCGTATGGTTTCAGTCCACCTGCCATCAACATCACCTGGCTGCTTGGAACGACTGATGTGTATGCCTATAATGAAACCAACCCCGCAAAAGGCTCTGATGGAAAATTTAGCATCCGAAGTCACCTGCAGCTGCCTTCAGATTGGGCACCTGGTGACGTGTACACATGCAGAGTCACTCATGTCACTGGTACCCAGTTGCTTAACATCTCCAAAAAATCAGGTATCCAATATTTCATGCACTAAAACATAAGTTTATCAAGGAAATAATTGAGTCAATAAACTGTAGAAATGTCATAATTTTCAAATGATCTTATTGTTTCTTCTGTTTGCATGTTACAGCAATATTTGAAGTGGCTATATTTATGAATGAGAACAAAGCTGAATCTATTGCACAGGATACAGTTGAAGAGGCCTGGAATATGGCCTGTGCCTTCCTCGCCCTCTTCCTCCTCTCTCTTCTCTATGGGTGCACAGTGACATTGGTCAAAGTGAAGCCTCAATGAGCAACATTTGGTCTGTGTGTGGGTGTGTTTTTCTTTTTTTGTTGGCTTCTTTTGCTTTCTTATGCATTTTCTTTAACTTTTCTTTTGCTTTGCGAGATTGAAATGGTAAATTTCAACTTTTAGCCCTGTGGACATTTAAATATAAATAAATAAACTTATAAATAAATACATTTTCAAACACACTTTTTACTAATTTATTTAACCTGTCTACCTATAAGGGAGAGCGGGGCACAACCTAACGCGGGGTTAGTTGTAACACACATGGTTTAAAACTTTCCACCCATGCCAGGATGACGAAACTTAGTGTATTTAGCATACTAGTTACCATATCAACATAATTTAGAGAGAAAAAAAATTCTGCCAAAATTAAAAACATATTTGGAAGATATCACTGAACATTTATGTAACCATTTAACTTATACACTGTATTAATTAAACAAAACCACATAATTGTACTAGACGTGTGAAATTAATGTGGAAAAAATAAATACTCTTAACCAGTGAATTTACACAAACTGCATTAGGTTGTGCCCCGCTCTCCCCTATCTGTTTAAACACTGGAGATTTCTGTGAAGTATTTCTGAAAGGTCCACTGTATCTCTTGTGCATTGTGTTTAAGAACATTCTGTAATGAAATAACATTTTTGGAATAAAACTGGCGAACTCTGCATTGTCTTGCTAAGGCTGATTTCACAGCCAGAAGAATTGTTAGGTATCATCCTCTATATTAAAGTAATGTTTACACCCTAGGCTATTTAAGTAATTTGACAAATTACAGTTTGAGTGGACATTAGCTATGCACAATAAATAAAAATGGTTTATTTAACTCTTTATTTAGATTATCATTGTTTCAAACATGTAATAACAATAATAACAATTTGTGTTCAGTGCACACAGACTCACAGCAGTAAATTTAGGGTGTGTCTAAATCAGTTCAGTAGTCAGGGCACTGATCAGGTTGTCAGCCCATTGATTTATTCCCTGATCAGTGCCCTGACTACTGAACTAGGGAGCTGATTGAGACGCACGCTAGTTATGGGAGAAACGAAGATTTTCAAAGCATCGAATCAATTGAACCACTTGCTTCACAATATGATTCAATGTTTCGCAGCGTTTGAAACGACACGAGCTGGTGACCCCTGGTGGTCAGAAGTGGAAATGCAACAAAAACGCTGGCCAAACATGCATACAAACCGATAACGCCTTTTACAAACCCATTGCAAATGTTTTGTTGAAAGTTAAATCTATCAAATGCAATGAACTAATCATCTAATAAGATAAAATATCAAGTGTCTGTGTAATCAATCCTCGGGGCATGTTTTTTGTTCCATGTAGGTTATGGCTCAGCTAAACAGGCCAAGAAGAGACTATTAACTACTATTATTCATTTTAATTGTATTAATGTCTCAATAAAACATTTACAAATGTATAAAACTGATCAGAGATCAGATCAGGTAAAACCAAAACCCAAAGAGACGTGTTCAATGGTTCGCCACTGGAGGGCGATCTCAGTCCGCATGATTAATGGAATCACGTGACTTTGGCAGTTTGATCAAGCTCCGAACCACTGATTCGAATCAAACGATTCTTAAAGGTTTCGAAGCTTCATGTTTCGAAGTCGCCTATTACTAGCAGTAATTACGCGGTACAGCAGGTGGCAGTAAGTCTCCATGAAGCTAATGACAAGCGCAGAGAAGAAGAAGAATATGAGTTGTGGCTGGTGTGAGCTGCTTCCATTTTATCCCTAATTTTGTTAGTGTAGCTTTTTAAAAGAGAATTTCCTATACATATTTATCGAATACCCAAATAAGAAGCGATATCAGCAGACGGACGAGGTGCTACAAGTATTGTTAAGTGAAGTAGATCACCAGACCTTCTCTATTTGTCCGGTAGAAGGTACGTTCATTTCAAACATACATACATCAACATCTCTATAGCACAACTAAAGATTTACGGTGAGTTTAGCGCGTTTTCTGACTTAAATGTATAACGTTACTCTGGATGTTAAAGTTATAAAATTCATGTCGGTGTATTCATCCAGTATAATAAGGACATTGCGAACATATGCTGTCCCTTTCCATTGTCTTTTAAATCAAGACGTATTTAAAATGTGTATGTAAAACCACGTAAGGGCGCCAGAATGTCATTAATTGGTTAGTTTTCTTATGATGACCTGCTGGCTGTACATTTTACTTTTTATTGTATGGCTTCTTAAAAGAAAATATTACCAACGTAGAACCATTGAAATGGACATCATAATATATCATGTGAAAAGTATAATTAATCTGAAATCCAAGTTACGTTTTCTATGGACTATGTAAGTAACATTCTGTAACATATGAAAAATTAATAATGATGATAAAAAAAAGAGAAAAACACATGATACGAAGAATCCAGTCTTATCAGCAGCCAAATAAAAGCTGTTTCCTTTCATTAAAGTTTTATTTTACATTGAGCGGGTCGCCTCATGTGGGCCAACATGGTGATGATCATATGACCAGAGGCGGCCTTTGCTATTCCAAGGCCCATTTCAAAGAACTTATTATAGTATATTTTCTTACAGGTCATTAAGGGTACTTCTTGCTCTGCAGTAATGACGTCACTGGTAAGTGTCTCAGCATCTAGTCATAATCATTCAGAATGACAGTCAGTCAGACTTGGCAGAATAGAAATTATGTTTAAAGTTTTACCTATAATATCATCAAACTGTACAGTTCAACAGTAAAAGCTCTTAGAAGTATAACCTGTCTCTCAGCCCTAAGAGATTGTTCATGTTTTGCAGGGGAGCAGCAGTTCCTCCACGACGGAGTATGTAGTTCGAGTTCCTAAGTAAGATTTTATTTATTTATATCATTTCAACTAGAGTGTCTATAGATCCTTGACAGTGAGAGTGATTGATATCTGATCTCAGGACCTCTTACTTTGCCCAACAGAAACACCAGTAAGAAATACAACATAATGGCTTTCAATGCTGGTGATAAAGTCAGTTGTTCCACATGGACTCAGGTAAACAGACATTATATAAGGCCATTACTTTATTCCATATTTTGCCATATTTTTGTCCCTGTCTTTTTTTCTCACTGCCTGTTGTTTTCTCTTTTTTTAAATGATCTATCTATCTATATCTATGATGTTTAGGCTCGTATGGAGCGGGACATGAGCAATAGGCGTATATATGGTGAGGAGGAGACTCAGGAGGGGGCGGCAGGCAGTGAGTTTGGAAAAAAACAGAGAGAGGAATCGCGAAGGAAGAAGTATGGCATCGTTACGAAGGAGTTCAAGGTGGAGGACCAACCCTGGATCCTTAAAGTTAACGGCAAGGCAGGAAGAAGGTACACGTTTGTATGTCACCTTATTCGATGTTAGGGCCCTATAATTTCGGAATTGTGGAATCCAGTAATAAAAATTGAATTTAAATTGAATGTCTGGATGTTGGCAAAATTTGGATTGATAAATCAAAAGGAGGGCTGTAATTTGACCGTCATTAGATACACACAGAAACTCAAAGGTTTTCACTACAACCCAACTAAATAAAAGTTTGGTTTAACTTGAAGATACTGACAGAAACTCTGTAATATTGTACAGTAGAATGCACTTCTCCAAGTAATAATACAGTTTATTATAGTAGTATATATTTTTTAAAGGTACAGTAACTTTTGGCCCTCTAGCAGTTAAACAAAACTGCATGCATTTTGCAGGAGAACATTGTTTTGGTTGTGCTTCGGCTCTGCGTGACTGTGGATGAATATGGTTCTTTCTCATAACTAAAAGAGAGAGAGAGAGAGAGAGAGATTATCCTACTGCTCATTTACTAGTAGTAGGGATGCATGATATATCGGCAGCATATTATTATTATTGGCCGATAAATGCTCATTTTTAATGTTATCGATCCCATAAGAAAATTTGGCCGATATATTCAAGCCGATAGATAATGTATCAGTTCCTTCAGCTGAGACACTTCAGATGTTTACTATTACTGTAAAATTATACAATACAAATGCTTATTACAAGCTTACTATAGTGAATCAGGGTAAGACAAAAACATGCTTTGAAAGAAGGATTGATGATGACTAATTTTTTTTGTAATTAATTTTCAACCAAAAATGTACATAGTGTAAATTTAAGGGATACCACACCATTATTCATCCATATTGTTGTGCAGCATTTTGTTAGAAAATAATTGTTCAAGTTTCATCTGATTACATTTTAAAAGATTAATTGAATTGTTAAAATACTATGCATTAATTTGATTACCACAATTTTTGAGAATACATTTGTATGAAATAGTAAAACAGTATTTCAGAAAAAAATGAAACGCATTTTATATTAACTGTTATTGTAAAAATTAACACATTTTTAATAATTTAACTGATTAGGCATCTCTTTTATTTATTACAATTTTATTAAACCATTAAAATGGAATCCAGAAATATTTAAATGGAAAACTTGAAATTTGGGAAAAAATAACACTGAATTTGTGAAGAAATAAATCAGGATTCATATGGCCAAGTGTGATTATATGTTGCATGCCTTTGGACAACACCTCATGTTCTTCTCTTCCACTCAGATTCAAGGGTCTGAAAAAAGGCGGCGTCACAGAGAACGCTTCCTACTACATCTTCACGCAGTGTGCCGATGGTGCCTTTGAGGCGTTTCCTGTGCACGCCTGGTATAACTTCACACCACAGGCCAAACACCGCACGCTCACAGCCGAGGAGGCAGAGGAAGAGTGGGGCAGGTGAGGGGAGGTTTAATGGTTGCATTCATGAGAACAACCTCTTAGACCGCAAGTTTGTAGTGATAGTAAATGTCCAAAGCTCAAAAATCACATCTGCTTATTTTTCCATATAGGAGGAACAAAGTGGTGAACCACTTTAGTATCATGCTTCAGCGACGTCTCCGGGAACAGGAGAGAGGAGACGATGATGAGGAAGAAGGAGAAAAAGGAGGGAAGAAAAAGAAGAAGAAGGGAGGCAGGGGTGGAGACCTGCGCATACATGACCTCGAGGATGATTTGGAAATGAGCAGCGATGAGAGCGACGGCAGCAATGGAGAGGGTGAGCAAAGGGTCTGAGAGGAAGAGGAATGTCAAATGTAGGACTTTCTGAACTAAATGTCTTCTTTTAATGCAGATGATGAAGCCAAGTCGAAAGGTAAAAAGGACAAAGGCCCCAAAGGCAAGGGAAAGAAGAAGAAGAAAAAGGGCAGCGACTTGGAAGGATTCGAGGATAGTGATGATGGCGACTTTGAGGGGTTGGAGGTTGACTACATGTCTGATGAGAGCAGGTGACTCCAATGACACTCAAATCTTTAAGTACAGTTACTAATGGGGTTTAAGTACAGTTACTAATGGGGTTACCTAATGGGGTTTTGGTTTCCTTGCCACTGTTGCCTCTGGCTTGGCGTGCTCAGTTGGGGACACTAAAGTTTTCAACTAAACATCGAAATAAATCTAAATAATAAACTAAATTAACCATTTAAACTAAATTACTGATCGAATTATTGATCTAAAGCCCACACTGTCACTGTATGATAATTGAAATGAACTGATGACATCAGCGTTTTTTCCAGAATGGCTATACAGCTGAATAAAATTATGCTGCATTATTTTCCTGTTTAACACTGTAAAGCTGCTTTGAAACAATCTACATTGTTAAAAGCGCTATATAAATAAAGTTGACTTGACTTGACTTACTGTTGCCACATGCAAACAGCCCTCTTTTCATGGTTACTGTAGTCTGATCATTAGCATCTTCCTTTCTTTGCTCCAGTTCTGAAGAAGAGGAGCAAGAGAAGACCAAGCCCAATAAGGGAGAGGATGTCCCTAAAGGTTGGTGACTCTAAAGGGTTCCCCCCCCTTTTTTTGCAGGAATGCACTTAATCTAATGCAGATATTTGATTTGAGGCAACTCTGTGAAGCTCTAACTAACAGCTTTCTTTCAGGAATCGATGAAATGTCTGAAAGTGAGGAAGAGAGTGAGGAAGAAAACAAGAACGAGGAAGATGCCAAGGAGGAAGAAGAGGAGGAAGATGGAAAGAAGACACCAGTGCAGGTGGAAAAGAAGAAAAAGAAAGGTAAAATCAGACTCAATTTGACATTTATTGAAGGCTAGGTGTGCCATGTAAAAATAAAAAGGACTAAATTATCAATTCATACATTAACAAAAATAATTATATAAAGTATTAAATGTCAGACACATTTAAAATGTTTAAAAAAGTGTAACAGTAAAATAATAAATTGGCACTAAATAGTTATCGTTATTGGTATCTTAAAGGGTTAGTTCACCCAAAAATGAAATTTCTTCCATTAATGACTCACCCCAATGTTGTTCCACACCCGTAAGACCTCCGTTCATCCTCGGAACACAGTTTAAGATATTTTAGATTTAGTCCGAGGGCTTTCAGTCCTTTGAATGTAAGTGTATGCACACTTTGCTGTCCACATCCAGAAAGGTAATGAAAACATCATCAAAGTAGTCCATATGTGACATCATTTGGTTAGTTAGACTCTTTTGAAGCGTCGACAATACATTTCGGTCCAAAAATAACAAAAACGAAGACTTTATTAAGCATTGTCTTCTCTTCCAGGCTTTGTTTGAATCCGCGTTCACAACGCCACAGTGACGCTGCTGACGTAAGACGCTGTGACGTGTTATCTGGTTATCTTTGGCGATTAGGGCATCCGGGACATGCACACTTGCGCACCATTTAAAAAAAAATATAGCAATACAAACAATGTAGAACAGCTTGTTTACAGCGTGCGTCTCCCTCAGACTACAAACGAAGCTCTGTCGCACCAGATAACACGTCACAGCGTCTTACGTCAGCACTGTGGCGTCGTGAACGCGGATTCAAACAAAGCCAGAAGAGAAGACAATGCTTAATAAAGTCTTCGTTTTTGTTATTTTTGGACCAAAATGTATTGTCGACGCTTCAAAAGAGTCTAACTAACCAAATGATGTCACATATGGACTACTTTGATGATGTTTTCATTACCTTTCTGGATGTGGACAGCAAAGTGTGCATACACTTACATTCAAAGGACTGAAAGCCCTCGGACTAAATCTAAAATATCTTAAACTGTGTTCCGAGGATGAACGGAGGTCTTACGGGTGTGGAACAACATTGGGGTGAGTCATTAATGGAAGAAATTTCATTTTTGGGTGAACTAACCCTTTAATATGTACTGTTCTTGGGGTGAACAGGATTTCATAATAGTTCTCCATAATATTGACATTATCCTTATTATTATTAAATATTTTTTGTAAATATTGTGTATTTTGTTTCAGACAGCAGTGGCGAGTCAGACAGCTCTGAGGACAGTGATATTGAAGGAGAGGCAGCTTCAGCACTGTTCATGGTGGTAATGGCCTCAATTTGTGTGTATGTGTGTGTGTTTGGGAGAGAGAAATCGAATGAGAGGGAGAGAGTGAGAGTTGTTGTTCTGATGTTGTTTCATGTGTATATGGTACAGTGCTCTCTTGTTATGCCCCCTTTCACAGAAGAAGCGCACACCTCCTAAGCGAGGGGGTGGGCGTGGCTCAGCAGGTAGTTCAAGGACTGGAAGTCGACCTGGCACACCTTCTATTGACAACGCTGCCACTTCAAACACTCTGCGTGCTGCTGCAAGCAAACTGGAACAAGGTACACTCAAAGAAACTCAAATGATAAAAAATGTTAATTAAATGAATTGCATATGGTGATCAGTTAATTGATTTATTCACACAAAAAAATGTATCCATAATAACGCAAGTGCACAGAACCTCCAAAGTGAGCATGATTGTAACCAATCAGTCTTCTGAAGTGAAACTATAGGTGTGTTTGAGAAAAATACTAATATTTTAAACTTTTTTTTTTTTTTACTATAAACCAGGGTTCCTCAAACTCGGTCCTGGAGGGCCGCTGTCCTGCAGAGTTTGGCTCCAACCCTGATCAAACTCACCTTCCTGTGAATTTCTAGTGATCCTGAATACCTTGATTAGCTTGCTCAGGTGTGTTTGATCAGGACAGAAACTCTGCAGGACAGCGACCCTCCTGGACCGAGTTTGAGGAACCCTGCTATAAACCATTGCTTCCAGCCAATTGTCATGTGAGTTCACGCTGTGAACACTATGTGAACTCATTGCACGTTGTAAAACATGACATAAGCGTGTTGTGAACCTCACGAAAAGTGCCATGGAAGCACAGGACTGTCATTCTTGAGTGGGTTTCACTTCAGATTTTTGTTTATCTGACGACAGAAAGTCAAATACATCCGGGTTGAGGGTGAGTAAATGAAGAGAGAATTTATTTTTGGGTGGACAATCCCCTCACGCATTAATAAGCCATAGCGGTATTATTAACTGCCTAGTATTTTCTTATTTCATCTTGTCTGTTTAAACTTCCATGTTTACGCTCTTCTGTCTCAGGCAAGCGGCAGACGACCGTACCGAGCGCAGAGACTCCGGCGGCAAAGAGATTAAAGATGGAGCCCAGCCCTCAGAGCTCTTCAGGGAAGAGCACACCCCAACCAGCATCAGGGAAATCCACCCCCAGCTCCAGGTACTTTTCATCTCCATCCAAAAAATATCCAATGTTCCATATGTCCAAGTAAAACAGCTTCTCAAACAGGAAAAAAATTAGGGTCTGTGTGGGTCATGATTTTGTCCATTGGAAATTGATTGGATCACTGGATGGTTGTGGTTTGCTATTGCTCATGTTGGTCATGTGAGAGCCAGGTTGTCCCGCCCTCGTGCCAGTAAACACTTTATCAGAGAAGAGATGTTGAAGTTATTTTTATGAAAGATTCTGAAGGCACATGAATTTGAATTCATGGTAACTTTAAACATTCCCTAGTCTTCCCCAGATTCATACAATCTTCAGCTCACTTTTCTCCCCAGCTCTGGGTCCCATTCTCCAGCTGTGCAGTCCATTTCCTCTATTCCCTGAATCTTGGAACCAGTTATACTGTGTGTGTAGTACACCCATAATACAGAATTTATGCTAAATCTCAACATCTAAATATCAATTTTTTTCCCCTCCAAATTGCAGACAAGTTCCGCCATAGTCACAAACCATATTATGTATTTCTCATTTCAACAAGCATAAATCCATTCTTCCACCTCTCCTTTAGTGATGTGTTGCTGACAGAGGATGCCGTGCGCAGGTATCTCATCAGGAAGCCCATGACCACTAAAGATCTGCTGAAGAAGTTCCAGACTAAGCGCACCGGCCTCAGCAGCGAGCAGACCGTCAACGTGCTCGCCCAGATCTTGAAGAGGCTTAACCCAGAGAGGAAGAACATCAATGACAAGATGCACTTCTACCTCACTGAGTGAACCCAACTGAGGAGAGAGTGAAACACGGAGCACCCGTCACCAGCACCACCAGCTCTCCTTTTAGAATACGGCTCATTTAGTTCAAGACCTACTTGGTCTGAAACGTCCGGATTTTCTTGCCGTCATTTTGCTTTTAACCATCCGGCATTTATTAACAGCAATTCTTAAATGCTGTTAATGGAGTTGAAGATGAGGGCGCTGGAGGTCCACAGAGTAAAACGACAAAGAAAATGGCGAGAAGAAAGAGAGAGGAGTATGTTTTTGTTTATTATAACAGATATTGGCAAGATGCGTTTGAAAATGTCACATGCCTCAAGTTTAGTATCAGAGAGACACTGGGTAACATCATTCTTTCAAGATTCTTTTCAAGAAAACTGATGAATTTTGAGAGACTTTACCCAGAGAATGCAGCCGCATTCGTGGCTTTTATTACACATTAATTTCTTATTTCTTTTGTTGTTGTTTTTTTAACTGGTTGAAGAGCATTGCACTGTTTAAAAGCTGTAAATGTTACAACTTTTGCAGGAGTTTTTCTCCTTGGTAGTACATTAAATTTGTTTAGAATGAATACCAGAGTTTTATTTGGAAAAAAGCCACAATAGACATTGCAAATGGAAGCAGAAGCTTTTTTACATTAGAAATTGCATAAATCAAATCTCACCCCTTCATAAATCCTCCAGAGGTATTTAAACCACATTTTAGTGAGCTGAATGTTATCAAGCTACCCGTTGTTTCCAGTTTCTTTGTTGTTATTCCAGGGCAAATGCATCTGATTGCATTTTAATAGCCATGTGAGAGTATCTGAAAGGTGAACAATGTGTCGACATCTAAACCAGTGAGCCACCGTATTTTTAAGGCAGGAGCTATAGTCAGTCCAGTCTCTTCTTTTACACAGGCAGGTTTCGACAGATCACAGAGATGCGCCGATGACGTGGAACCTTCTGTCCTGAGAAAAAGGAATCTTCATCTTTCAGGATTTCATGGGTGAATTTAAAACGAGCATCATCCCTGTTGATATAAACAAATAGTTAAATGGGTGTTCACATTCTGTGGTAAGCAAAATATATTTTAGTTATTCTGTAGCTGCCAATTATGTGAATAACAAGAAAGAAAATTAAATGGGTTGGGTAACTACCTCAATATATAAAGTGAGCGCCGGCTCAGAAGCAAGTCCACCCAATCTGCGGAATTATTTTCAGGGACCAGACGCATAATACTATCGGACAACAGGCTCAGCCCTGCAATAGTGCTTCCACAGAACTGACAAGAGAAAGCAACGTTCATGGAGAACAGAAATGTACAAATAACTGCTGTGCTAACTGTGGAGGCTGATAATGTACAAATAACTCAAAGGCAGACCTTCACGCTGTCAATATGGGGTTTGATATAGCCCTCTTTGTCCAGGTCCAGAACATGAATCGGCCCAAGCAGTGGACTGCCTTCAGGAAATGCAACTGCTCTCACCCGCCTTAAGATGCTTTCACACTCAACTCCCCACTGCAGCCGTTCTGTTTCTTTGTAGCCATGGATAGCCTGAGAAGAAAAGAGATTAAGGTGATGGAAATAACAGCCTGACGTCCCTGTTGAGTGAGAGCATAGTAAGAGCATTTTGAAATGTATTCCAAGGAATTGGAAGATGGGGTGAACGTAGTTTATAGCCAAACAGCAGAAATATTACAAATAAAACTTGCAAGTAATACGTTTACAACATTTTTGGGTTTTAACACAACATACAGAATTGCATTTAATAAATAGGAATATTTAAATTAAAAAGAGTAAAAACATTTTCAGTCAAGACATGTAATTTTAATTTAAATGTCTATGATTTTAATTGGTATTATTTTAATTCAAAAGATTAAACTAGGTCACACGAAACACACTTAATAAACACAGAAAAAAATCGTAATAAAGTCCCTACGTTTATTACAGTAGGTTTTGTTTTTGGTGAAATTATTTGGACTTCCAATGACACAGAGCCATAGAGAGAGAGAGTTGCGACAACGGAAGTTCAAAACGCTTGATAGTCACGTGATTCATGTAGACCTCGAATAGTTCCAGGAAGTGCTTTGACGGGCAATTCAAATTGATAGTCACAGTGACAGAACTGCGCTTTTTGGTAATTAATAGTCAATAAATGCATTGATTTTCAATAATTTTATTACACATCGACATGTGTATGTAGCATGAGTATGTAGTTACAGCGATGTTGTTTTTAAAATATATATTTTTTTAATGATGAATAATCTACACAAGCAGGCTTTAATGTACAAGTTATTTTGATTAAAATGTGCTGATCATTTAAAATCCCACTGATTAAACGTCTTCCCTTTTAAAAGTGCATCACAAACGGTCTGTTCTGCTGTAACTCTATGGCGCGGCTGCTACTTCCGGGAACTATTGAGAGTCTCCGCGAGCCGCCATTGCTGTAAAAAAAAACCGTTCCATTGGAGTCTATGGAGTTGTCGCAACTCTCTCTCTCTATGGCTCTGCAATGACAGAAACGATTGTTTCCAAGCAGGTTTCCCAAACACGTTCCTCTCTTCTGTTCTTCAAAGTAGCCCCGCCCCAAACTCACACCATTGGAAGAGAGCCGCCTGATTAGCATTTCTGATTGGCCAACGCGCGCGGTTCGTTCGCGCTCAAATTCTTTACTTGCCGCTTTCAGAGCTTTTACTAACGTTACACACCTAACGTTATTTCTTTTTTTACAGTTGAGTTTATGATTTCAACGTTTTCAAGAAAGTTTTGGGTTCACTTGAAAATTACAGGTAGGTTGTACTTGTAACTAAACTCAAGAAGCATTACCCATAGAAATCATAAACAACGGTTACAATACGAGTATGTTTTGGTATGAAATGACATTGAATGGCAGTATTTATAGTATAGCTAGATACACATATACTTGTTAGGCTACTTACATGGTCCCAGTGGTCAAATTCATATCGTTTTTTTCTAAGACCTGGCTCTACTTCTTTAAAAAGGGCATTCTCCTCTTCCTCGCTGATGAAGTTCTGTCTAACGTCAACTTGTTCACGCACTGCGGACAGAATTTCCTGAGACGATCCACACAACCATTTACACTCGTGCCCTTTTCGTAGTGCCGCGTTATCCGATGAAAACCTATACAATAGGTGGCATTGGAAAGATTTCCTCTGTACTTGTTTCACTACTCTAATTAGCAGTGTCATGCTTTCGAGGACGTATGATGACGCCTTAAAACAGACAATATCCACAATATTCAGCGTACCGGTGTCTCTACTGTCAAAGACGAGGCGCCATTTTGAGTTCGCTACGAATTATGGGATTTGAAGTATTTATTGCAAGTGGTGAAAAGCGACACAATACAAGTTCACGGGAAATTGTGAGTGCAAGCAGCAATTGTAATCCAGTAAAAATGCAAATTTAACACAATTTAGACAACTAATCAATGTAATAAGGGCACTGTAAAACGCTTTGGATAAAAGCGTCTGCCAAAATGCATAAATATATAATCTAAATTAATTTTAGTTTTATAAAACAGTATTTCGTTAATTTTAGAACCATGTTATTATGCATTTTGCAAACGGAGCTGCATGCAGATACAGACCTAAGCGAGTTTTATTTGCTCAATGCCGTTTTAATTGAGTCAAGACAACATGATACTAGAATACTAGATCATTTATGTCTAATTGCAATACCGCTTTTCAACAATAGGGAGCGCCATATGACTGTTGCTAGCTGTGATCGCTACAGAGGAAAATCCTGTATTTTTTCTGTTCGTTTAAAAAAAATGTATGCCATGGTATGAAAATATAAGTACATAGCAAAATATAAAAAGTACATAAATGGTAATGAAATCAAAGCATCAATTATAAATAAATACACAAACTTTAGCAAAATAAATAAAAAAGGATAAACAAGTTTACTGTCTTAAAAAGAGCTTTAATTATTTGAGAATTCAATTTGGGTGTACTGTTGGACCTCTTTTCTAAAAACAATGAATAAGGGACATTGACGAGTGATTTTGCTTCAGTGAACATATCCTTACCTCCTTGCAAAATGTTAACTGTAACCTTGTTAGTCAATATTCAAAAGTCCATACTTTTTCATTTTTTCAAAGTTCTCCCAATATGACACCACAGAAGGATTTGTTAAAACCTCCTTTTGGAAAAGAGACCTTATTCTAAAGTTACGCAATGAAGGGAAAGCCCTGTATTTCTGTATTATTTCCCCCCCATCTCTCCCTATTTCCCCCCCCTCTGCTAATATCTCCCCTTCTAAAATGATACGATCCAGTTTCTTGTACTGGCCTCCCCCTGCTGGCTATTCACTATTAATGTGGAATACATTGTTATCCAAAAGTGTGACAATATACAATCCAGAGCTGCGTTTCCCAAAAGCATCCTAACTAAGCCTAAGTTGATCGTAGAACAATTGCCACCAATGGTCTATACGTTGAATTTAGGCTTATGATGCTTTTGGGAAACACAGCCCAGATCAATTTCTAATGTACCTTTTCAGACTCTTATGTCACTGTTCTTTTAGACGTTTAGCTCGCTCTCGCTCTCTCTCACACACACAAAACACATTGACTGGTTTCTCTCATCAATTAGCCTGCAAGACTGTAATGATGGTAATTAATTGTAATTGTAATGGTCAGGCAGTGCTGTTTGTGGCAGTAAGAGGGCATTAAACAGTCTGTAAGCAAGTGAGATTTACAGGCAGTAAGATGTTGAGTGCTGATGCATGGCTCTGTGAAAATGTGCAGTACATCCAATCTGTATCCACTACAGCAAAAATTAGACGATTGCAAAGCCAGGAATTACTTAAAGCATAGCCTCATAGAATAGTTTGTTTTTCTGGAGCAAGTATGCACTGTTTACATTACACTAAGTTGTGATATTTTATACGTAAAGATAATTCCAAAAAATACTTTTAGAGGGAACCATATTTTTTTGTAGATCCTCTAAAACAGATCCTCCGTATAGTTATATTAGAAAAAAGCAAAAGCTTGTCTGAGAAAATGGTGGATGACAAGAGTTCTACGGTAAAATTGGTCGAGTAACATTTTTAAGGAGGGGCTTAGAAAAGGGTCAATTCTCAAGGAGAAATCAACTTTTTGCATGCATACACACGCAGACAAACACAGCAACATATTTATCTCACTTCCTGAGAGGTCTGTCTGGCCGCCCTCCAAGCCTGTCCTCCTGCAAGAGCCTTCTCTCAATGCATGGGCTTCATGACTGACAGCAGCTATTCTAAAGAACACAGGAAACCATTTAAGCCTCCAAGATTCAGAGAGCTTGTCAAGTGACTGCATATTGCTCAAATTATTGTAATGGACATTTAGAGTTATAAATGAGTTTGATTTCCTGCTGCACAAGTCATAGACAGGTTTGCTCACACAAACACATACTAACACGAAAAAAAGTTTGTTGAAGAATGTTGATAACCAAATAGTCCATTGTGTGGACAAAAAGACACTGAGACATTTATCAAAATATATTTTATGCTTCGAAGAATGAGATGATGAGCCAATTATATTCTTGATATTCATTTCTAGGTGAAATATCCCTTTAATTCCATTGGATTGGGAATCACTGATGTATCCGAGATGTCTGGCTTTGAGTGGAAAAAAGACGCTGAGCTTGGGAGTCGAGTGAGGCAAGTAGAGCAAAAAGAAAGGTATTGTGATGACTTCAGTTCTGTCCTTTTGTAAAGATGCTGGCCTACTTAACACTTAAAGGTGTTTGGAGCAGTTTGATTCAGTGTTCAATTGCTGTAAGGAGATCAACAAAGACATTCCAAATGTCTTGCTATTACTGGCATTTTTTTTTAAAGGTTTTACTATTTATTTTTTGCAACATGAACTGCATAGTGAATAGTTCCTTGCGGATTGTCAAACATCATGTTAAATGTGTCTATTTGCTTTATCTCTTGTTGGTGCTGTTAATGAGACTGAGGGGGAAAGGCACAGCAAAGAGAGATGGATGGAATTTTTGTCCGGGGCTTTTAATAATTCTACGCTGTTTAAAAATGTATTATACCTACACCAGGCTCTTTCCCCAAATAAAACACTCCGCTCAAAGGATGATGGCCCACTTTACGCTCACACAGTCTCAGTATCACAGCTACATGGCAACATAATTCATCTTTGTCTCTTACCTGCAGCAAAAAGTATCTATTATTTGTGTTTTCATTTTGGTAGTATAAAATAGGACGTTTATAAACAGACCAGACCACTAGAGAAGCTCATAAACACACAAAGCAATCATGTCTGCAACGTTCTTATTTTCTCTTGTAGGCCTACATGTTTATTGCATCCGACACAGTAACATACAGAGGGCTGATATATTATGGTGTGGCATGTTCCACTGACCAGCAGGATTTATATCTGGAAGATAAAGGTTAAATAAGGAGCAGAGAACCTGGTATACATGCAGTTTATGAATTATTCAACTTTATGAGTCACTGAGTTTAGCTTCTGCTGCAAATACACAGCAGCATTACTTCAGAATTCTTGATCGGCCCTGTGTGTGTCTATGTGCACATTTGGAACATCTTTGTCACCATCATATGCAGTCACTGAATGCACACATTTAGACTGAAGCACATGAATTCTTCTGACTCGTCCGGCTGTTGCCTTTGTTGTAAGATTTACATGCGACAGTTTTATGGGTGCACTGAACACTTGATCGAATTTCAATTGATTTAATGACGGTGTTCACACCACATTTTCTCTGAATCGGAGCATAATTGACCGAACTTATCTATCAAAGAACGAATCATAGTCTAAGAGACCGGCATTCACTCATAAGTCAGTTTTCAATTTTGGCAAAATATATATTCTTTTTTTTTCTTTGTAGAGTGTAGTGCATGAGACATCTTATGTCTCTCTCTCTCTCTCTCTCTCTCTCTCTCTCTCTCTCTCTCTCTCTCTCTCTCTCTCTCTCTCTCTCTCTGTGTCTCTGTCTCTGTCTCTCTCTCTCTCTCTCTCTCTCTCTCTCTCGTTGACTGTGTGCTTTCTGTGTGCTGCTGTGTTAGATTAGTGTGGCATGCTTTAATAATGCACTAAGGGAGGGGTGTTTCTGCTTGGCAGCAGGAGAGAGGCTCTGGCATTCAAAAACAGTCGCCTTGTGAACCCCAACTGTGTGACACGGCTGACACAACAGGACTACATGCAGCACACATCACAGCATACAATCAACCCCTTTCATAATCAATACAAACATTCACAATATCAAGAGACAATTAATTAATTAATTAGTGTTAATGCTAGAATAATTTCACATATACACTCCTTCTGCTTCTATTATCTTTATCTTCTAAATGTGTTTTCTGAAAGTGTTTTCTGGGCCCACTAAATTGTATTGTTTTTTTAAATGTTTTAGCGATGTTAAAATTCCTGTAGAGGCAGCTGTCAGTTATAAGACAGATGATGAGCAGGATTTGTCTCGATCAGTTTTTTTTGTGGTAGAATCTGCTAGACACGTCATGTACAGTCACTTAATTGGCAGCGTTGATTTAGTAAGATAATGAGTCCTGTGTTTTTGTTGTGTGTTTATGGGTGCTTGATTCCTTTACTGTAGAGATGTAGTCTTTATATTTAGCATTTAATTTGCATGCTTTTTTTTCCTCTGTCCTCAGTTTGATTAATGAATTTAGGCCACAGTTTGGAGCTCTGACTCACCAATTCTCAAGGTTGTTAATTTGGAATAATTTAAAGATCATTTTACAAATCATTAAATTAGCATGTTGCACATGGGCAAGGTGTAAATTATAATCTGTCCTCACATTGATCTGCATCAATTATTGGCAAGCGAACACTTCATGGTATTTTAATGTTAATTACTTATTGAAATTTAAGTAGGAATTTGTTGAAAATCCACCACTCGTTTGTTTTATTCATTTGGAATATAAACTTGTTATTGCAGAACCAAGAATTTTGTATTATTTGGTTCTTCGTCACATATTTTATTTACATTCAATCTATGGATTGATATTTTGAAACAATCAGTTCAGAAGTAAGACCCATGGCTGTGTGCAATGTTTCAGCACCATGGACAGTGGACAGCTGCCTTAACGGGCGACCTTATAGTGAAAGATTGAACCATAGGTCACACTTTGTTTGGGGTTTTATTAAGGCACCACCCAAAAATACTACAAATAACACTCTCCATAGATTTAGGTTTTTATTTACGTTTCAATTCGTCTTCAACTAGTTTTTCAATAACAACCCATGTTAAATTAGTATAATTCTCACACTGTGTAAGCCCTCTAAACCCACTTTACTGCCGCTTAGTCTGACTGTTCAGAGATACATGAGAAATCGTCTGTTGGTCTGTTGACTGGAGGCTGGTGCCTGCTCGAGCTATTGACCCCAGGCTCTTCTGGACTGACGCTAAACGCATCACACACGGTTGATCACACGCGGGCTGGTTCAGACAGCCTGCTGCACAAGATCAAGGGATGAGCAGAGATCCAGACCAGAGGACAATCTCTTCCGTCAAGTTCACATTTTTCTTCTTCGCAGCAGTAGCGGGCTGTGTGATATTACCCATTTCTATTTCTGGAGCGTTTTTAACGCTAAGGGATTGCAACTGATTCTGTCGTAGGCTACCACAAGTGTGCCCGACATTGGGATGGGATGGGGCATTTAGGAGGACCAGTACTGTAAATACAGTACTCCTCTGCTTCCTGTGATAGGTGCACAGGTTGGCACGATTAAGGTCCAGCGGGTCTATTGATTTTTGGCAAAACCGCGCCCTAAACCGTAGTAGCCTATTGCTCTTGAGACATTACTCGCTCACTCTCAAACACATGGATAATGTATCATCTTAAATTGGCGATTATATTTTTTGTTTACAAAGTGTACAATTCAGCGTAAAACGAATGTAAAAATGTTTAAGTAAGAGTAGTAAAAAGCTGTTACTAAGTTTCCTTACCATAGCTGGTTTTTAAAAAAAGATGTATTTATTATAAAAGACAAGCCTATATGCTACATCAGTTTACTACTAACATTTAACAATTATTTTTACAAGTAGACTAAATAGTAGGTAGCCTACTACTTCCATTAGCTACTGCATGGTTTTAGTAGCCCTATATTTTACTGTAACAAATCGTAATAATCTACATCTAATTAGATGGCATTAACATTATAGCCTAGGCCTACTTACAGTTTGAAACTGTCTCTAAAATGCCACCCTGTAGCCTATGCTTTTAACGTCGTATTTTCACGTTAGTTTTATGTAAAGTAGCCGACTGATGTACAATTCAGAGCTGCTATTTTAAAGCAAAATGTAACAAAATATTGGTTTCACTGTTATTAAAAATGGTGGGTGAGTGAGTTGGTGGAGTGGGAGAATTGTCAGCTGCACTGATGGGAAATCTCCTTCTATTAATTCCGAAACGTCTACGTCCAAGAATAGCCTGTCGGTCCTCGCCCTGCGTGCCCTCGCAAAACGGAGCTGTTCCCGAGAGACGCACGTCTGAATGCGCAGCTGTCTCCCAGCGCTCACATTTCGACCACTTGAACAAACAGCCCATAACCTCACAACGCGCTGTCACGTTCCGTTATCAAAGCTGCACAACCATCGTATGAACAAGCCGACGGTATGCGGTAAAGGCAGGTGAGCTGAGGCTGAGGACGCATTCAGTAGTGGCTGAAGGTACAGGTACAGACCGGAGTGAGAAGGATACATTAGTCAGTGGGTGCGCGTGCGTGCGTCATGTGCTGCAAGAAGAACTGGCCAGAGCGCCGAATTGATCAGTGGCTCATTATAGCTTAGCTTGCCAGCTGATCGGAGCTAACTGTTTCGTACGGCTTGTGTTTCACAATCTGATATCCTGCGAGCCCCCACCCCACATTGGTTCTCAACTGCCTCCTCCCTCCTCTTTTTTTTTCCTCAGGGGCGCTTGACGGAGGGTAACGAGGCTAACAGACAGCTCAACATTGGCAGAAATAAGGAATAGAGGGATCCGAGTGTTCTCACTAACGGATTGCCTTGGGGGGAAGATGAGCAGATCCTACGCGGCCCAGAGCCCAGTGCAGAGAAACAAGAGCGGCTATGGGAACCCGAAGATGTCGCCGTTGTCCCCTCGCGATTGATGCTTACTTTCTGTCACTGTGTCCCTTCATTGGATTTTTCATGACGGTTGGATTGGTTCTTTTGCACTTAAAATGCCAGTAATGACTCTGGCGAAAAGGATGACACCTTACCAGTGAGCACAGTGGGGAAAAAATCAATCGATACTTGTGATGATCTATTTTTGCATCCGAGTTATGTGTGGGGAAAACAGCATTTATTTCGGATATCGTACATCTATCTGTAGCAGAGATGCAAATCCATGCGAGGAAACGTGAGCGCGAGGTGACCGAAGGCAGATTTTAGCTAGGCTACACTGTGCCAAATATTGCGGATGTTGCGAAATAAATAAATAATATTTTTTTTTAATTCTATTCCCCCCCCCCCCCGTTTTAAATAGATAGTGATACTGTAACCATCAGAATGTACAGTTAAAACCGAACTCGGACGATTGTTTTGAATGTTTTCATTTCTCTTCACTTGGTTATCACACCTAGATCGTATAGCCTAAATGATTGTAGCTATGATAATTACAACCTGAATTTTCAAGGAAAAGCACGGGAGAGAGACCGCTCTGGGAAATGAGGATGGAGCCACAGAAAACGAGAGATTTACTCAAGAATGACATGGCCGTGGAAATATGTTGATTTAGGACATAAAATGAGGTGATGATGGACCATTTTGTGTGCTGAAGTGGGAAATGAACCTGTGAACTGCAACATATAAGGCACGCTATTTCGTTCCATTTTGTTAGTTTGTTTTTTAGTTCGTTTTATTTTCCGTTTTCGCCTCAAATTGAACCATCAGCTCCTGGAGTCTAACGTCACATATACACGCCATGAGGACAAATGTGTACTCCAGTTATACACGTATTAAGTTTTGAAGCAGATGGGATGTAATGTGGTGTGGTCGCGTTGAATATTCGCCCCCTTTTTTCCTGCTTCGTGAAGACTGGCATTTGGAGTCTGTAGAATGGCTCGGTTCGGAGATGAGGTGCAGTCCAGGTATGGCGGAGGACCGGGACACGCTCAAGGGGGACCCGGCCGCGGCGGCAGCAGGCAGGGTGGCCCCCCGGGTCAACAGAGAATGTACAAGCAGTCAATGGCCCAGCGAGCCAGAACTATGGCCCTGTACAACCCTATACCGGTGCGGCAAAACTGCTTCACTGTCAACCGATCTCTGTTCATCTTCAGTGAGGACAACTTTGTGAGAAAATACGCCAAAAAGATCACCGAATGGCCATATCCTTTTAAACCCACTAAGTGAGTACCCCGAGGCCTTCAGTTGCAGGTATAGTGCACTTGAGTGTGACATATGTAAGGTCACCTGAACATGTCAAAACACGATAACGATGAATCACATTAGGCTACTGCTGGTTTAATAATGGCTGTGTGTAGGGGGAAAAAACGCGCGGGAGGTCATGATTTGATTGAGACTTGTCATTTGAGTGCTTTCAGACATTTATTTGTCAAGTTATTTCGGTGGCAAATAGATTTGAGTCTATTTCTGGTGTGTGTTCGGTGAATTGCGTACGGGCGTGAGGTGAGCTGTGCTGTGTGACGATAGCGGGCGGCGCTGTGGCTCGCGGAGGCTTGCTGATGTCAGCATGTGCAGTCTTTCAGCTTGGTCTCATTCGAGAGAAAGCGATGGTGGAAAAGGAGGAGGTGAGGGGAGGGGAGGGCGAAAGCCACCATTTCCCATATTCTAAGAGCTCCAGGAGGATACGGGGTATATATATGTAGGCTACTTGCATTTTTCTTAGTCTCATTTTTAAAGACAAAAAGCAAAGGTTTAATCTGCAGAGAAATGGAAATTGTTTAAGCGATATCACACAAGCAGTTATACAAGGCCGCAGGTAATCAAAGCAGTGCCAATACAGCATGACTGTGAGGGTGACATTGTATACAACAGCTAGTGAACAGGAAGCATACTTAATAATGAGGAACTAGTGTTTCAGACAAAAATTGGCTAGTTATTTCATTATTAGTTTAGGCCGACACAAATAATTCGAAAAAAAATTAAGCTTTATGTGTCATCCAAGCAGCACACAGACCGAAAGCCGGTCTGGAATGGCGTATGCGAGTGGAGCAGAGTGACACACGACTACTTCCAAAATCCTATACTTTGAGTATGTAGTGCATGAAACGAAGAACTTAATTCTCGAGTGTTGATTAAGTACGATTGACAAGTACGCATGTGTGTGGTATTGCCATGTGACCTACAACATCATCCGCATCGCTCAGTCCCATTTACTATTATGGCAACTCTCATCTCCCATGACCTTATGGGATAGTAAAGTGTCTGTGAAATTATATATTTTTTGGCTAGTGTTTTATGAGCACTGCAAATAAGGACATACTTGACATGCTTGTTTTCGCATACTAAGACACTGTTACATAAAGCTTGCACCTTTGTGTACGTAGGTGTGAGTTATGTGTGAGTTTTCCCGAAACACGCACTTGGTTTCTTCTGGGACAGCCCCATTCATATTGTAAATAAATAGTGTACCAGTTATATTTATGGTTATTTATTGTTGAAAATGAAAAACTGTGCTCTCTACCTTAGTCTGTTGTCATCATGGCCTCATTATTCATTGATCCCTTTTGGAAGTGATTTGGCAAGCTTGTTCAAAAGCTAAGATGCAATGAGCAGATGCAATTTTTTTGACTTAGTATGTCCTGAGAAGGCCCCAGATAGTTCACTGAAGCTTCCACCGAAGAGGTTCCACTTTGTTATATTAGATTGGATGATGCCCCAGTATAATAGCAGAACAACCCAATTATTTAGACAAATCTTTAGTTCCAGGAAAACGGACTACAGAAGAAGTTCACTCCCTGCCTTTTCTAATAGACCTCTTAGGATTTAAAATCATTATAGTGCACAGAACTGCACCCACACACACTTCTCTTTTGACACTATATTTTAAACTACCGAGCTTTCAGTGACCTTTAACATTGCACTCGGCTTGAAAGCCACTCTTTCTATAAGCCTCATTCTTCTGATTTATCTCACGGAAACATCTAATGAGTCCTTGTGATCCGAAGTCCTTAACTTCTCTGCTTTTTCAGAAGTGTTTTTCAGATGCCCACTTTATAGCAGCCTTTTTAATAGTTACAATTGACCGTGATTTGTATCCTACAAACGTCGCTGATTAAAATGGTATGTATTTTAGAAATACAAAGAGTGTGCCACATGTGAATGTAGATTAGATGAGAAGATCAATTTACGGTTGCCAAGCATTGCATCCTTTCTTTCACCCCTCTCTGCAGAGATAATGGAACTCTAAAAAGACATTGTCTCAGTCTCTCTACGTTTATGGGCCGCCTCTCTGCACTGTAAATGGAATGTAACCTTATAGCTGCATTTTCTAATTTTAGTTTAATTGACAAATATGAAACTGCAGCCTATCTGGAGTGCAGATAAGTATAGCAAATCTATCCGAAGAGACCTTAAACATGTGCTCAGTTCTCTTAAACATGTTGCATGTAGTTATGGAACATGTTTGCACCTGCGGTTTCATTTTAGTAAGAGCATGAATGTTTTCAGTCACACATAAGTTATGTGAATAAACCATCAAATAGTTTGCCACCAAAGAATGACAGATAGAAACAAATGGGAAATTAATGATGGAAAAGACACTGCTATAAATAAATGATTTGTAGAAGGCAGAAAGAGTGGTTGAGTGGACACCAGAGGGAGACAGACTGATAGAAAGAAGTTGTCGTGAGTCGTGAGCCCTTGCAGTTTTCTTCCATGTGTAGAAGCTGTGATCTACATTCAGTCTGCAGAATTTAAATTATTTATTCCCCCTTTCTTTCCTTTTCTCTCTCAATTCCTTTTTCTCCTTCAATTTCTCAAGTGAACTATTGTTTGCTTGACTGGCATACAATAGTTTCAATGATGAAAGATGGCACCGTGAAACCAGAGCTTATTGTGTGTTAGGTGTTGACATAACCAGGATGTGTGTTTCAAATAATCCTGGGACAATCTGTTCTCTTTTTTTCACTTGCACCTGCTGGTTATGAAGTTATGTGCACACACTATTGACAATCTAGTAGAGGGGTTTTCAAACTGGGGTCCGGGGTCCTCCAGAAGGTCCTAAAGGGTCACCAGAAAATTTCAGAGAATAAAAAGACAAAGCAAAAATGGATACAGTCTACCGAATATTCTGTTTAATTTCTAAATGTTTCTCTCATTTCTTGCCGTATACATATTGTATATGTTTGCTTTGTATCTTTCTAGTGAGTCCCTTTATCTTGTTCACTGGGGTTGTAAGGCAGTATTCTTAACACAGTACGTAAGTTGCTTGCATACATTTATTGTGAAAGTTACTTATACAAATATTTTTTAATTCAAAAATGTTCTTCTTCAGGTTTATACATACAACATTAAAGGGGTGATGAATTGAGAAATCAACTTTCTTTTGAGCCTTTGATATATAAAAGTTAATCGTGATATAAGAACATCCTGTAAGTTTCAGAGCTGAAAACTTCCTTGTTAGTCAAAGAAAAGCTTTTATTGACACCAGGCCCAGAAAACGAGAGATCTCAGAATATGTCGACCACTGATGTAGTAGGATGCAGAAGCACCGACTCAAGCCCGCCCACCAACTCGTGGAGCTAAACGGGTCGCGCTACCGAGCAATAAACATGACGGTTCCAGCTCACGTGCGTAAGACATTGCGCGTTTGTTCGCTTCATTTCACCATGGAATCGATTTTAAACAAGATAGATGTTGAGACTGGATTTGCAGACATATTGAGATTAAAACACAATGCTGAGCCTTCTATATTGGATCCGGCAGGAACGGTGCAACACACTTATGTGAGTAAAACATGTTTTTTATATGTGTTAGTATTGCATTGTTACAGATCGTTTGATATCTATTGATTACATACCTTAGCACGCGGTCACAGGCTGGAGAATACTCTATTTGAAGTGTTATTGCTTTATTCGTGATCATATTTGGACTTGTAACGTCATGGACCAGGGCTCGGACTTGCCTTTTTTAAAAGCCTAACGTCCCCGGGGCTATGTGTTTTTCCGCCTGCCGACGGGCAATCTTAAATAGTGAAATAACATTCCTTTCTTGCGCACGTGTGTATGTGTGTGTGTGTGTGTGTATGTATGTGTGTACGGATTGCGGTTATATTCACTGATCGAGCGACAACATTCCAATCAATCGTGGGTAGATGAGAGCTGAATCATTGTGTTTGTTTGATAAAGGCATTTCGTGAGTCCTGTGAACGTTTCCCCAGACACTTTCAAAACAATTCCTACATGTACTGAGAGGAGCTGAAGCTCATTAAATATGCAAATCTTATCCAATCCTAGCCGTGGGCGTTTACTTCCAAGACTTCAGTGCGGCACACCCATCAAAACCGACCGTTTTTCAGAGAGCCTCAAAACTAAGGCAGAAAATAGCCTATTACTTATTCATTATGATGTTTTTGAATGTAAAAACCACGCAAACGTCATAAGTTGACCTCAGACAACAGTATAAAAAAAAAAAAAAAGCCAGTTCATGAGACCTTTTAAGTATAGCCAATGTATTACGTTTGGAAACAATATTTTGTATTTATAATGTCACACAATTTATCTAACAGTTTAAATGTTTTTTTTTTTCATAAAAACAGATGGAATTTAGGATGGGGGTCCCTCATAAAAGATTTGTTGTATTTGGGGGTCCCTGGCATCATAAAGTTTGAAAACCCCTGATCTAGTACACAAGCACACACACACAAACACATGTTGTGTTTTCATGTTTTATGGGGACTTTCCATAGACATGATTTTTATATTGTACAAACTGTATATTCTATCCCCGTACCCTACCCCTAAACTTACCCTACCCCATCAAAGAAAACTTTCTGCATTTTTACATTTTCAAAAAAATCACTTTAGTATGATTCCATCATGGGGGCCAAAAATGACCCCACAAGGACAAGGATTTGGGATATTTCCATTTTTGTGGAAAAAACCCATAAAGTAGGGTTTTCCAAGACCACACAAACACACACACACATATTTTCTAACATATCAAACCTCTTTTTTTCTTTATCATAAGCATGTTTCTTGCTCTCTCCTCTTCCGAGGTTCTCGTCAGGCTAAAAATAACAGCGGCGGACTGAAAGAGCAGTTCTCAATGGCATGTTCTCCTTTCCTCCTGCCTTCCTGCCTCCTTGGAGTCAGTCCTCTATTGAATGCATACAGATGGGCCACAGACAGGCATCGCTGTCTAACCGCATATTCCAATGCCAGTTTGGAGGAGAAATGGAGATTCTAGTTTTATAAGAGGGCTGCATAGTGTCTTAAAAGTAAAACTGGTCGAAAACAAGACAGGCTGCTTAGACCACTGAATCTATACACAGTTTTTAGTGTAAGCATGTCATTATTATGTGCTCAAATATTTTTGACCAGAATGTGAAGAATTATAAGCAACTAATTTAAAGTGGTTATATATTATGTTCTATTGCTGGATTTTAGTATGACATTTCCTGGCAGTTCATGTTAATTAATACTAAGTCTTTCTAATAACTTGCATATGATGTTGTTGTGTATTTGCACAAATGTATTTCACACAGCCACCGATTGGCCCTAAGAAAAGTAGATGAGAACATGTGCAAACAAATCTATCTATGTTAATACATTCAAGGGATAGCCCTTTCCTTATTTACTTTCCCTCATGTCATTCCAAACTTATACAACTTACTTTCTTCTGTGGAACATAAATGAAGAATGTTGGTGAAAAAAAAACAGTTTTGGTTCTCATTGTATTTTTCCCCCCATACAACTGTTTGGTTACCTACTGTGGTGAAACACAAACAATGTTAGATTGTTATTTGGGGTTGTATGTTGTACGTAGACTGTATGTAAACTGCACATGTATGTCTCATCTGGACATGCATGTATGATCTAATATGAAATGTATTCAGAAAACTGAAGAAAAAAAGGAGAAAGGCTTTAAAAAGGGTAGAGACAGAGACAGACTTTAAAAAAAAGGATGAAAGGAAGTCTGATGAAATACATTTTGGAATAACAGAGTGACAGGAAGACAGACTGCCTGCATGAGTGTAAATTATTTAGGATGGAGGCATAGTTGCACACACCTAAATACAAACATACCACAAGACTACAGTAAAGCATATGGTTTTGCTTAACATTGTGACAAACCCTTTGATTTAATTTTTATAAATAATGCACTTCACATAATTAGATCATTAACACAGGCTTCATTGGACGCTTCGGCTCTTCTTCTCCCCTGGTTCACAACATCACAGCATGTTCCTGTGTGTCTCAACACTGTGTATGATGGGATATGACTGGATGATAAGATTGTCCCTTCATTTTTAGATCCTCTCTTCCATTTGGGCAGCAGGGAGTTAAATGTGTCATCCTAGATTCATTCACACAACCGTCTCTGTCTCTGCCAGTCACTCTCTCCCTCTCTCTCTCTCTCTCTCTCTCTCTCTCTCTCTCTCTCTCTCTCTCTCTCTCTCTCTCTCTCTCTCTCTCTCTCTCTCTCTCTCTCTCTCTCTCTCTCTCTCTCTGTCTGTGTGATTGTAAAGTCATGATTATAAAAAAGAGAGAATTATTGGACTGGCAAAAGTAATGCTAGTTATAGCTTCTGGTACATTTTGGTGCATAGTTGAACTGCTATATGGAGTTTTTTTGAAGGGATAGTTCAACCAAAAAAATAAAAATCTGTCATAATTTACTCACCTTCATGTTGATTCAAACCCGTAAGACTTTTGCTAATCTTCGATTCTTATGGATTACGTTTTACAGTGTTTTTATGAACTTGTTGAATTGTTTTAGTAACATGGACTTTCAGTGGGGGGACAGAAATCTCCCAGGTTTCATTAAAAATATTTTTATTTGTGTTTTGAAGATGAATGAAAGTCTTATGGGGTTGGAATGACGTGAAGGCGAATAATTTATTTGAATTTTCTAAGTCTTTAATGTTTAGGAATTGATTAAATCTATTCTACAGATTACTAGACTAGTGTGCTTAAAACTTTGTGATGCCAAAATAAAATGTTTGTGTTAAAAGTAGGGCCGTCAATCGATTACAATTTTTTATCTAATTAATTACATACTCTGTGATTAATTCATCTAAATTAATCATATACATAATTTTAGCTGTGAAAATATTTTAAATATTTAAATTCAAATGAATCAATGAATAATCAGCATTAGTGACATTAGAGTTCAAAAACTCTATTATATTTATTATCATCATTGTTCAAATATTGGCCATAACAATAAACAATATGACCTAATATGCCGAGGAAATAAATTAAAAAGTGCTTCAGGAAGAAGATTTTTTTCACTGTACATACAATCAGGGCTTGACATTAACTTTTTTGCTCACCAGCCACTGTGGCTAGTGGTTTTCCAAAGTTACTAGCCACTCAACATTTTCACTGACCACAATTTTGCTGCTTGGCAATTACATTTTATATGATTAAAGTTGAATTTGGCATGCTTAAATTACTAGATTTTGAGTCATTTTACTAGATTTAGAAGATTTAAAACCCTTTCAAACTTTCAATGCAGAGTGACCACCCAAATCAAGACTACATTGTATATCAGCTGGTATGCAGGTGGGCAAAGGGTGGGCAATATGGCTAATAAAAGAAATAAATAAAATAATAAAATAGAAGCAAATTACAAAAACAATAATAATACAGTAGGTATTTAATATGTATACATTTATTTAACACCTGTAGTTGTTTGATTAACATTAATGACAGACAGGTATTCATTTTGGCTGCTGAATGCATGGACGTTGTAACGAGTAGGAATATAAGGCGTTTCTCAATGTCAAGGAAGGATCCTTGGAAGCCAGAATTCCGAGGATGCTACATCATCGACATTCGTCGAAGGACTGTTCCAATGTCGAGGATCCTCGGGATTTCAACCAAGGTCTGAGTCCTTCGTTCAAAAATATGCCATTTACAGGAAAGGATGCATACGTGTAGCATTCGCGCTCTCAAATCACCCACAATCCTATGCGCGCAGCTTTGCTCTCTTGTTCAAAAAATACAAAATTTCGGACATTGGTGGAGTCGGAGCATTAACGGGGCAATATGCTTTCAAGTGTAAGTATTTACGTTACCAAACATTTGCTATAACCGTAGTAAATATAAGTAAAGTTTAACGTTTAAATGCCAGTACAAATTACTACCGTATTGATATTATACAAATTACGCTATTGGTGGCTAACGGACCTTTTCACTGACGCAATGGCGTGCACTTGCTAGCCTGTTCCATTTACGCGTTCTCCGAATGCTAAAGAGGAGCCTCGCCTAGCCTCTGAAGGAAGTGACTTGGAAGGACCAGTCCTGCAGAGGAAGTATCCTTGACATTGAGAAACACCTACTGTGTGGCCCCTTTAAGAGTGCGCGCTCCCTGTTGAGAATGCTTATCAATAGTAAAGTGTGCAGTGTCGTGGAATGTACGCTACGCAGTTTTTCGCGTGCATATGATACGCACTTTATGGCGTGTATATGACACGCTCTTGGGTAGGATAGTGGACATTGCAGGACATCGCAGACAACTTTATTTTTATCAGCACTTCCATCAGGCTACGTAACTGTTCCAATCAATGATCCAGGCAGCGCGTTCTCGTCTCCCTCCTTCATTTTACAGCTCGGGGTCAAAGTCCAATACAGAATGGATTCATCTGCGTTATTTTTTTTTACTCAGATTAATTAATAGAAATTAACGGTTATTTTGACAGCCCTAGTTAAAAGTATATTAAAAGTTTGAGATCATTATTTAAAAAAAATAAATTAATACATTTATTCAGCAAGGATGCATTAAATTGATTAAAAGTGACCATATAGTGTTCTAAAAGATTTTTGTTTCAAGTAAATGCTGTTCTTTTGAACTTTCTGTTCTATTCAGAAAAATCTTTTGAGCAGCAAATCATTATATTAGATTTCTGAGGGATCATGTGACACTGAAGGCTGGAGTAATCTTGCTGAAAAATAAATTTAATTTCAAAATACATGAAAATAGAAAACCGTTACTTTAAATTGTAGTGATATTTCATAATACTACTTTTTTTTTTACTGCATTTTAAACAAATAAATGCAGCCTTGTTGAGCAGAAGAGACTTTGTTTAAAAATATTGTGTTACTACGCATTTTGATTTCTACTGTGCTTCACACAAAGCTCTAGTGAGAAGGTGTGCAAACAGCATTTCTGAAAAGTAATATGTACACATGGAATTTAAAATGGCATTTAAGTCACATTTTGGCATGAGACCTTTTGTTTTTAAATTATAAGACCACCAGTCTTGTTGTTTCAGCTAAACAATGTGTGTGTATCGTGCATGTTTGTGTTTGCCTTCCAGGCTTAATCTGGTGGTTTCATACCTCCTAATGTCTGGGTCTGAATGAGTGTAGTCATCCGTAATGTTGCAGCCCCACGCTGCTCAGCTGCTGCCACAGACAAGGCGACAAAACCCAGTAGTTAACACGCTTTCACTAGTCCACATGCACAGGGCTGTAATCTAGAGAAATCCCAAACTCTTTACCTGTCTGCCTTTACTTACCCTCATGCTATGTAAGGACTGAGGTGTTTGAGTGAAAAGGATGGAAAATCATGGAAATATATAATGAAAGTGGTCCGTATGATTTCTGAAGCCTTCTAAAAGTATTTGATACTTTTTGTGTAAGGAACAGACGTTTTGTGTAAAAATATTTTTTTTTATAAAACTTTTATTGTGCTGTTTTTGTGTCCCTTTTGAGGCTTGAAAGGTCCAGTCAATCCACTGTAATTGCATGGAAAAAGAGCAACCAGTAAAAATCTTTAAAATCCTTCCACAGAAGAAAGTCAGTCATCCAGATCAGGAACAACATTGACTTTCCCTTTAATTAATTTTTCAATGTTAATGTTGATGTTGATATGTACAGTATGTCATTGTACAATGTAGCAGAGGTGTATAGTCAGTTGTTTTATTGGCATTGCTTAAGTCTTGGGCTAGCATTGCACTTCACTACCGCTCATGTTTTTCCTCTTTCTTTCTGGTTCTGTATCTTGTGTTCTAGTAGTGAATTATTCAGTTCTGTGGCTGGGTGGTATGTGTGTGTATGTGTATGTGTGTGTGATGCTGACTTGGGAGAAATCTATTTTGGGTGCAGAGTGAGGAAAAAAATTTGGCTGCTTGGATTTTCATGCTGTTGCCCATGTCACATGTTGCTACTGCTGTTGCCATTGCCACACACACAGTTACCTATATATATAAAATAGCAGAGACAGGGCCGCAGTAGTATCTGTATACCGCTATAGCTTCTCAAATTGTTGTAAAATATGTTATTTATACAAGCCTCATTTTATATTATATTTGTCACTAGGTGTTTGCAGGCAAACAGACTATAGCCCTATTCGCACAGGATTAGTATTATCTGGGGACCTCTGGTGATTTGTAATAATTGCAGAGAATGTCTGTGATCTTAATCCTGTGCGAATTGGCCATGTCTGTAATATGTAAAGTAAAAATTCCCCCGCAAATTACCTACCATATTTCGCCAAACACTGAGGTCCTGTGATAATATTAGTCCCGTGCGAATCGGCATCTGTGATTTGGCCGGGATTAGGCGGATCTTATATATAATTTTTGCAAGGTTTTTGTTTCCTGTGCGCATTTTTATCTTTATCTTTCACGCAGAATGGAGCTAGGCTGCATAAAATGCGCACCGTTATGAATTCCGTGCAGCCGCGCGGATTATAATTTCACTTTAGAATGAGCACAAATTTGGGAGTAAATTGCTTGAATGGTGTGTTTAATATTATTCTTAATGAAAAACACAAAAACAGAAAAGGACAATGACAAACTCGCTTAAATGGGCGCTTTTACATTTAGGTTTGAAACTGAATCTTCTGCCGTATATTGTTATTATTGCTCAGTTCAGTTTTTAACTTTAGCGTCTGTTCTCTAACTGAACTAAATTATTTTTATTACTATAAAACAATCAAAATGATATCGATACGACTGTTTATAATTTCATACAGCTATATCTATAACGAAAAAACATTTACAAGTCTTGACATTATATCCGGGAGATAAGTCAGTAAATTAGAGTAAAATCACAGGCTTGCTTATCCCGTGCGAATGCGCCACGCAAAATTCAGATGTGGGGGAGTGATTTCTAGATTTCTTGATCAGTAACAGAACGAAGACAGAGGGAGGTGAGGAGGTGAGGGGGTGAGGGGGTGAGGGGGGGGGTGGCATAGGGCTGGAAGGTGATGGTGATGGCTGGACGACGAGACCCAGATGGTATCGGTAGAGGAAGTCTGATGGCGCAGACCCAGAGCTCCACAGAGCCGACAGCCCACGGCGGAGACAAAGGCAGGAGGAGCCAAGAAGTAGATGACGTGGAGGACATCTGGGAGACAACCAACAGAAACGAGGCACCGACGGAGGGTGGATGGTGCTGGAGGCCCAGACGAATCTGGCGACGAGCATCGGAGGCAGAGGACTGGGGCGATGACAGTGAGAATGAGGACAGAAGCGATGCTGAAGGGATGGGGGAGCCCGCTGCAGCCGTAGGGGAGGAGGGACGGAGCGCAGAGGACAGTAGAGCGACGACTGACCAAGGGGGAGCCGGTGGGACGAGGGAACCCGGTTCAGCCACTAGGCCAATGGTCACTGGTGGAGCCGAAGGTGGGAGGAGCCGACAGGTCGACTGGCCAAAATGGAGCAAAAGATTCTGAGGCTGGAGGCAGAGCTGCAGGATCCTCTAGAACAGGCGCTGCTGATGGTTGATTGACCTATGGCAGGGCATCTCCAGAGACGGCACAGGAGGGCAGCTAGCTTCTAGCAGCGGCGGGGCTGGAGGACTGGCTGAGCTCTGTGATGGAGGTGACATCAGACTGGACAGTATGATGCTGAGTAGGGCACAGTCCACAAAAAATCTAAGAAATTAGTAAATCAGCATCCATATCGCTCATAATACCATCTGGGCTAGGGTGGGAGTCGATCCTTCCTCGCTGGTGTCCAGCAGCCAGCCCTCGGTTCCCGTTCCCTTGGCCACAGGTGTCACAAGCTCACACCCCTGGTCAGGCTCGTTCGGGGGCTCCTCTTCCAGTGTGGAGCGTTGTCCTCTGGCTCACTGGTCACAGCAGGTGGTAACTTCGGCTCTGGGTCTGGCTGTGCTCTGGATAGGGGCCGGACGCTCTCGAGATATCTCACGACGGCCTCCCTACTCAGGCCGGTGGTGTCTGGGAGGTTGATGGGGTAGTGAAAGTTCGCCCCGCTCCTCAACAGGGTCTCATCGTTGAGTGGGCAGATGATGGCACGACAAACAAACCCGCTAGTGAAGGGAGGAAAAAAACCTGGTGCTCTCCTCAGCCACCGTGATGAACTTAGTGTTCCATTCCATTTTTGGTCCGGTCATCTGTCACTATGTGTTTGCAGGCAAAAAGACAAAAACAGGAGAAGGTTCCAAACGACAAAGGTTTAATAATCATTTACAAAACTGCAGGCAGGCAGGTAGTAGCAAACTCTTCCGCTCAATTTAAGATTGAACATTGGTCTGGGGAGTCTGCTATGTATTTTTTACTGCAGAAGAGGCGTGATAAACAAGCATAAATGAAATGACTCTGTACGCAATTGGATAGTCCTTCAACCAATCAGACCACGAGAGGCGTGATCAACGGGCAACAACCCATCGCTTCTCTATCCGTCATCGTGTTAAACCCGCCAATAGCGCGCCAGGTGGATAAGCCAGACTGTGATTGGTTTCCGCAAAAGTGTAACAGAAGCAGTAGAAATGAATGTACAGGTTTCCAAACTGAATTGCAGGGCGAAATGAAATCGCAGGCAGATCAGGCTGGGTTTACCCAGTCTAAGCAAACACATAATGTTGACCGGAAAAAGAGTGTGGGAGAAGGAACAACTTAAGTAGTAAACACAAAATGAGGATAAAATATCAAACACAGCCGACACATACAAACTAACAGAGCTAAACCTTAGAGCTAAACCTTGACTCACTAGGGCCCAGGTCAGGAAGCAGACAAACTGGCTAAACCGACCATCTGCTAGCTGTCTCACATCATCGGAGTCAGATAAAACCCAGCACATAGAGACTCTTTCACCTAGATATTATCACATAGAGACTGTGTCTGTCCCCCAATTGATAAAGCTCGGGTTGCTGAATATTCGATACCTTTCCCCAAAAGCGCTTATTGCTAATGATATCATTACGGATAATAATCTAGATGTGCTGTATTTGACAGAAACCTGGCTAAAACTTGACGACTACATTACTTTAAATGAGTCCACCCCCCAAGATTACTGTACACGAGCCACGTCTGAAAAGTAAAGGGGGAGGGGTTGCTGTAATTTGTAATTTCTTCAGTATTACTCAGAAGTCTAGTTTCAAATATAATTCCTTTGAAGTTTTGGTGCTTTATGTAATGCTATGTAGTGTAAATGATATATCCCGTTTAACATTTGTGTTAGCTACTGTATCCAGGCCACCAGGGCACAATACAGACTTTATCAAAGAATTTGCTGATTTTCTATCAGAGTTCGTACTGGCTGCAGATAAAGTACTAATTGTTGGTGATTTTAATATCCATGTAGACAACAAAAAAGACACATTGGGATTAGCATTTAAATGCATTCTAAACTCTATTGGAGTTAGGCAACATGTGTCAGGACCCACTCATCGCCATAATCATACCTAATAATGTCACATGGAATAAATGTTGATACCGTTGAAACTCTGCAGCAGAGCGATGACATCTCAGATCATTACCTAGTATAATGTACACTTAATTGGTGTAGGCTGCCCTTCATCTGCATGCCATGCAGGCTAGAATTGCGAAACATTATTGGATAATTCTTATAATTGACTTTTCTCTGGGCCAATCCAAATCTTAGCACTTTTTCTCTTGGCCAATCGGAATCTTAGCACTTGCGTCAGAATCTTTAAGCACACAGCGTTAACTGAGCTCGCCATTGAATGAGATGCCTGGCTACCACGCAAGTCTGATGGAAGGAAGCTTATTGTTAAATTCAAGGTAAGTCAAGCTTTTTGGAGCAAAAACAAGAGCTATTTGTTTGCTTGATTCAATTAACGTTAGCTACCGCTTTTTTATGTGATATAATTTACAATAATATTGTATTGTCGTCATACCTATGACGTTAGCTAGGCTTATCGTTAACCGGGTGCTCTGCCCTGAGTTCTGAGATATACGGCTACTACTCGAATTCTGAGCTACCCTGGATATTAGGTTGTCGTGCGCCTGCTTGAGCGCGAAGGTACGCGCGGCAAAAATGACGTCATTGCAACAGCGCGTGTGCCTCCGCATCCGAAGATGCACGTCTTTGAGCCGAATCTGCCCAAGCAGACGGATATTAGTACATCTCATCACCCAGGCAACCATTTAAAATCACAAAAAAATCGAGCCTGGGGCACGCCACCCCCCCCCCCCCATTTTTGCCCCCCCAACCCCCCACGACACTGTCACCTTTTTTACTCTGAGGAGTTTGCAGGTCTGACTTCTTTACGTGTAAGATTGACAATATTAGGAAAAAAATTATAACCATGCAGCCGTCTACAGTAGCACATCAGACAGAGCATTGTAGTGTCACTGAGGAAAAAATTACACTCATTCACTGCTATAGGAGAAGAAGAATTAGTTAAACCATCAAAAAAATCATCAAAATTGTAAAATCAACAACATGTATGCTTGACCCTGTACCGACTAGGCTATTAAAAGAGATGCTACCAGAGGTCATAGATCCTCTTCTTAATATCATTAATTCATCTTTGTCATTAGGACATGTACCAAAAACTTTTAAGTTGGCTATTATTAAACCACTTATTAAAAAAACGCAACTTGATCCTAAAGGATTAGTCAATTACAGGCCAATCTCAAATCAACCCTTTCTGTCAAAAATGCTTAAAAAGTCAGTGTTTTCACAATTGTGCTCCTTTTTAGAAAGAAATGGTATCTGTGAGGATTTCCAGTCAGGATTTAGACCGTACCATAGTACTGAGACTGCTCTCATCAGAGTTACAAATTATTTACTCTTATCATCCGATCATGGTTGTATCTCTCTATTAGTGTTACTCGAACTTAGCGCTGCATTTGATAATATCGACCACAACATTCTTCTGAATAGACTCGAAAATGATGTTGTCATTAGCGGAATTGTATTGCATGGTTTAAATCATACTTATCTGACCATTATCAGTTTGTAGCAATAAATTAAGAGATGTCACACCGATCACAAGTTCAGTATGGTTTACCACAGGGCTCAGTGCTAGGACCGTTGCTCTTCACCCTGTACATGCTACCACTGGGAGATATCATTAGGAAGCATGGCGTTAGTTTTCATTGTTATGCTGACGATACTCAGCTCTATATTTCTTCACGCCCTGACGAAACTTACCAATTCACAAGATTAACGGAATGCATAGCTGATATAAAAAATTGGATGACCAGTAATTTCCTGCAACTTAATTCAGAAAAAACAGAATTTTTAATTATCGGACAAAAAAGCTCCACAAGTAGTAACCTAGAACACTTGATGGCTGCTCTGTCAAGTCCTCGTCGTCAGTGAGGACCCTGGGTGTGCTCTTTGATACCAATCTCTCATTTGAAAGCCACATCTCTAGCATCTGTAAAAATGCATTCTACCATCTTAAAAATATATCTAAATTACGGCACATGCTCTCAATGCAAAATGCTGAACAGCTAGTTCATGCATTCATGACCTCAAGGCTAGACTATTGTAATTGTAATTGTATTGTAACTCTACTGGGTGGTTGCCCTGTTCGCTTAACGGCTGAACGGCTGAATAAAATTCTGTTGCATTATTTACCTGTTTAACACTGTGAAGCTGCTTTGAAACAATCTGCATTGTAAAAGCGCAATATAAATAAAGCTGACTCGACTTGACTTAATAATGATAGCAACCAAGGAGACAGAAGAGTGGCGGGAATTTGAACAAAGACACGTGACCAATAAAAAAGTTCATGAAAACAAAACTGAACAGAATTGTGACAATATTATCTTATAATTAAATTTAGATATATTATGTTACATTTATATTATATTATACACTGCTGTTCAGAATTTGGGATTGGAAAAATCTTAAAGCAGTCTCATGCTCACTTTGCTTGCATTCATTTGGCATGTTTGAGTCATTATAAGAAGGCATTAAAGGAAAAGTGTTGCATATTACTTCCTATAAAGTTCATTAGCCTACTGGACTTTTAAGTCATACGTTTATACTGCTTAAACACACACACATTAGTGGTATTATTGTTAATCCTGTCCTAACAGACTGATTTCTGACCACTAAGGGTAAATGAGCGATTAAAGCGAGGGGACGAGATGGCGAGAGTGTTGCCGCTTGTAACTACATGACTATCTTTCATAGCTGCATAAAGAGAAGGAAAAACGCTGCTGTTTCTAGTTAATAAATTATTCAGGCTGCAGCTCCAGATTGCAAGAGATAGAATTAGAAAAGCAAACAGCCTGGGACCTTACAGCCAGATGAGGAAATCAATACATATTTACATTTCACTGGCTGGGCTTCTCTGGTCGCTCTGTAGAGCGCTACGCCGTCTATTACTGCTAATTACCACACCAGTGATTCTCACACACATACACTCACTGAATGACTGACATGCCCACTGAATCGCTCATGTACTCTATTAGTGGATTAGCGTGCAGTATAACTGTCTGTCTGATTGCTTCAACTCATTCAGCTTCTGTGTGTGCTAAGTGTCTAGTCAGCCATTTTGATACCCCTGCTTGTATAGGATTTTGTAGTTTGCAACTCTTCAATAAAAGCAAGTTGTGGTGGGGAATGCTTGATGAGCCAATTCTGACTTACTGTAAATTTGGATGGCAAGGGAACATCTAAAACTCTGCAATTTTTAGTTGCTGAATGTATTAAAGGGATAGTTCACCCAAAAATAAAAATTCTGTCTTCATTTACTGGCATGAAAATTTATTTCACTTTATGAGGTTTTTTAACATTAATATGAGTCCCCCTAGCCTGTATATGGTCCCCAAGTGGCTAGAAATTTTGCAGGTGTAAACAGAGTTCTGGGTGTCCTGCTCTGCCTTCGAGAAAATGAAAGCTCAGACGAGCCAATCTGAAATCTTCCCTGTATGTCGTCATACGGGGAAAGGGCAAGGTTACCTCCCCTTCCTCTGCTTTGCCCGGCCAGAGAATTTGGAGAAAATGGATTCAGTTTATTTTACTCGCAATGTCAGCACAGGCTTTTATGATATGGATTCGACAGCACCACCACAAACAGCGAGTAATAGTGTTCATTAATGCGTGATCTGTGATTTCTGATGTGTAGCTAATCATTCAAGTTCACACAGACTTTCTTTCTAAATTGTTTAATACTGTTTATGCATCAGTGAATCAAGCCAGTGACAAACGATCAACTTCACATTGTTTCTCTTAGTAGCATGAAACAAATCTGTTAAAGTGTGATTAGACTAGACACTCTCTTCATAATGTTTGGAGCTGTCAATCACACGTCGCGAGTGTATCTGCACACTTGCCCAAACTCTCGTTATAATGAATGACGCTGTTAAGCTGCACAACAAAGCTCTTACTGTATTCATATCGATATTGTGTTTGCTGTTAGTTGTGGTGAAAGCATTTTGTGATTGAAAACGTGTTGCAATGACGAGATCACTGCATTCACGCGATCAACAGACTGCATGTGTGCTCAATGCTCATCAATGCAGCCTTTCATGTGATGGTAAAAAGATCTAAAAATAAAGATCAACAATTTCACGATTCGTTCATCTCGACAGCTGTAATGGTAAAAACTTTGTAACATGTGCAACCCCTCTCGAATACTTTTACTAAGTTCGTAGAATAAGGAGGAAGACGACAGGGTTGGCGTGACTGGGACTGTTTATTCAGAACTCTCAGATACAAACAAAATAAACTCACGCTCACAGCGTTCTCAACAACTCCGTACAATATAACTTTCTCAGCAATCTTTCTCGCTAATATCAGAATAAAGAAAATGCCTTTTATTTGTAAATTATGACATTTTATGATGTAAAAATCATACTAACAATATAAGTACACCTCAGGAAACATTATACATTTTTTTTAAAAAGTTGTTCTGCTTTTGTTCTGTTTTTTTTTTTTTCTTCTGCTGAACACAAAAGAAGATATTTTGAAGAATATGGGGAACTAAATAGTTAGGCCCCTTTGACTTCCATAGTAGGGAAAAAAAATTTATGGAAAGGGGTCCATCAACTGTTTGGTTACTGACATTCTTCAAAATATCTTCTTTTGTGTTCAGCAGAACAAAGAAATGCATATGGATTTGGAACAACTTGAGGATGAGTAATTGATGACAAAATTTTCATTTTTGGATGAACTATTCCGTTAAGTTGCCACAAAATGAAATTTCACCCTATTATTTGAAATGCATGTTATAGATCTTATTGTAAATGATTCATCTGTGCATTTAAAAAAATATATAAATATATATATTTGATCTCATAATTTTATAATTTAATCAATATGTCATAACATGAGTCTTCTGGTGTCTTTTCTCTGTAGTCTTATGCCAGACTTCTCCAATCATTTAGTGTGCTTAAACCCCACCCTTTCAAGCTCACGTTTACCTGCCTTTGTTTTTAAGTGTAATGCCCGGATCTCAAAATCCAAACAACAACCAATGCATAGCACCAAGTATAGAATGGCCTGTATTTTAGCTTTTTCGATAATCCCTTACACTTGGATGTACATCAGCATCAGTGTTGGGTGTAGCTAGTTTCTAAATAATTAGTTACTGTAAATTTAATTACTTTTCCCTTGAAAAAGTAAAGTAACAGATTACTCTAATTAATTAGTTACAGTTGTGGTCAAAATTATTGGCACCCCTGGTAAATATGATCAAATATGGCTGTAAAAATAAATCTGCATTGTTTATCCTTAAAATTCACAAAAAAATAACCTTTCATTGATGTAAAACAATTGAAAGTTGTTATTGTCACATTATGAAATAAATCTTGGTCATAATTATTGCCGGTTTGGCACCCTTTTATTAAATACTTTTGCAACCTCCTTTTGCCAAGATAACAGCTCTGAGTCTTGTTCTATAATGCCCAAGCGGCAACCTCTCGCAGTTTCTCTTGAAGCCAATACGGAAGTGACTTAAACTGCAATTCATCGACTGGCCGCTAGGGACTGGCTCCAGAAGGGAGCAGAATCTCATTGAGCCCCATGTTAAAATGGCCAACTTTACAGCAGAATAAAGCATGTTTACAACCTGGTACAAATTGAGGTTTTGGTCTATACGGCTAATTTTGCCCTTCATGACAACTGTGAGGGGGGTGAAGGGCATTAAGGGCGTGGCCACTTCGAGTGACAGGTGGATAGCCATTTATCTGCTGTCTGTTAGTCATCGCGTCACTTAAGCTCCGCCCACGTCCCGCCTTTTTGCCCATTTTCTGTTATCCGGGAGTGACGCGCGATGACGTGCTGCCAAGATGGCGACGGCCATCTTGTCCATACTTTGCGCGTCAGAACGGCTCATCAGAATCCTATGGGTGACGTCACGGACACTACGTCCATATTTTCTTACAGTCTATGATAATGCCCGATGAGTTTGGAGAACACCTGACAAGATATCAAAGACCATTCCTCCAAACAGAATCTCTCTAGATCCTTCAGATTCCCAGCTCCATGTTGGTGCTTCTTCTCTTCAGTTCGCCCCACTCATTTTCTATAGGATTCATGTCAGGGAACTGGGATGGTCATGGCAGAAGCTTCCTTTTGTGCTCAGTGACACATTTGCGTGTTGATGTTTGTTTTGGATCGTTTTCCTGATGGAAGATCCAACCACGGTCCATTATAATATTTTCTAGCAGATTTTTTTTATCTGTTGGTATTTGCTAGAATCCATGATACCAATATATCTGAACAAGATGTCCAGGACCTCCAGCAAAAAAAAATAGGCCCACAACATTAACGATCCAGCAATTATTTTTTTTTAACCGTGAACATGGGGTACTTATCCCTGTTTGCACCAAACCCATCTGGTGGGTTTGCTGTTGAAAGGCTCTTTTTATAGTTTAATTTGACCACAGAACCAGGTCCCTTTTGTATTTACAGTCGTGTCTGACAACTGAATATGCTGGAGTTTGTTTCTGAATGAGCAAGAATGATTTTTCTTGAATCCCTCCCAAACAACATGTGGTGATTCCCCCCCCCCCCCCTTTTTTTAGTCTATCCCCCAAGACTCAACTAATCTCTGCAATTTTTCATGTGTGACCCTTGGATAGTCTTTAGTCACTCAAACTCTCCTCGCCGTGCATTAAGACAATATAGACACACATCCTCTTCCAGGCAGATTGATAACATCTTATTTACATAAGATTACATAATTTACATTTACTTATTAACATCTCAGTTTATTGGAACTTCTTAATTGTTGCCCTGATTGTGGAAATGGGAATTTTCAATGCTTTAGCTATTTTCCTACAGCCACTTTCTATTTTGTGAAGCTCAATAATCTTTTGCTGCACATCAGAACTGTTTTCTTTGGTTTTACTCATTGTGATGGATGATTAAGTGAATTTGGCCTTTGTGTTTCCTCACATTCTCCTGTGAAACAAGACATCATAGCTAGACAATTTCATGTTCCTAGTCACCCTGGTAAAATGTAAAATACTAATGGGAATATACTTCAGAGATATTTTACTCATAAAAAAATCTAGGGGTGCCAATAATTGTGGCCAACATGTTTTGGAGAAAAACATTTATTTCATAATGTGCTTTCCCCCCGACTTTCCAGTCTTTTAAGTCAAGGAAAGGTTAGATTTTTGTGAATTTTTTGAATGAAGGATCAAAAGGATAAACAATGCAGATGTATTTTTACTGCCACATTTGATCATATTTACCAGGGGTGCCAATAATTTTGACCACAACTGTACTTCAGATATAATTACAGTTACTTCAGTATTTAGTTCTGATGAGCTAAATACTTTGTATAGACTGTAGAACAATTATATATATAGAGCAATAGTTGAATTAACATCAACATTTTAAGTCTAACTTTAAAATGCATGTTTTTATGTATCCTTCTCACTATACTTTGGTCAGTTAATAAGAATAATGTATGCAGTTTTATATTATTTATTTGAATGAATTAAAAGGGCTGTTTCATTTCTATCCTTGAATGTTGATATAGGATTTAGAAAGTAATTAGTAATAAGTATTAAATAGTTTTTGGAGAGAGTAATTTGTACAGTAATCTAATAACAGTATTTAAGATGTAATTCGTAACTAGTAATACATTACTTTTATAGAGTAACTTACCCAACACTGGTCAGCATACAGAAGAAATTAAATTATTCGATTTTAAATTAGCCTTCATATTGCCGTTCCAAAGAAACTGTAAGAAATTACATAAATTCATTCACTGCCTTTCTGCAGGTCTGTAAGCGAAGTCAATGGAAAATTTCACTTCATAGAAGAAGTTTTGCTTTTTACAATCATGTGATCCTGGGTTGTGTGTCCTTGTGATTTGTGGAATCTTGGGTTAAATAAAAGGTAATTTATTGTCTTTTTTACTACTCTTTTACTGCTAAAAGGTAAAATTTTGATAAAAAAATAGGGGCAGTGACTTATGGCTTGGTGATGTGTTCTAATCAATAATGAGACCTCAATGACTATTCTTGATAAGTATTTTTATCCTGTTTCACAATATTTCATCTCAATCCATAGTTTTCAGTCACGTGACTGTCGCAGAGCCTTGGAGGGCAAAACCGCCATAGAACTCCATAGAACGGCAGCACAAGCCTGTCAAATTTCCATCTTAAAACAAAAATATGTGAACAAGATGCACGTTTTGGGCACTTATGATCCATATACAGCATCTACTGCAGTATTTCAATCACTGAAAACAGCGGGACGTTTTTAAAACGCTTAACGTGAAAAACACTATAGGGTGAGTTGCACCAATAAGGATTAAATTAAGCAAAGTTTAAAGGATTTGTTGATATGGGTTTTATTTTAAATCGAGTCATTGCACCACTTCATTTTAAACACAGATAAATTACGCAGTAACACCGTTATAGAGCTGATCAAGCAGCAGACGGAGTTGAACTGAAAACAGGCTAAAAAATCCTTAGTGCAACCCACCCTTAATGTGCTGTAATGTACTAAAACAGTGATATTAAAAGATCAAATTCAGTTTACACCTTTTTGATGATGCATACTATATACAGGCGAGTAGATGAGGCAAGAATATGAACGCAACGCGTTTTCTTTATAATGGGTTTCGATGAGGAAAACACCTAACGAGAAACCTCGTGTTGCACTAATATTCTGTGTTCGTCTGCTTTCCTGTACAAAGTATGCAACATCAAAAAGATGTATATTGAATTTGGTATTTTAATATCACTGTCTTACCGCATTAATACTGACTACAAACCTGGTAAAAATGACTAGCGGGCAATGGAGGAGAGCCTTGTTTTGCCCTCCAGGTGGACATTCCTATAAGCTTGTGACGACACGTGAAAACTATGGATTCGCTTTGTGAGAGAATGTGTGTACATCCTTACTTGCTCCTGTATATAACACCTGTCTGGTTGATAGACTTGACAGTTGCCATATGACCATATGACATATAATCTAACTTGTTTACATCAGCTAGTATGCAGATTAAAACATTGTTCCACAGTTAGTTAGATTAAAGTAATAGTATAGTAATAGTACTATAGTAATCGCGGTCATTGTTTTCTTTAGCATAATTAGATGTTTCATACTTCAGCATAATTATATCACTTTTAAAAACGTGGTTCTGTCCATCGGTTTGATTGGATGGAGGCAGTTCTGAATGTGAGCTTAAGGTCGATCATAAGAAATTGGTGAGGTTTACGAAGATTAAATGATTGGAGAATTCTGGCATACGTCACCAGAGAGAAGCCTCTTTTGCAACTTCACTCTTGCAACACTTTTAAAATGGCTCATATCTCTCTTCTTTAATGCCTCTCTGTGTCTGTCCTCCACCTTCATCTGCATCTGTCTGTCTTTTGCAGATTATATTCTTTTCCTTCACTCAGTCTTCTTGTCTCAACTTGTCTCTCCATCTCTCTCCATCCATCTCTCTGTGGTGCTGTGTGTCAGGCGGCCGTGCTGACGGTGCAGACTGCACTCGGCTGAATGAAGATTGTCTGATGGAGAGAGATGATGAATGCACAGGTTCAGTGGGAGAGGTAGAGCAGCCGACTGAGGGGACAAGGCATTAGATGAAGGGATGGTGAACGAGAGAGATTGACGTGATGCATAGGGTTCTGGGAGAGTGTGAGAACAACAGATTCAGAGGGAAAAAATGAGTGCAAGACTTTTGAAGGGCACTTGACACACACGCACACACATACATTTTCAGCATCATTACTCCTGTCTTCAGTGTCATATGATCCTTCAGAAATCATTCTAATTTGATCATTTGAAAACGGATTTGTTTTCAGAATTCTTTGATAAATAGAAAGTTTAAAAGATCAGCATTTATTTGACATAGAAATCGTTTGTAACATTGAATGTATTTACTGTTATCTTTGTTGCATACAATAATACAGTTTAATGCACCCTTGCTGAATAAAATACATTTTCTTCCAAAATTCTGGAATTGCATTTTCCACAAAAGATACATGCCCTGACGTCTTAGAATTTGGTGAAATGAGGTATCTTAAAAGGCAGCAGAATGACCTACCATGCGAGGACCCCTCCATTATATGATTTTTAGTCATGACCTCCTGTACCATCTGTGTAACCTCATTCCTAGCAGGAATGACCTCTCAGGGCGTCCAGATAGCGTTCACAAGGCCAGCGACACTGAAGCCACTTTAAACACACTCACACAGGCAGAGAAAGGACAATTTCTCCCTTCCTTTCTCTCCCACTTTATTTTATCTCAATGGCATTGCTAAATATAGTGTTGTACAGAGGGAGGAAGGTGGGTTCATAATTTAAGTTTTCTGGCGGAGCACATCATAGCATTGTCTCATATTCATCCTGTCTTTAAATGGGCGCCTTTTTCACAATGCAAGAGAGTGAGCGCAAAGGGTCTTCAAAGCACCAAAACACACGCTGCGGCCACATCACACTCTGCGGCCATATCACAAACACTGGCCTCTAGAGCAGGAACAGGATGTTCATTCATCCTCCCTACTAGAGAGGAAGAGTGTGCCACTTTCCCTTTCATCATACCATCCCGACGGGCGCATGAACACACACACTGCCGCACACAAACAGTAGTATTTAAATTAGACACTAGAATGATCACACACAACAACACTGATATCATTATGCATGCATGTGGAAGAACATTCACACACACTCTGAGCAAAGGCCATGAAGGCTAATTAAAAGGCACAGAGTTTTGTTAATGTGTTGTAATGCTGGACGAACTGCCGGGTATTACAGGAGTCTTTACTGTACAGAGCCTTTGAAAGCCTGCCAGATCTCTCCTTCTCTCGCTGCTTCAACGGATATTTCAGCTTATGCCACACTAAAATGAATCATTCCCTCCCCTTTTTTCTCAGTAACGCCTCATGCTGTTTTACACACTACAACCTGTTCACTCTGATGGTGATTTTTGTCTCTGGTGGTCACCAGGCTGCTGTGATGTGGGCTGTAATTAGGGTTGTGTCATTCAAAGCTGAATTGAGAATGACTTTTAAATTCCTGAATTTGAATTGAGGTTGTATAGGATGTAGAATTCATTTAAATGTACAATTAAAATGAACTAAAATTCTAAGAAATTCATGTAAGCTAACTGTAGTTTTTAACTAGAAGAGCCAAGTTTGTCAAGACAAACTTTGAATGTTGTCTTGAAGTTTGAAAATTCATAGGTGTAATTCCCGTAATGAATTCCCTGCTTTGAACTTCCCCTTCATGTTATTCCAAATCCATTTCCATTCCGTCCTTTGGATGAGACGTTAAACCGAGGACCTGACTCTCTCTGGTCATTAAAAATCCCAGGATGTCCTTCGATAAAGAGTAGGGGTGTAACCCCGGCATCCTGGCCAAATTCCCCGTGCATATATATGACACTCTGTCTCCTCTCCACCAATCAGCTGGTGTGTGGTGGGCGTTCTGGCGCAATATGGCTGCCGTCGCATCATCCAGGTGGATGCTGCACATTGGTGGTGGTTGAGGAGATTTTCCCCTTCTATGTAAAACGCTTTGAGTGCCTAGAAAAGCGCTATATAAATGTAACAAATTATTATTGTTATTTCAATTCCACAATTTTTGTCCAGCTTTGTATTGTTACGGTAGTATATGTAAATTAACAATGTGTACTCATTCTCTGTTACCTGGACCAGAGAAATTCAAGTTTATTTGTCAGCAAAAGTCTGCCAGATGACGTGTTTTGACTTTTGACAGCTTCAGGGCTTTCGTGAAAACTACAGTTTGGGACAGTCAGATTGACAGAGGGTTATTAACAGAACAGCTATTGTAAGGGTAGGTTTTTCACTGAAAATCATATTGTACTTTGTCTACTCAGGTTTTTCAGATTTTCCGCCGCAGCGTTCTCTGCGTTACGATTATTTGCAGCATTTAGGCCTATTCCACATGTACACAGGTATTTTTATAAACGTTTTTCCCTCCCGCGTTTAAAAAAAATCCTGGAAATTTTTTTATTGCCAGTTCCGGTTCTGACGCAACAAGCCAAAATCTGCAGTTTCACTGTCCATACGACAACACTGCAACCAGAGTTTCTAAAAATGTTCACCCTGGCAGGAGTTTTCAAAAAAAGTTTGGTTTCAGTGTCTGGATACTGCGTTTGCGTGTGGACGAACGGCCAAACTGCAAAGAAGAAGCTGCGGTTTTGAAAAAACCCATGTTCGTGTGGACAGGGCCTTAGCCACTGTCTATTTAACGGAGAACAGCTAGGAGTCGCTGTGCAAGTAAACCTCACTCTGATCTCAAGAGACGCTCTAGCGACTGACGCTAGAGGTTGCAGCCTTTAGCATCTCTGTTAGAGCGTCCGATTCTCATGCCGTCGGACCAGGGTTCGGGTCATGCTTAGAGTGGGCGTTTCGAACAGGAGGGGTTACATCTACAATGCGCTGGATCCTTGACTTGAAACAGAAAGTAACTTTTAGCTTGTTGCTTTGCTAACAGTCAGCCTACTTTTGATACAAAGTAGGGCACCTTTATGGAATTTGCCATGATAGCCTAATAAGCATTACTCACGAATAAAAATAGTTTTTAAATTAGGTAGGTTTTGGTATTGAATTATAATTATTGACATTTTGCACTGAGCTCATAGCAAAGCATTCTGGGATTATGCCATTGGAAACATGCTATTCTGCCTTAGAATTATTCCAAAATGAGTATTATAGGAAGCAGCATAATTAAATGCATGGTATTGATCTTATTGTAAACGATTCATCCCCATGCATATGTTTAGCACAAACGACTGCAAGCTCGCAATTAGATTCCATCCAATCAAAAAACCAATGGATAGAAAGCCTATATTTTATTTATTTTCGATAATCCGTTTCACACAGATGTACATCACAATACAGAAGAAATAATTTGCTGACTGCCTGCATTGGCATCTCATAGGTTTTTGAACAGACATTGTGTGTGTGTGTGTGTGTGTGTGTGTGTGTGTGTGTGTGTGTGTGTGTGTGTGTGTGTGTGTGTGTGTGTGTGTGTGTGTGTGTGTGTGTGTGTGTGTGTGTGTGTGTGTGTGTGTGTGTGTGTGTGTGTGTGTGTGTGTGTGTGTGTGTGTGTGTGTGTGTGTGTGTGTGTGTGTGTGTGTGTGTGTGTGTGTGTGTGTGTGTGTGTGTGTGTGTGTGTGTGTGTGTGTGTGTGTGTGTGTGTGTGTGACAGTCCTGATAGTCGTATCCTACCCACCCTTAAGTTCTTGTGTTTAGTGAGCCAAAGAGGCTTGTCACTTTGAATCGAACAGAAGGCTCTAACCTTCTAAGCTCATGCTGACTCTCAACACACATGCACGCATACACAAATTGGCCTGCAGTAAATATGAGCGGCGAGTGATGAGGTCATTTAAAGCATACAGAATCTGCCTGACTCATACTCATCCACGGCGTGTTACTTCAGCATGAATACCAGCTCATTTGCCACTGGCTCAACCAGCCGTACAGGGAGATGGTGTGAGATGTTTGTTTGGACCATGCAGGGTGAGCATGATGCTACGTTTGCTCTGTGAAGCATTTTCTCAGCGAGTTGGGACTTGATTTTCAGTTGACCTTTGCAAAACCACTGCTGCTTTTGACTTGACCTGTATTTAGCGTAAGGGGTTTAATGTGATTTTGCTTAGTAATCCAGTTAGTGCGACTGTTTGAATGTCTGTCCTCTCCGTATCAGATGTACTGATTCTTCACTGATGTTCAGTCTTTTGCTCATAAGTTTACATACCTCTTGAAGAGTCTGTAAGATGTTAAGCATTTTCAAAAAATAAAGGGATTATATCTTAAAAATAAGAAACTTTTTTATTTAGTGCTGCTCTCAAGAAGCTGCAAAATATAAATGTACAGTATAGCCTATTCCACAATATAATTTTTTTTTTCAATTAGTATATATTATAGTTATATTTAGTTGCTTCCTTTTATATTATCATTATTATTATTAGGTTATGTTCATTTTAAATATTATGTTATTTCATGTGATGTTACATATTTAAATATATTATAATTATTTATATTTTATATATTTTGTCTTATATGTAATATGTATATAATGTGCAATTATTGTATAACTTCATCAGCTTCATTCATAAACTAAAAAGCAATTTTTATAATCCCACAGATTCTTTTAGTTATTTAACAGTTATTTAATTGTTTCAGCATTAATGCTGTTTTAAGAGTTTTCCTTGACCTTTGATTCTCACTCCATTTGAGTACATGATCCTGGCTACCATCATTGCTAACTGCATCGTCCTAGCCCTGGAACAGCACCTTCCAGATGGGGACAAGACACCCATGTCAGAGCGCTTGGTGAGTTCCAGTTGTGATGATCAGTGTTTCTTTGTTTCAAACTGTAATGCCAGAAGCTACATAACTCAACAGAAAACACAGGAACTAATTGACTTTTTGAAGAAATTCAGTGGTTCATTCCTATTACACACTCTTGCTTCTCTCTGTCTGTCCCTCTGTCTTCTCTCTCACAGGAGGACACAGAACCCTACTTCATCGGCATTTTCTGTTTCGAGTCAGGAATTAAGATCTTGGCTCTGGGCTTTGCATTCCACAAGGGCTCCTACCTACGTAATGGCTGGAATGTCATGGACTTTGTAGTGGTGCTTACTGGGTAAGTCAGAACAAACACATCTGCATGCTTGAAGCATTCACTAAGAATAAATTGCACTCACCGATACAGTTGTTTATGTCACTCCCCGCCTGTGTAATTTTAGCACCCGATTCACTAGGAATTATGCAAATCCAATACTAGGGAGATTTAAAAATGCTCAAGTTCTGTATTGATATTCAGAGATCATCTGTGCAAATACTCATGACAGTATTTGAAAGCATTGAGTTGGTAGCGAAACTGCAGAAAAATTGGTATGGATCCTTTCCACATTTCCAAGGTTTGTGTTTTGTAATTTAATGCCAAGGTAATATAACACAAAGTATAGCATTATAATAAAAAAAAAGATGAATATGTGAAAAACTTTACTACATTTTCGATGTTGATAAATGCATCATCACAAACTGTGAAAAGGGTCCATTTGGTATTGTTACTGTTTTACCATGAAGTGCTTTTGCTTTCCCTGCCACATGCTTTCTATGAGCAGTAATAGGAATAATTGAACCAGCCAGATAGAATTTACTTATAGGGTTAGTTCACCCAAAAATGAAATTTCTGTCATTAATTCCTCACCCTCATGTCGTCCCAAACCCGTAAGACCTTCGTTCATCTTTGGAACACAATTAAAATATTTTTGACATAGTGTAAACAGTGCAGCTCTTCCTAGTTCTACAGAGGAACGACATACAATGTGGTGCTCACGTGAGCAGCGTCAGCCAATTGTAACCCGGCGTTTTGTTTTTTGCTTACAAAAAGTATTCTCGTCGCTTCATAAAATTAAGATTGAACCACCGTAGTCACACTGTAGTAGACTATTTTAACAATGTTTTTTCGGCCTTTCTGGACCTTGAAAGTGTTGATTAAATTACTGTCTATGGAGGGGTCAGAGAGCTCTCAGATTTCATCAAAAAGATCTTCATTTGTGTTCCGAAGATGAACAAAGGTCTTACGGTTTGGAACGACATGAGGGTGAGTAATAGAGATCGCTAAGACATGTGACCAAATGGGCGGCAACGTCATCAGAATGCAAAGAATTATGGGTACGTTTGGCCCGTTTACATGGCCTGGCATAGCAGGCTAGTGTTCTGGCATGAAAATAATTAAACATTAGAGAGAAAAACAGAATATAATCCTACAAAATGCATCGGGCTAAAGAAAACATTGTCGGACCATATTGCCTAAAACTAAATGCTAATGCAAAGACGAGATCTGATGAGAAAAAGGGAATCAAATGACTGGATCCTTACGAGCTGAGCGACTGGTCAAGGGACGTCAAACTGTTGCCCAACTTCCAGCACCCATATATATACAAATACATGATATTAAGTGTTGTTAGTGCGTACACACACACACGCAAAGTTTTCAGAATTCAAGTCGCTGCAGTCTTTTTTACAGATGGATGGGTCTAGGACCTGGAGATTGTAAAAGTGGGGCAGAAAACTGTCGTCCGTTCAAAGTTATGCTAATGTTTTAAGCACCACACTCCTCGCTCTCTCATCTATCTGCATGCAGTCCGAATTGAACAAACCTGTCTGTGTGTGTGTGTGTGTGTGTGTGTGTGTGTGTGTGTGTGTGTGTGTGTGTGTGGGCATGTTTTTGTGAAATATCAGGACACAAATGTGTATAATGACATGGGTATGACACAGGTATTACAAAAAGAGGGTGAAATATGAGGACGTTCCCCATGTCCTCACTTTTCAAAATGCTTATAAATCACACAGAACAAGTTTTTTTTTCACAGAAAGTGAACTGCACAGTCTCCTGTGAGGGCTAGGTTTAGGGACAGGGGCAGTGTAAGGGGATAGAAAATACGGTTTGTACGGTATAAAAACCATTACGCCTATGGAATGTCCTCACATTTCACAAAAACAAACGTGTGTGTGTGTGTGTGTGTGTGTGTGTGTGTGTGTGTGTGTGTGTGTGTGTGTGTGTGTGTGTGTGTGTGTGTGTGTGTGTGTGTGTGTGTGTGTGTGTGAGTGAGGGCGGCTACACACTGCAAGGGTGGCGTGTCCGTTTTTATTTCGGCTCCCACGTTAACAGGTTAGAGCGTGCACACTGCCTGCGTGAGATGCGGAAAACGCGTGCATGCTGGAAATAGAACAGACGCCTATCTTTCACGCGACACGCACGCGTGTTGGAAGCGTTTAACATGAAGTATAGGCCTTCCACTTCGTCACCTAGCAGCAGCATCGCCGCGTCAGACACGCTTCTGGTGTGCAGACACAGAAAACGCCACGCTAGCAGTGTGTAGCCGGCCTGAGAGGGGGGAGCGGGCTCAATCGAACAGTGGACACTAAAAATATACTCCGTCATTTTGTTCATACAGGACATCATTCAAACTGCAAAGTGTTTACTTATATTTGTATATCCCGTTCTTAAGCTTTATGCCACTTCTATCGTGAGAACGACTATTGCAGTTTATAACACAGCAGGTAGACGGCATCTTGAACACTGCTTTCTTCCCTCCACGCAAAGAAGTCTGGCGACCGGCGCCCGTTGTGCCGCGGATTCCCAAAACGCTTTGCGTTTACCACTGGGAATACGTCATGATGACGACACATTAGCAATCTCTTAATGACAGAATTTTCATTTGGGTGAACTAACCCTTTAAGGCCCCGATTATACTCACGCCAAAGTTCTTTTTCGTTCTTCGTTTAGGGGTAAGTTCGAAATACATGACCAACGTTATACTGTTGGCAAACATCCGATGCCGCCACACTGCTGAGAGTGACAGTTAGATGAATATGTAAATATAAGCTGCACGCTTTCCTCTCAATAACAAAATAAACACACAACAACATTGAGAAAACAGCAAGCATTTTAATAAAGCATAAGAAAAGCGTCTGATCATAGCAACGTGGAAATATTTGTTTGCACAAGCTCTGCAATTCGGCACTGTGGTAAAGTCACGCCACGTTTATTTATATAGCACTTTATACAATAGATTGATTAAAATCAAGCAGCTTTACCGTATTAAACATGAAAAACAGAACTTCATTTTCTACTATAAAGCAGCTCTCCAGGGTGTTTGTGTTTTTACGCGCGGACGTCTGACCTCAACGGGCTGAACAGGAGAAATGAACTGAAAGAGTTCCACGTGAAAGAAGGTGGAGCCTCAGTGCACACATACCTATTATGTAATCACCACGGACCAATGGTTGTACAAATGTGTTTACCACGAAGCAAGCTGTTTCGAACTCTCAAAACGAACTCCAAACTAAAAGTTTTGGCCTGATTTAGTTTGAAATTTCGTCACATCAGTTCGTTCTTCGATTTCACTTGAAGTATATCGGGGCCTTTAGGCACATGCCGCACATCTATAATGAGCCTAATTTGCATAGAAAAAGGTGTGAAGAATTACAATGACTTCATTTAAATACACCTAATGCAGTGCTATTTTAGCACAGATGGATTAGGGGTGGCTAGTGAATAAGACACAGGTGCAAAAGTGGAGCAACTCTTTAGTGAATTGTCCCAACAATCTCTTTTAAATGCCTATGTTGGTATTTTAAACGTACAAATAAGCTCTTTGAAATATTGCCTGTTGTTATATTCTGTTTTTTAAAAGGTTTATGGGGTGAATGCTTTGCCAATTTGGTTTATTTTTACATGAATTCTGCATGTGTTCGTGTAGACGTGAGTGTATGTGAGGTGTAACCACACTGCGAGTGATGTTGTGTTCTCCTGACCTAATGAGCTCATGGTGAGCCAAGATCAGAGCAGCACTGTGGATACAAGCGGTGAGGACACACTACAAATGTCACCAGAGAGAGAGAGCTTGACAGAAAAAAAAAGAGAAACATACAGAAGGAAGAAAGATTTTTGCAGAGGAAGCAAGAGCTTAACACTTAGATTTGCATTTGCCTTCAAATGGCATGTTGAGCTTGCAATATACTTATTTAAAAACATGAACAATATAATGCACCAAACATCTGTTTGTTTTATTTTAATAAGCTCTTTTCGCATCCAGGCCTGGATTAAGAACACACAGGGCGCTGGAGTTGTAGCAAACCCAAGGGTCCCCTTCATGGTAGTATCTTAGCACCACAACGTTTTCTTCTACAGGATTTTTTTTTAATCAAATATCCAACACAGAGAGATACAATGAGTAAGCAAAGTAAATATTCCAGGCTACAACACATTAAAAGCATACATATATTTTATAACAGAAATTTGTGATTTACACCAATAATGTGATGCGGGCAATCAACTCTGCTTGTGGAGTAAATGAAGACTATGGCAAAATATATATATTATTATAATATAAATGACATACTGCCAGTGTAGTGGGTTGATACGTTTGGGCATGAGGGGTTGCAGGTTCGCACAATCATTTCAAAATGATTTAAAATATCAACGGTTGGATTTAGTTTGCAATTTGGATTATAGTTATACGATCTCACGAGTCCTGATAAATGCAATTTCAACTATTTCTGAAGTGCTTCTATTATAAAGAACACCGCTTTCGCACATAATGCAGTTAAACAGCCCCTGCATAGAGTGAATAATCGATTATTGAGCCATTGATAAACAAATTCGGCACCGCCGCCATGGACAGCACCTGCTAAAGTCGCATTTAAGAAGGTATACCTTAAGCAACCTCCTAAGGTATAGTTCGGGGAACACGCCTAGAAATGGTATACCTTTAGTTAAGTTATACCTTTAGAGTCTTCATAGCATGCTAAGAGACAACGTTATCGAGAAATGCAGCCCTGGTTTGTGTTAAAATGTTTATGTGAAGAGTTTTGGCATGAACAAGCTTTTACGTTTAAGTTTATGTTGCACTTTTTAAGATAATCAGAACAGTGAATGCCAATACTGAGGCTCAGATTCTAGAATTCTTCGTCGTAATCATAGAGTTAGCGGTGCTATATAGCACCTTAGTCAAATAACCAGTAAAGAACCTCTGAAGAACCGCTGAAGTACCACTGAAGCACCAAAATTGGTGCTATATAGCACTTAAAAAGGTTCCCCTATGATTACGAGCCAAGAACCATTTTTGGTGCCATATAGAACCTTTTTTTTTTTAGAGTGTATGTGCTAATGTTTTGAGAACATTATTTAAGACCAAATAACATTCTATTAACGTCACTGGAAGAATGTTTGTTGATAACTTTGAGAGAACTTGGCCAAAATGTTCCCTGTTAGCTGGGTGCCCTGTTGAATGTGGATCTTATGAGTTTCCTGATCTGCATCTGATGATAATGATAACCATTTAAAAGTTTAGGGCGGTTATGGTTCTTTAATGTTTTCGAAAGAAGTTATATGCTCACAAGGGCTGAATTTATTTGATGAAAAATACAGTAAAAACATATATCACTCTTTTCTATGTTTAATATATTTTGAAATGTTATGGCAAAGCTGAGTTTTCATTTCTCCAGTTTCTCCAGTCTATACTGTTATAATGTCTGCACTGCCTATCATGCAGTACATTACTTCTGAATGTCCCTCTTCTCCAGCATGCATGTTATAGCCTCTCTGTGTACATCAAATTCGCTCACATATCCAATTTAGTTTGTAATTTAGAGAACTAGAACTGAAAGGAGAGGTGCTAAAAGGTTGGCTCAGGCAGATATTGCCACTTGACCTACAATCCACAAGCTTGATTGATCATCCATTGTAGCTCAGTTAGCATGATTGCTAACACATAACTGCTGGATCTCATGCGTTGTTATTGGTAGTTTAACGCATGGTGGGTGTTGTGAAAAATGTGCAGGAGGTGTATGTGAGGCAAAAACATTTATCATGTGGCGTGCTCCGTCACATCAGCAGTGAACTGATTCTCAGTTGTACTGAAGAGGGGTAGAAGTGGATGTAGGTGTGGGTTTAGTGGGTTTTCATGCAGTTGTCATTCTAAGAACCTGGTGCCTTTTCCAGTAAACTTGCAAGATTTTAAATGTTTTGTTAGACAAATAATGTGATGAATAGCTTTGTGCCTACTCAAGGTAAATTTGTTATATAAGTAATGTTAATATAACATTAAAAAGGGCATAATTATGAGAAAACAAGTTAAAATTGACCTAATAAGACTTGTGCTCAAGGTGAAAATACAAGGTGTTTTGTAGAGAATTTAAAGCTGATATTTTTGCAAATTTCTACTTTTGAATGACCCAAATTTTACTGTACAATGACATGGTAGCAGTTTAGGCATATTAAGCTTGTACAATTATGCAAAACCTAACAAAATAAAATATGAAGTGAAAATATACACAGCAAATGTCATAATTATTTTAAAAGGGACAATTTGATGATAACAGGATAGATGTGCAACCTGAGGACACAAGTCTTTTTAGTACATTGTCAACTAAAATCTTATAGTTTGAACTGTATATCCGATATATAGTTGTGATAAAATGCCTGTTTACTATTATTATTATTATGGTAACACTTTACAATAAGGTTGTATTAGTTAACATTAGTTAATGCATTAGTTAACATGAACTATGAACAACACCTCTGTTCAGCATTAGTTAATCTTTGTTAACGTAAGTTAATAAAAAATACAGCTGTTCATGGTTTGTTCATGTTAGTTTACAGTGCATTAACTAATGTTAACAAGATTTTAATAATGCATTAGTAAATGTTGAAATTAACATTAACAAAGATAAATAAATGCATTAGTTCGTTATTAGTTCATGTAGTTAACTAATGTTAACTAATGAACCTTATTGTAAAGTGTTACCATTATTATTAATTATTATTTGCAGATTTGATGCTATAACAATGAGAAGTTGGCAGACCGAATATAATATTCAAGAAAAAAACGTCTGTATTTACACTATACTATGGTTACCATTGTGTATTTTTGTAAGGGTACACACATATGTGTTTGTTGTCTTCTCTGTGTGTGTATGTATTTGTGTACGTACATAATGAGATTCTCCTGTTTGATCTTTCAGAGACTGTGTGTGTGTGTAAATGGGTCAGAGGGTGTGTTGGCTGCAGTAGGGAGGAGAGCTATAGCCCTGTTTGCCTACTGCAGCCATTTTCTCTCTACTCACTCTATTCTGAGTCTTCATCGTGTGCACAGTGAACGTTTGAAGTAGGCTGAGCAATTGTCCTGTTTAACAGATGTATGTGTATATTTATGACTCAAAATACAATAAGGTGGAAAAACAAATACATGATGAAGGGTGAAGGAGAAAAGAGAAGTGAGGAAGAGAAAGAGAAACTGTGGCTGGTGGAATGAATTGCAGCTACTCTTGGGTTTGTCTTTCCATGTTTCATAGGGTTTAGCGAAGAGAAGAGAAAGGGAAAGATGCAACTGGAGAAGCAGTAGGTTGGAAACGAGCAGTGGCTTGTGTGTGTGTGTGTGTGTGTGTGTGTGTGAGAGCGAGACTGAGAGAGAGGAGAAGTAGAGCAAGCCAATGAGAGCAGTCTATGCAGGAGCTGCTGCAGTAACCTGTTTTTCACTACTGCAGATGATCAATCATCCAGCAAAACCTTGAGACACAAGAACTTTCTCTTTCCCCACACACTCACATGCTGATATTCTCTCTCTGCTCACAGCTGTTCTCTCTTTGCTGTGGAAGGTAAATGGCGGATGTGTCTTTCAGTTGAGGAGCACTTTGAAGATGAAATGATATGTCCCCTCTCAACACCTCAGCTCTGGTCCTTTGATATAACACACGTTAATTTTCTCCTTTCTCCTTTTCCCCTTTTCTCTTTATTTTCTGATAGAAATACACTGAACAACACAACGAAATCTGATGTAAAACTGCCGCAACATGAGGCAGAGAGTCCACAAAAAAACATGATTTATGCACGCACAGTGGTCATGGTTAAATGATTGAAATAGAAAAAACATTGCAATAAGACCTTCCTGTACACCAATGTGTAGCTGTTCCAAGAATATAAATCATTTTCTTGTGAAATATTTGTCAAACCTGATTGGGGTTGCATCCAAAAGTAATGAAACAAAACAAAATATTTCTCTTCAATTGAATCTCAAGTTTAGGTGTTTAACATTAAATTAACGTTTAATCAAAACAAACTTTGTTATTTATTATGCTCATAAATTAATTATATGCCTCCTTTTAGGCCCATTGATTGTACTTGTATTACCCAGAGAATGAGAATTAGTGTCAAGTTCACCCTACTTAGTCAACTGTGTAAGTTGCTTTGGATAAAAACGCCTTCTTAATGCATAAATGTAAATGTGTGCGTGTCTTACCTTGTGTGGACCTTTATTGTCCACCAATGTGGAAATTCTCCTTTGGCTTCTCAAAAAAAAAACACAAGTTACATAATACACAGAGTAAAAGTTATTCTCAAAATGATTTGCTTATATACCCTTCATTTAATATTCTAACTGCCACTGGCATAAAAGTGTCACACTACAGTTGAAAAATAAAGTGGAGAGGATCTAAGTACAGCAGTCAAATGTTTATTCAGAAAAGGAACTAGAAACAAAAACACTCTTTGGATATTAAACAGGGAGGTATTCCCGAAAGCAGGTTATGGACATAAACATACCCAGGTATGTTTAAGGGTAAGTAAGTGGATAACCTCAACTTTCGGTTCCAAAAACGGAGGTGATTTTCAGGGTATGTAAGTAGCCAATTCACTCTCTGAACATAACCTGCTCTGGAGCAGCTTATGTTCCAGGGTTAGTTCACCCAAAAATGAAAATTAGCCCATGATTTACTCACATCCTAAGTGTATATGACATTCTTCTTTCAGACGAATAAAATCGGAGTTATATTAAATAGTAATCCACCGGTCATGATTTTACATGGCCGATTCCGATACCGATTTTTTTCAAGCACACTGGCCAATTTCGAATTCCGATGATGTTTATTTGGTATTTAACAGGCCAAATTGGCTTTTGGCTAATGAAAACAAGTCCGCAATCTGAAATCAACGGGAAATTTAATTGGGTTGAACTTGTGAAATTAATGTGAAATTAAAGGCAACCACTGCATATTCCGCAATCCAAACAAAGATGTTACTTTAAATCAGCATTTGTTTTTAAATTCAGTGTAAAGAAAAAAAGTCTTTACCAGTGAAATTAAATAATAAAACCAAAGTATATAATTGTTCCAAAATTTTAAATCAAATAATGTTCAGTACAACAACAAAAACTAAGATGCTACAGCAGGTGCTTTTTAAATCAAATTAAGTCAATGTAATTTTAAGGTAAAATAAAAATGATCATCCTATACAGAACTGATCGTATTTTATTTCAAAAGTGCATGCATGTTCTTCTTTACAAAAATAAGTATTTCGGCTTTGTCACAAGTTAGTCTGTTTCGTTCTCATCCGATCCAACACGTGAGAAGCTGAGCTGAACAAACACTCACTATCTACGCTTGTGCAGGGCGCGGAGAGGTAAGCTCGTGCAACTTCAACTCGCGCAGGAAAGCGTCTCTTCATTCCCCGTCTCTTTCCTCAGTTCTCCAGTTTCTGTTTGTAACACACAAGTGACATGTTCGCGAATGATTGCAATATAGGCGTATGTGCACGTGGGCGCACTTCCGGAAAAATCGGCATAAAAATACAAAGAAAACCGGCCGGTTGCCGGTCGCCCACTAGAAGCCGCTAGAAGTCAACCGCTGCATCCCTAATATTAAAGGGGTCATGTATTGAGAAATCAACTTTCCCTTGAGCTTTTGATATAAGGTCATGGTAATATAAGAATATTCTGTAAGTTTCAGATCTGAAAACGTCCTTGTTAGTCAAAGAAAAGCTTTTATTGACACCAGGCCCACCAAACAAGATATCTCCGTATGTGCCAAGCTCTGATGTCAGAGTGTGGTGAAGCACTGCCTCAACAGAAGAAGAACAACGCCTGATTCTGTAGCCCCGCCCACCATCTCGTGCCTGACATGTTATAGATAAATAACATAGGCCTACGTGGAGCTAAACAGGATCGAACTTCCAAGCAATAAACATGCCGCATAAGCTTTATTCTGATTCCAATATTAGCAATGCATGGATGAACTTTATTTTTTAATGAAGATCCAGCTCACGTGGGAAAGACATTGCACGTTTGTTCCTTCATTTCACCACGGATTCGTTTGTTAACAATAGACTGGATTTGCAGACAGGATGAGATTACATGAATGAATGAAGCAACACACTTATGTGAGTACATTTTTTAAATTTTATTTGTGATAGTATTGCATTGTTACAGATCGTTCGATATCTATTGATTATGTGTACGTATCTAACTGAACATACCTTAGCACGCTGTCAGGCTGGAGAATCCTTTATTTGAGGTGTTGTTGGTTCTTTGTGCTAAGATTTGTGATGAGACACATAGCCTATGGGCCAGGGCTCGCAAAGCCCAACTTCCCAGTGCTATGTGTTTTCCAGATGGGCTACTAAAACGGCCTGCCAACGGGCTGTCTTAAATAGTGAAATAACATTCCTTTCTTGATGTGCGTTGTTCACTCTCTTGATTTGATTTGAAGGAAAAATACAATCGCGGAAGTTTTGATCATGCTGACTCTGCAGTGAGGCTTGTGCGTGTGTGTGTGTTTGTGTGTGTACGGTTCGCGGTTATATCCACCGATCGGGCGGGCCAAGTAATAAAAGATAACATTCCAATTAATTGCCAGTGGATGAGAGATAAATCATTGTGTTTGTTTGAAAAAGACATTTTGCGAGCCCTGTGGGACGAATCATTCCGGTTTCTGTTTTCCCACATGCTTTCAAAACAATTCCTCATGCGTACTCACGGTGGAGACGATCGCTCATTATAATATGCAAAACTTCCAATCCAATCATAGCAGTGGGCGTTTACTTCCAAGTCTTCAATGTGTCACGCCCATAAAAATCAAGCGTTCCATGAGAGAGGCTCAAAACCAGGGTAAAAAAAATAGGCTATTACTTATTCATTATGATGGTTTTGAATATAAAATCCACGCGAATGTCATAAGTTGACCTCAGACAACAGTATAAAAAAAATTTAAAAGCCAGTTCATGGCCCCTTTAAAAAAGTCCTGGCTAATCCAAGCTTTATAATGCCAGTGAATTGTTGTATCATTTGTGAAGTCCATAAAAGTGCATCTATCCGTCATTAAACTGATCCACACGGCTCTCAGGGGTTAATAAAGGCCTTCTGAAGCAAATCAATGCGTTTGTGGAAGAAAAATATCCATATTTAAAACTTTTTAAAGTAAATTATCTAGTTTCTGGCCGATTGCCTTCCATATTCAACAAACAGAAAAGGTGTAGCGCCCGCGCCTCTCGCAGTTCAGGATGCTTATGCTACGTCTGACGAGCGTAACTGGTGTGCAATGTCATCAGACGTAGCATAAGCATTTTGAGCAAAACGTGTTTATGCACAAGGAAACAACTTTGACTTGCTTTCCTTAAAAATATGTACAGAGAAATAAGAGCACTGAATTGATCCTTTAAGGCTAGAGATTTGAACATATGATAATTAATTGAGAATCATCGAGTAAATCTGTTTTTGTTTATAAATGTATGTGTGGGTTCCTTTATGGTCACATAAAATCCTATAGAATGTTTTAGGTAATATTTCATAGTGACTAAACATGATTGTTTTCCTGCATATGTATGTATTGTATGCTATGGCTATTTAATTTTGTAAAAACAATATCTTACTGTGTATTGGACAGATTGCAGAGTATCTAGATGCTATATGTTTTTAGATCCATCAAACCCCTCCTTTTGCCTTGTTAGCACAGTGATGCTAAGATTCTATCAATGAGAATTGGCTCTTGTTCCCATGGAAACAGTTATGAATGAGAAGGGCCCAGTAACCGTAGAAACTGTCTGAATGAGGAATTGCCGGTTGCTATGGGGATATGGTGTATTGTGAGGAAGTCTGTGCGGTGAGAGTTGTCATCCTCATTGGCTCTCTAAACAAAAAAACAAACAAAAAAACGTGAATGTGTTTTAGACTTCACTGCTACTGCAGTATTAATTCATACAGTGTTGTTGGTAACTAAACGGTAGTGTTATGACTAGTAGCACTGACCTATATTTACGTCCACTGCTGCAAAAAGCAACAAGCCATTTTCCCATCCTTTTTCTCTAACTCCTAGCTGTATACACATTCTCCCACACTCGCAGTGTGTGTCTGGGATTGTGATGAGATGGATTGGCAGATGCCTCCCGGTGGGCTGCCCCGTGTCAGTGCAGTGTAAACACCTGTGAGTCCTCCTCTGTATCCCATAAGCCCAATCTGTCAGATTCTTTGGGGGCTCCATTGGAGCTCACACACCCACAGTTCACCTTCCTGAACCTCCATCAGAAACACTTTATGTATACCTTTACAACAGGGGTCTCATGCTTAAATTATCTGGGGGCCTTGAACTAGGCGGTGTTCTCCAGTGAGGGCCAGTTGAACAGTAGCAACAGTTTTTATTTAATTTAATTTTATTTCATTGTTTAGATTAATTTAATTTAATATGTAATTTTGTTTTGTTTCAAAACATGTGCACTAACTGCTATACCAATGCTCTAACATGTTTAAACAACAAGACAAATAATCTATTTTATTTGTTTGACTTTCTTTCTGTTTTTTAGTGTAATTTAAAATGTTCACTCAAGCATTAGGTAATTTTTTTTATTTGTTAATGTGTAAATGTGTAACTGGCTTTCCTGTAGCTCAAACAATAGAGCGTGGCGCTAGCAACGCCAATGTTTTTTATTTCATTTATGCATTTTTGGCAGACGCTTTTATCCAAAGCGACTTACAGTACCCTTATTACAGGGACAATCCCCCTGGAGCAACATGGAGTAAAGTGCCTTGCTCAAGGACACACTGGTGGTGACCGATGGGATTGAACCAGCAACCTTCTGCATATCAGTTCCATGGTTTAACCCACTGGACCACCATCTCACATGCCAAGGTCATGGGTTTGATTCCCAGCGAAAGCAAGAACTGGCAAAATGTAAAATGTGTACCTTGAATGTACCTTGAATGCAATGTAAGTCGCTTTGGATAACAGCATCTGCCAAACGCATAAATGTAAATGTAAACATGAATGTGTAATGTGTATGAGCTGTAAGTCAGAATTTGCCCACATTGTGTGGACCAAATGTCCCTTGATAGTAAAACCTGAAATTACCTGCCAACAGTCTCCATAAGGAATAATTAATAAACTTAATAAATATTAAAGTCTTAATGAAAATATAAAGGTTTCCATGAGGGTTAGGTTGAGGGTTACGCATCAAATATATCGTTAGCTTATTATAAAACAGTAGAAGTCAACGGAAAGTCCCCACCCTCATAGAGAAATAAGTACGTTAGTGTGTTAGAGAACGAGAGAGAAAGTGTTGTATAATAAGTCAGGTACAGCTGACAGTGGTGGCTCTCAGACTGCAGCTCTATAAATAGACGAGGAGAGATGGGAATAAATCAGCCAGTCAGCATCTTCCTCTCACTCTCATCCAGCTCCTCCCATCTCTCTGTTCCCTCTTCCTCCTCCAACCCCCTTTGGCTCTCTTTCTTTGCCTCCTCCCCTTTTGCTCTGTTCATTCTCTCTCTCTTCCTCTTTCTTTCTCATTTGGCTGTCGGTCCATCCCCAGTAATTTACATTAATATTAACTGCATAACTTCAACCTCCCTGATTGCTGCCTCTCTGCATCTATGTACTTTGCTTTTTTTCTATGACCTTATTTGCTTTTAGTTTGTTCTACTGAATACAAAGATGATGGCAGCAGCTTTCTTTAACAGTTCACACTTATTTTCCAATATGTCATGTAAAGAAGCAGGTTTAGGTTGTCAGCTGCCTTCAAAAACAGGCTTCACGTGGTGTTCAAACTAATATTTTGTTGTTACGTCTGTGGGTTTGAATGTTGATTAAAATTTCTGTCATTTGTTTCACTATCCGTGCTGTATTGATTCAGTTGGATTCACGTCTTTGTTCTTCTCTGCATGTTATCACTAAAGAGAATCAGTTTCCAGTGACTTTCCTGCACAAATAAAGGTCATATGAAAACAAAGCAGCGGTACCCACGTTTATCTCTATTCTCTACGCATGGACCTCTGACATTCACTCTGCGGGGGGACGGGCAGTGTGTGCCATCCTCTCTCAAACCATTAATGCCCACTGCTTATCGTATTTGAGTCCATGATTCACACACTGTAGCGTAGATATCTGACTTAATACGGTCATTTATGATTTTCACTTTTGCAGTGTTCAGAATGGGCATTGACTTTGTCTCGATGTAAAGAGATTTACATGAGCTCTGGTTATACACTTTTGTTTCCCTTTATACATGTTTTTCTCAATTAAAAAAAAAACTGTCACTAAAAGCGAATCCTCTATTAGTACAAAGATCAACCTCGACTGATTCTTTCTGTATTTTTCTCCAGAATCCTGTCAACAGTGGGCTCAGACTTTGACTTGAGGACGCTGCGAGCTGTTCGAGTATTGAGACCTCTCAAACTCGTGTCTGGGATTCCAAGTGAGTAACATATTTGTTGCAATTCATTATAATATATTTCCATATAATGAAAGTGGATGTGATTTGTACTGCTAAGTTCCAAAAAGAACAAAAAATATGTGGTAAAACTTTACAATAAGGTTCATTAGTTAACATTTGTTAACTACATTAGTTAACATGAACTAATAATGAAATGCACGTTAGTTAATGTTAGGTAATACATTAAGTAATATTAACTAACGAAACCTTGTTGTAAAGTGTTACCAAAAAGGCCTTCATTGGATGCATCACACTAGGTTTTAAGTCACTGAAGTAGGCTTTCTGTGGATCTTAAAAAGTCTTAATTACACAAATTATGGCCTTAAAAAGGTCTTAAATCAGAGGAGGTCTTAAATTCATTGTGATGGCATTGCAAAAAAAAAAAAAAAAAAAACTTTTTGTCCCGTTTTCCAATACAAATATCTTAAAATCTTTAAATGGAAATACATTTACTTGTAATGCAAATGTAAAATGAAGTCTTGAAAAAATATACAAAATTAAGTGAGTTTATGGTTAGGACAAGAACAAATAGCAAAAGATAGCATCAGTTTGTTATCAAAACTTTCCTTTGAATTAAGTTTAAACAAGACAGAAACACAGAGGAAAAATAAAATTTTTGTGCAGTGTGATCACAAGATACAGTAAAAGATATTCCATATTTTAGTGGTTGGAAGCAGAACAAGTCAAGCTTTTTTTATTTATTATTATTTATTTTTTATTAATTAAAAACTAATCAATATCTGTTGAACGGGGTATTTTTAAACTGCAAAGTGTTGTTAATCCAACTCGTTGTGTTTATCCCTAGACATTTACATTTAGAGAACATATTGACATATTGTGTTCCCTTCAATTAATTCCTTAAATTTTCTTTACTCGGCCTTAAACGGTATTTAAAAAGTCTTAAATTTACCTTCATAAAACCTGCAGAAACCCTGCTAAAGACAAATTATTTTATTCATTTATTCTTGCTTGTCACGTGTCCAATTTGATGTGTTTAAAAATGTGATTTGAGGGCTTGGTGTAGGGGAAGATTAAATTTGGTTATATTCCTCATACAAAACTATTGCATGAGCTGAGAAGACTTGAATATAGAGTTCATAAGAATTGCTCTTATATGCTGATTCAGTATATTTGAAATATGATGGTGCACAGTTTACACAATGTACTTTGTGCCATATTACAAGCTGTCAAGTTTTGTAATCCAATTTTATGCTGCAAAAACAAACGCTAAAACCTCTGACAATGTCAATATGCTTGTTCTCTTACCTCTAGGCTTGCAGGTTGTTCTCAAATCTATCATGAAAGCCATGATCCCTCTGCTGCAGATCGGTCTGCTGCTCTTCGTAGCCATCCTCATGTTCGCCATCATTGGTCTAGAGTTCTACATGGGCAAATTTCATACCACATGCTTTGACGAAATCACTGGTAGGTAATTTTGTGAAATTCCATGATCTCCAAAACTGGCACTATCACAAGTAGCACAGTTTAATTAATTATGAAAAAATTGACATTTTTCTCTTCCTTACACCGTTTTCTTTCTGTTAGATGAAATCCGAGAGGAGTTTCCGTGCGGGAATGAGACTGCCGCTAGGCATTGTCCTAATGGAACAATATGTAAACAGTACTGGCTTGGACCTAACTATGGTATTACCCAGTTTGACAACATCCTGTTTGCCGTGCTCACAGTCTTCCAGTGCATCACCATGGAGGGCTGGACTGACCTGCTATATTATGTAAGTCGCCTTTCAGCACTTGACTAATGCCTCAGAGGTTCCTCATTTCGTTTTTGGATGCAAATCTTTAATGTCACTTTTGATCAATTTAAAGGAACACGCCGACCTTTTGGGACTTTAGCTTATTCACCGTATCCCACAGAGTTAGATAAGTCCATACATACCATTCTCATCTCCATGGGTGCCATAACTCTGTCTGACGCACCCAGCGCTAGCCTAGCTTAGCACAAAGACTGGAGATAAATGGCTCCAGCTAGCCTACTGCTAAATAAGTTACAATATAACGCCAACATTTTCCTATTTACATGTTGTGATGTGTATAGTTACATCGTGTACTAAGACCGAAGGAAAATGAAAAGTTGCGATTTTTTTTCTAGACTGATATGGCTAGGAACTATACTCTCATTCCTAATGGAGCTAAACTAAGCTAGCGGTGTGTGCGTCAGACAGAGTTATGGCATGCACGGAGATGAAAATGGTATGTAAATATTGAGTAAATTTTAAAGCAGTGAAATCAATTACATACACCAGATTAACTGAGTAAATGTAAGTGAAAAGTGAAAAAGTGTAAGTTTTTTTGTTGCATTTGGTACATTAACAAATAAAATTGAGAAGAAATGATTGGGGAAAACATTTAAAAAACCAATGTTTATGAGTAATATTAACTGTTTTTATTTATGAGTAATTTTAACTTTTATAGTATAAGTTATATTTTTTCCCCCTCTAAACCTTAGTAAAATACTCCACACAACCACAGGTATATGACATTGGCCTTTATTGTTGATATTGTTGTGAGTACAGCGATACAGCATATTTTATACTGTTTTAACATGTATACAATAATGCCCACATTTAAACTCGGGTAACAAACATTTTAGAAGTAAAAATTAAACATTTAAAAGTAATTCAAGTGTAATCAATCTGTCCTTTACCCTATTTCCACCGTATCAGCGCTGGTTCTCGTGCCTGTGATGGACTTGCGCTCTGCGGGTGAACTTTGAACTTCAGACCGCTGTCCTGCGTTTCACTCGTAGCCGGAAAATGACAATAACCTGACAATAAACAAACAGTGCACAGTTCTGAGAACATTTTATCATCCAAATTAATTATATTCATTATCTCTAGGAATAAAGTTGTGTTTTATGCAAGGCATCAGGCGTTTCAATCACACGAACAGATGCGACACTCGTTTAGGTGTCTCGCATTGCATCCCATTATGCATCCTATTAAAAAAAATTATTTCAAGCACAGTCATGATTTTATAGATCAAATAAACATAGAGGAAATGCACCAATTCTCACTCATTTCTTTATAGAAATTTCACAAAATGTTAAGCATATTTTAAAAAACTAATTGGTTACTGAAATACTCAATTCTTTTAGTGTAAAAAACTTAAATATAACTACATTTTAGACCAAATTAACTGTTGGATTTTTAGTCAATTATTTTGGTATGTTCAACTCAAACCATCAATGATATTCAAAGTAAGTGATATTCAGAGATTTTATTAAGTTAATAAAGTTAATTATTACTGTGATATTTACTAAGCCACTGAATAATTTTTTAGAGTGTAGCAGCACAGCATTCTTGGTGCATGAAGGGGGAAAACACTGTACTTTTGTATCAGATGGGCTTGAAATTGGAGGGCCTCACCTTTTCACCTGGATATCCTGTATTATTTTGGTTTTGATTAATCCTGGGGTGGAGGATTACTGATTTCTGCTATTTCAAGATTATCAAAAAGTACCCAATCTTCGGGACTGAATAGCCCCACCTAATCCACATCCCCTGTACCTTTCACTCGCAGACATACAGTAAGCAAAATCTTGCCTATAGAGTCAGAGGCTGCGCAGTTCATTTATAGTCTTATCGCTTGTGGCCAGCCAGTCCACTCTGAACAGACAGAGCTTTTTCCGGTGAGGTGACTTCAGCCGCCCTCAACGACAGAAAATAGGGCAGTGATGTTAATGTCATGTTCAAGATTTCCACATATTAATGTTGTTACCTCAGGGGCCACGTCAATACTTCCCACAAATCAACAGCAGATTTACCTGAAGAATTAAGGTTTATTTTAAAAATGATCTTTGCAATGAGAAATAACTCTGAGGGTGGTGATTCCATGACTAAGGATTGCAGTTCTGCACAGTCCAATAAGATGTCAACATCTCTTATTTGGTCTTACTGTATTTTTACCCATGTTCTCTTTTTTCATTACTCTGCGTCTCGCCATCTCTAAACCCTGATTTCTACTTGCCCCAGCTTTTTTCCCCTCCTCTCTCCGGTGAATGGGGCTCTATATATAACACACCCTGCTCAACTAAAGTTATTCTTACAGCTGCTGAGAAAGAAACCTATGAAAATTTAATTGCAAAAAAGCTGCAGTACATACCCGGGCTTTCAGAGCTCTCAGACATGGAGCGGACGAAAAAGAAGTGGGGCAGATTAAGGGAGACAGAAAAAGGGACAGGGAGGAAGACTATGGTTCATAGTTACAACAAAATGGCATTGTATATTACAAATATCATTGATTTTTTTTTTTTCTTTTACGAATTGCTTTTGAGCTAAAAGTGTCTGCTAAATGCAAAAATGTAATGTAAATGTAAATTAAACATGGAGATCTCAGCAGCATCAGCTGTTTCATAAGTGAGCTATTTTAAATTATCTTTAAAGGAATAGCTACTGTAGTTTATTTCATTTACTCATCCCTTTCCAAACTTACTTCTTTCTTACGCATAATTTAGCATAATGTCCAAGCTGTTTCAAATTGTGACCTTAAAAGGAATATATTCCATAATTCTGTCCCTCACACACAGCTATTGTAGTCTTTAGAAGACTTATAAAGTCATATGGCCTACTTTTTTGATGCTTTGATGGTGCTTTGTTCCCCATCCATTTTCATTATATGGAAGAGAGCAGCTTGGACATTCTGCTAAACATCTCCTTTTGTGTTCATACAGGCTACATACAGGTTAATGATAGTCTCAGCCTCAGACGTCACGCCCATGGACTGTTGGATGAATATCTGATACATAAGACACACAAAATTAGAAACACTTCAGGAGTTTCAAAGTCGTTATCTGATTGGTTGAATTCGACAGGATTTCTGGAGGACGTGTGTGTCACGTTCTTTAACAGTCCGCCTAGAAACAAAGCAGTTGTGACACAAAACCCCCTCACGAAAGAAGAAAGCCGTCGTGTTTACAACTGTGACAATGAGTCCTTATCAGGATCAACAAAACGTCAAAAAATATGTGAAGTTTGCGGGACCATTGTTGCAGTAAACTTGCACAACGTTCAAGCCAGTCTGTTATTGTAGGGACATTGACTTTACATTTACAAACCCTGAATGTACAAAATGAACTGTGATTGGTTGCTTTGTCGGTTAGACGTCCTCTTGGGCGGTCCTTGGCCAATGAAAGCTGCGATGGAGTCCAGACCTTCTTCCATTAGTCTGAAGGTCTAGCTGCACGGGACTAGGTGAACTATCCCTTTAAATAAAAAAATGTGCTCTTGAAATGGTCCAAAACCAAATTGTGCATATATTGTAACATCATCTGCGTTTTTCCTAAAGAAGCACTTGTGGGCTGTTTCAATCTGGGCTTTTGTAGCCTAGGCTCCTTCCCTAGAGGCAGCCAGTGGAGCAATGCCATACAAGATGGCTTCCCATTTGTTCCTCTCTGCAGTGGCAGGGAGCAGTGGTGCCGAGCACCCAGCTGTGTGTACCACAGATGAAGCAGCCCCAGCCAGATGGTTGCCACTCTCAGGTTGCACATCGCATGGTATGTGGTGTCCTAGGATCTGACACGGTACTGTCATAGATGTTCTCATCCTCTGTAAGCAGGGTCAGATTTCAGCTTCCCCTCTCCCTATAAAAAATACCAAATAAAACAACGGCAAACAATCTGATGTCTTCCTACTTGACACCATTGGAAGATAGCTGTAGAGAGTCTTGGGAAGGCAAATGCAAAGAAAAACAGATGAACAAACTGTACTCTCAGCTGGAGAGAGAAAAAATGTTTGGATGTGTGCCTCATTGTACTGACTGGGCTGTTTTATGCCGTTACAGAGCAACGATGCTTCAGGGAGTGCATGGAACTGGATGTACTTCATCCCCCTCATCATCATCGGCTCCTTCTTCATGCTCAATCTTGTGCTGGGTGTGCTGTCAGGGTAAGAAACATCTCTCAGGGAGTGTGAGCTCTTCTCAAAATCAGCTGTATAATTTTTTTTTCAGGTCCACACTTTTGGTGCATTGTTTAATTTGCTAATGTATCAATTTCAATGATATTTGTGTGGATTGTATATGAAAATATGCAGTTTGTGGATAGCATGTGTTAAACTCATTGTTATTAATTATTCAATAGCCTATGCAGAGGCCGATATCTAGGGTGCAAGGTGTCCCATCATCACCACAAGTGAAAATTTTGTACAAAGAGTTCCCATGTCTGTCACAAATTAGCTTATTTTATTAGTGTCTATAGAGTGGAATCTGAGATATTCCCAATAAATGTGTCATAACATTGTTTTTTTTTGTTGCTTGTTTGCTTTAAAGTTTTTAAAATTCTAAAGTTTATTTTATGTTTTAAATTACATTTTGAGTCCCATATTTTAGTGTTACAGTAAGCATTGTTTAAAGTGCTATTTTAAAGTTTCCTAATTTTGTTTTGGAGGTCTCCAACAACAGCTTTACATGCATCAAAGGTCACATGCATGAATACACTTTAATTTTCTCATAATATACATTGCACTTCACCACATTTTTCAATGATTCTCAATCGACTCGACTGATGAATCAGTCTTTCTAAATCCCCCCTTACCGCAAGCCTACTCCGCTCTGAATGGCCAGATGGCCCAATCTGTTGTGATTGGTCTACTGCTTACTGTGTGTGTCGGAAGCTAAACGTCCATTACCATAAACTTCAGCTCTGTGCGGAGGCTTCCTAAAGCTCAGCGAATGTACACACTGTAAAGACATTAACGACGACATTCGATTTGACCTTATCAATCCGAGCGCGAGTCTGATGATGAAACATTAGAAGGACTAGTTATTCAACCTGAACCTCAATCACAAGGACAACTGGAGCAGGATGTTTCTCAGTGATATGCTACTCAGTCTGAGGTACATTATGAGATGTTGCAACTGTAATTCCTCACCATTAACAAGCATTAACATTAACAAGTGTATGTCCACCAACAAACCGATGTGTGTGTATATTTATAATTTATTGCGGTGCACATGCAGGAACTGTATCAATAACAGCACATATGTTAGCCCAGCACTAACGTGAATGACTGATGTAACAGTAAAGTTTGCAAAACAAATCTTGCTCCATCCTTTATCTTTACTCCGCATAGTCAGAACAACAGACAATCTGCATTAAAGGTGCACTGTGTAAATTTTAGCGCCATCTAGTGGTGAGGTTGCGACCGCCCACCACTCACCCCTACCTTTCGAAGCACATAGAGAAGCTACTCTGGCCAACACAAGACAAAGATGTCATCGTCTGAGACAGCAGAGAGTAGCTTGAGCTCTGCAGAGCAGTTTGTCCGTTTAGGGCTACTGTAGAAACATGTCGGCGCAAAATGGCGAATTCACTGTAAGGGGACCCACGGTGTATGGAGATAGAAATGCCTCATTCTAAGGTAATAAAAACATAACGTTTCATTATGTAAGGTCTTTATACACCACTGAAAACATAGTTATGTATATTATGGCGCTTTTCCATTACTAGTACCAGCTCAACTCGACTCGGCTCGGCTCGCTTTTCGCTCCGTTTTCCATTGCAGATAGTACCTCCACAATAGTACCAGATCGTCATACCGATGCCGCAGGAAACTTTTTCGTTCCTCGTTGCCCCATAAAGCTCTCGCTGGATCCTCTCTTCAGCAACCAAACAAAGGAAACCTCCTCGTTTGACCACGGCGTATTCTTCCGAGTTGCCATAATAGTATGTATATCACATAGGGTAGTAGGGTATATCACGCAATCTCTGGCCAAACTATTTAAAAATGGCTGGGTTATTCCATAGACCGTAAAAAAATATTCAGGATACTCCGTCTGGTGCGTGCAATGATGACGCAGTGAATAGTGCCGATTCTCTCTGACCAATCAGCAGTCTGCCGTGTTTTCACGTCACAATTTAGTATCGCCTCAGCTCGCTCAGAACCTCGGCGGAGGTGATACGAAAAAAAAGGTATAACTTTTACACAGTGGAAAACCAAACAAAGGCGAGTCAAGTCGAGGCGAGCTGGTACTGTGTAGTGGAAAAGCGCCATTATATTGCATTTATGTCAATAGATCCTCATAAAAATTGCACACTGCACCTTTAATAGACCCAGTTTTAGGTAATCTTGGCAAGAACGTAATAACGTGAATTAGCCGGTTAGCCAGACTTACACAATATAAAACACAAAACTCTCATATTTTGAACACCCGGTAGGAAATATATTCATCCATAATTAATCATACTTACAGATTGTGATTCGGAGGAGCAAGCTGGTCCAAACAAACTGAGTACTGACCCATCTTTCAAGAGCAAGCATTTTACGAATCCTGCATTGAACTCGCTGAGATTGGAGAAGCAGTCGTCAGTAAAATGAAGGGAACACAGCAAAAATTTATACTGCTCTGGTATCGTGGAAAAGATCAATTTTATGCAAACGTAGTAAGCTGTGACGTGCGAACTTCACGAAAATAGATTTGAATTCCAAACGACTCATTTAAGTGGTTCAGAGCCGACTCATTCTTTTGAGATAAAATCACTTTATTTACTTTTTATTTCAATAATCCATAATAGGGGCACTTTGATACAGTTTAATTCATCAGATGTATTGTACCTAAATGAGATTCACTCAAAAAAAATAAAAAACATCAGAAGGACATCACAAGCTTAAAATGCTTAAAATTATATCTAAATATCATTAACATACAGAGATTTTGTTCCTTCATTTTAATTTAATCAAATTGTGGCCACAAATTAGTACAACATGGCCACATTTTAACTAAAGAAGGCAGTTATCCAGTGATTCTTATGATCTCAAAATGGCCAAAAAATGTCCAGTGTATCTGTATTTAACTGGTGTGTATGTGCATTTTGTGTTTGTCTGTTGATGAGCATTTGTTTGCATGCATGTGATACAGAGAGTTTGCCAAAGAAAGGGAGCGTGTGGAGAACAGGAGCGAGTTTCTTAAGCTGAAGCGTCAGCAGCAGATAGAGAGAGAGCTGAACGGATATCTGGAGTGGATCTGCAAAGCAGGTAAATGCCATAGAAATAGCCATTAAGTACTCCAGAGAGAAGCTAAAGCCAAGAATACAGATAGCAGCTTGTCTCTTTTGATACGGATGTCTTTACACATGTACATCTTGGAACGTGCTGATAATGTACAAAATGTTTCATCAGGCATCTTTTACGCACTAGAAATTGTCCCCATTTTCGTGACTTTTGCAGTGGCTTGATGTGAATCTTTTTTTTCTTTTCTTTTTTTTTTTGATTGTGTATAGAAGAGGTGATTCTGGCTGACGAGGACCATGACCCAGATGACCGTATGCCCTTTGACGGTATTTACGTGAACTCCTCCATCCTTCCTTCCTTCCTTTTAATCCCCCTTCTCCTCCTCTCTTTGCTCCCTCACTGGGACTAGGTGTTGATTTCCCATTGTAAAGGAAGAGAGATATCAATACCATGTTGGCTTTGCTGAGGGGGTGATATTGTATACTTCATGTCTATAAGCACAGTTAATGCAGTGTACAGGAGAACATTTACATGTAGCTCACAACAGAGATGTGATTTCTCAACTTCATATTTGTCTATGATCCACATAAGGGACAAATGACACTTCCTAGTTGTCTCTTCTTTTCTTCTTTTTGTTAAATTCTGTAATTCTATGATTCTATGCCATTGAGTATTTTAGGCTGTCTGAATCTGTGTGTATGCTGTGAGTAAATTAGAAATGAGTTATCATGGTCTGTTACACACAGGCACAAGGAGGAGGCCCACCATTAAGAAGAATAAAACAGAACTGCTCGATGCAGAGGATGGAGATGGAGATATAGGTGTGCTTGAGAGATAAACATACACTTATACATTTATATAATGTAGGCTGCAGGCAATTTATATATATATATATATATATATATATATATATATATATATATATATATATATATATATATATATATATATATATATATATATATATATATATATATATATATATATATATATATATATATATATATATATATAATATAAAGCATAGCAATTTGAGTGAAAAGCTGATAAATGTAATAAATTAAACTGAATTTCAGAAATTGTTTGGGTTTTTTTCATTGTAGAAATCATACTTTTTTTCTCCATTGTATAATTTTCGGATGCCATATCAAACAACAATTTTTTGATTTTCATTGAATTTTATCGTGTCCTTTTTCCCTGCCGCTTGGCTTCTCTGTTTCTTTATTGTCCGCCAGGTTCTCCGTTTGCACGGGGCAGTCTGAAGAGCTCAAAGCTGGAGGGCTCTTCCTTCCATAAAAAGGAGCGTCGACTGAGATTCTTCATTAGGCACATAGTGAAGACACAAGCATTCTACTGGTCTGTGCTATGTCTGGTGGGACTCAACACACTGTGTGTGGCTGCCGTGCACTATGACCAGCCCGACCTGCTCTCCGACTTCCTCTGTAAGCCTGTTCACTTGCCTGTTCACTAATCTATATAGAATCTACAGATTTTCTTCAGTATTTTTGGTGTGCTTGTCAGCAGTTTTGAATCTGTGAAGTTTCTTATCATTGTCTGTAGATAAATAGAGAGAATTTTTCTTTATTTTCCTATTTTCTGAAGATGTTTCTATGTTTCTCTCCTTTTATCTGAGTTGATTCAATAGTTGTTAGAAAGTATTATGGACTCCAAAAGTATTATTTTGGACACTTAAAAATGTCTGAATGTCAATTTCATCATATTAAAAATAGACGTGTTCTACTAGTATGACAACAATAAAGTCTCCTAATCGTAGTTTTGAGCAGTATATCCATACGTTTTATAATTTGAAACCAAAAACAACAACTTCTCTTTTTTGCTGACAAAAAGTGTGTTCTATTTTAAAAATATATATATATTTTCTCATATAATTCATAAAACATTTTTAAATGTGGCTGCATTTTGGGTCACTAAAAGCCGCAGTTACTCCGGTGGTATTCTTTCTTTTCTTCATATCTTTGTCCTTTGCAAACACTCTCTTTAATCCAGATTTTGCTGAGTTCATTTTCCTGGGGATCTTTATGGCAGAGATGTGTATTAAAATGTATGGGCTGGGGACCAGACCTTATTTTCACTCCTCCTTCAACTGTTTTGACTGCATCGTGAGTTTCTCTTGTCACTTGTCTCTTGCTCTATTGTCTTCTTTTAGTAAATAAGGAAATATTTGGGGGAAACCAAAAGCATTATACCAGCTGTCCTTTCATTCATCTCTCAGGCTTTGATGTTGATATTAGTTTGTGTTATTGAAGATTCTTTCAGTTTCTTAATCAGTATTTCAGTGTTGAAAATTGATGATTTACTTGAGAAGCAAAACTGCGTAAAACAATAAGACAAGAATATATGTTGAATTAAGTTTGTTTATTTATTTATTTCAATTTGACATGGACATAAAAAAAATCTCACAAGAGAAAAGATGCTTTGCATTTGATTTGATTGAGCTACTACATGCAGTTTTGTTTTTCAAGATATTATTATTATTATTATTTAAAACATTTTGCAGTGTAAGAAGCAAATATATGTTTGGCAATGTTCAGGCGGTTTTGTTTTGTGGCTTACTGTTATTGAATGAGCTTTAAATGTGTATATTTTATATGTGTGTATGTGTGTGTGCGTGGGACAGGTCATATGTGGCAGCATTTTCGAGGTGCTCTGGGCTATGATCCAGCCAGGAACCTCATTTGGGATCAGTGTGTTACGAGCTCTCAGGTTACTGAGGATCTTCAAAGTGACCAAGTGAGTCTCTCACGTCTCGAGTCCCATGTTTGTCTCTCTGTCCCACTCTTTGTCGAGTTTCCTCTTTAACCTTCAAGCCATCTCAAGAAGGACTAAGTGTCTTAAAAGTCTTCCCCTTTCCCTTTCTCAGATATTGGGCGTCTCTGAGGAACCTGGTGGTGTCTTTGTTGAACTCCATGAAGTCCATCATCAGTTTACTCTTCCTCCTTTTCCTCTTCATTGTGGTCTTTGCATTGCTGGGCATGCAGCTGTTTGGAGGACAGTCAGTATAACACTAAAATAGTGTCATTCACTTTTATGTTCTTATTTTATTTGATATATTTTATTTCATTTCGTTTTGGGGGTCACCAGTTGTGGTGCTATAAATAAGACTATAGAAAGTACTCTTGTGTAACAATAATATAACTACAATTTCGTCTTTTCAGGTTTAATTTTGAATCTGGCACACCACCAACAAACTTTGATACTTTTCCTGCAGCAATAATGACAGTGTTTCAGGTGAGTAAATGTGCCCATTAAACAGTGTCCAAGCATTTGATGTGCTTTCCATGGCTTTGTGATGATGGACCATTTTTTGTACCTCAGATCCTGACGGGTGAAGACTGGAACATGGTCATGTATGATGGGATTGAGTCTCAGGGTGGAGTCAGAACGGGGATGGTCTTTTCAGTCTTCTTCATTGTTCTTACACTCTTCGGCAACTGTATCCAAACACATTATATTGCATGCTGACATGCTGTTTGCACAGTTTTCTCATACACCAGTGAAGTATTAATGTAAAGTTGCTTAACATCTCTGTGAACAGATACTTTGCTCAATGTGTTCTTGGCTATCGCTGTGGACAATCTTGCCAATGCACAAGAGCTAACCAAGGTAAAGACTCACAGGGCCAGATTTACTAAACAGAGCAAATTAGCATGAGAGCGAAATCCCATAAAAGCGCAGAAAGGAGTGGAAAGTTCTGTGGGTGATCTACTGACAATGAGCGCAGACGCAGCCAGATCATTTCCATAATAACCAATGCAATCTACCAAGAGCAGCACAAATTAGCATATGGTTTAAGACGTTTTTTGGGGGGCCTTAAATAATGGTGCAAATTCCAGTAAATTGACTAGCGTAAACCTTAGTAAATCCCATAAATTTTGCGTTTGAAAGGGAAACTCCTATAAATACATAAGCAGTAATGTCAGCCTCAAAAATAACCCTGTCCCTGTCTCTCAGATTGTTTTTCCACACTCTACATCATATTTTAACCAATATGCTTCATGTTTCTCTATATTAATAGGATGAACAAGAGGAAGAGCAGGCAGCCAATCAGAAAATGGCTCTTCAGACAGCCAAGGAAGTAGCCGAGGTCAGCCCACTGTCTGCAGCCAACCTCTCCATTGCTGCGTGAGTTTCTCTCTCATCACTCCCTCTCTCTGTCCTGATGCCACTTTTTTTTCTCCCACAATTTCTTTGTCTTTTTATGTTGGTTTTCATGTGTTCAGACTATTTATAGCTCTTGTTTCAGCCACATAAACGTAGAGGTAAATCATAGACAAAAAAAACACTTCTATCTAAGAATTTTGACTTGTTTTGGTTTCCATTCTCTTCATTGATGTTGATCTAATCAGAAGCTTAAACCATATAGAACACAAACATATAGACACTAGTGTTCAAAATGTTGAAGTTGGTAAGATCTTTTAAAATATTTTGGAATGTCTCTTATACTCCCCAAGACTGTATTTATTTGATAAAAAAATATAAAAACAGTAATATTGTGAAGTATCACTACAATTGAACTGTTTTCTATTCTAATACATTTTAAAATGTAATTTATTCCTGTGATGTAAAGCTGAATTTTCAGCATCATTACTCCAGTCTTCAGTCTCACATGAACCTTCAGAAATCATTCTAATATGATGATTTTTGCTGCTCAAGAAATATTTATGAGTATTATTAATGTTGAAAACAGTTGTGCTGCTTGATATTTTTCTGGAAATTGTGATATATTTTACTGGACTCTTTGATTAGTAGAAAGTTCAAAAGAACAGCATTTATTTAAAGGTGGGTAACGCACAGTTTCAGCCAATCTCATGTTAATCTTGAGTACCTATAAAGTGGTATTGCATTATTCAAAGACTCCAAAGAGTCTTTAGTTTTATCGTATTTATAAAAGACAGATATGCTGTACCGATTCTTTTTTATGAAAACAGCCGAACTCGTGAAGGCAGTGGGCGGAGCTAAAGAGTCATGAGCACGCTCAGCTTTTGCGTAGCGATCGTCTGTAAGCTGTGAGTGACATCCTTATAAATAAAAAGAGAACAAAAACGTTATTGTCTTAAATTAACTATGGCTAATCAGATCCAGCCATACATATTTGATCCAGAATCGGATCCTGTGTCTGAAATTGAACTGCAAGAACAACAGCAGCAACAGCAGGGAACCGGGAACACAAAAATACACTTGCACAACTCCGTTGCTGCCCAGGAAAAACGATCTGCACCCACTGCTCCAATAATGCTGGGTTATTTGGGAATCTGAACAGGGTGATCTTTCCCTCACAGCCAAAAAAACACACTTCTTTGGTGACATTGTTGAAAAATCTTTCTCGACTTGCGTTGTCCGAATGACAGGCGCGATCTTGCTCTCGCTCTGGTTGACGTGCGCACACGCTATTTCTGGAGAAATGCACATACAAGGATGATTTCATAAGGGCCCATACTCGGAAAAAAAACTTTCCGAGACTTGTGAGAAACCGGAAGGAGTATTTTTGGCACAGAAATACACTGTCATACGTCCAACTCGTTTTTTTAAATGTTGGCCATGTTTAACATGAGACTCCAACTCTTTAACAGTGTAAATAAGTCAGAATGCATGAAATAGCATACCCCCCCCCCCCCCCTAAAATTTACATAATTTGTAACATTCATTTCTTTTGGGGGGAAAAAGAAAACTTACAGATCCCAAACTACAACCATAAGTCACAAAAACAACGTTTTTTTTGTCCCAGGCCAAACTAATTGTAAAAAATTTGACTGACATTATGAATTACATTCTAACCTGCTGGAAATTCAGTTTAACTTCGTATCTGCATTTTGGAACATAGTAGCTGGTTATTATTAGCTGGTCTATGTTCCAAATCACATATAGCACTTTAAGGCAACATACTTTTTCCCCCTGTTCTGTTTGGTGTCATACATCCATTATGTAATCCTTTGCCCTACAAGATCATCTATGATCCTCTCACAGTTATATACCCACAACTTACATGCAGAGGCACAGACCGATTGAAGACGATTCAGGTTTGTCCATGTGCAAATTTATCCAAGTATTTGTTAGGAAAAGAAGAGAGAATCAGGGGAAAATATATGTGTATTAGTGAGGACAAGTGTGTAAATGAGGGAGAGGAGCAAAGAGATGTTCTGTGTTTCACACATGCTGTTTTCCTCCTCAGCGTGACAGTAAACTCTGAGCGTCTTGATGCAACAGACTTTCTGGACTGGTATTTATTCATTTATACTCTTTCTGTTTTGTTTTTTTTAAACGCCTCTCTATTCGCCCCACACCTCCCACTCTTCTCCCATCAGCCTTTTCGACATGTGCATTTCCTCCTCGGTTCTCTGTGCTGCTCCCCGCTCTGTTCTCCAGACCGCTGGGTGGGATGGGACGGTTTGTCACTCCTCGTCTCTTCTTCTCTCTTCATCCTGCTACTCATCACCTGCTGTTCTCTTCATATCTCTTTTACTTTTCTCTTTCACATGCTTTGCTCCAAGGGTTGGGCGCCTGTGATATCTTCACTCCCAGAATTATTATAGTTATCGTGTGTGTGTGTGTGTGTGTGTGTGTGTGTGTGTGTGTGTGTGTGTGTGTGTGTGTGTGTGTGTGTGTGTGTGTGTGTGTGTGTGTGTGTGTGTGTGTGTGTGTGTGTGTGTGTGTGTGTAAGTGTGTGTGTGTGTGTGTGTGTAAGTGTGTGTGTGTGTGTGTGTGTGTGTGTGTGTGTAAGTGTGTGTGTGTGTGTGTGTGTGTGTGTGTGTGTGTGTGTGTAAGTGTGTAAGTACGTGTGTTCTGTGAGTGAGTTTGACCCAAGCGGTGCAATCATCCTCTTTAACAAATGGTAGCTGGTAGCTTGTAGGTGGGCATTTTAAGCCTGTGGTAGCTGCAGCAACCTCACTTTTCCCTCTTGATGATTACTAATCTCAGATCTACTATAAATGTCTCTTTCTCTCTGTCTCTCTCTCTCTCTTCGGCAGCAAGGAGCAACAGAAGAACAACAAAGGTTGTAAGTCAGTATGGGAGCAGCGCACTAGTGAGTTGAGACGACAGACCCTGGTGAACAGCAGAGAGGCTCTTTACAATGAGTTGGAACCTGAAGAACGCTGGAAGGTGAGAAGAAATAAGGAAAGAGATGGATATAAATATCAACGATTTAACTGGACTTTGTTCAGTTCATTATTTTTTTATGTAAATACACACACATGCGCATATATATATTCAAGAAAATGTGTATATTTATATATAAAATCTTTATATATAAGATACATTATATATATATACATGCAAATATTTCTTAAATATATACATTAAGGAGTGTGTTTTTATATATACATAATAATTATACACAGAACACATACATATATTATGTAAACATTAACTTTTATTTTGGATGCGATTCATCGATTGCCCAGCACTACTCTCAAGTAAAAATATCTTAAATCCTTTAAGCAATCTATAGGCAAAATATTAAGTGATGATATTAAAGTTTATTATTTTAATAAATATGTTAAATAAATACAATTTAAATAAATAAATAAATAAATAAATATTCATATTGGTTTTCAGGGAAAATATGTTGAATTATTATTATTATTATTATTCTATTGGCAAATGTGATTGTTGTATTTTTAATCATGCATCCAGGTCTCGTATTCCCGTCACATTCGTCCCGATATGAAGACCCACCTGGACCGGCCATTGGTCGTGGACCCTCAGGAGAACCGCAATAACAATACCAACAAGACCCGTCCGGGTGATGGCCAGCCCCAGCGCACTCATCAGCTCCTGCACAAACAGCCCAACTTCAATGAGGGGGAGAGTGGAGGAGGAGGTGGCGGATCTGGGCCCTGGCCAGCATTGGAAAGAGGGGACTCTACGGGATCTCGACGGAGTCTTTTGGGCTCCGAGAACCATGGGGAGGGTAGAGAGTCTCACCGCAGACATCAGCACAGCGAGCGCTGCAGCCAGGCCCGTCAGCATCGTAAAGGCCCAGAGGACGATGGAGAGGGCGGAGGGAGGAGGCGCAGGAGTAAGGGCAGGGAAAGGGGATCTGAGTGTGAGCATGTAGATGGAGGAGAGCGTAAACACAGACGTCATCGCCATGAGGGTGAGGGAAGGAAAGAGAGAGGGGTGCGACACCGCAGGATGTGAGTTCCATCTAAATTAATCTCTGGTAACATTTTTGTACTATGCACTTGTTGGACGCGTTTGACTATTGCACTCACGTCTCACGTCTCACGCCTTCCTCAACAGACCATTTTAAAAATACAGTTCTTAAGTTACGCCATTCAATTTAAAAAATAAAAAAAACTCTAGTAACCTCTAGCAAACCAGTTTATCGTTATGGATTGTGACTTATTCGCAAAACTCTATTTCTGCACTATTTGCCTCCAGCAGTTAACTGATATTCAGATGCGCGGTTGTTTAAAGAGCTCCGAGTTGTGGAGTGATTCATTTATTATTAAAATTTTATATTTATCTACATTCTTAAAGAAATACAAATGTCTGAAAATGTCTATTTAAGGACGTTATTTATTTACATTACATTTATTTTTTATTTGATTTTTTATTTTATTTAATTATCTTAATTTCATTTAATTTTATCTAATTGTATCCTTTTATTCAGCAATGACACATAATAATGATCAAAAGTGACAGTAAAGATGTTGCAAAATATTTATATTTCAAATAAATGCTGTTCTTTAGAACAGGGGTTTTCAAACTTTATGATGCCAAGGACCCCCAAATATCATGAACCTTTATGAACCTTCCTAAAAATCCATCTATTTTTATGTATGAAAAAATATTTAAACTGTTAAATAAATAGTACGTCTGACATTATAAATACAACATATTGTTTCCCAACTTAAATTGGCTATTGATGTTGGATGTATAAACCTGAAGAAGAACATTTTTCAATTAAAAATCCTTTGTATAAGCAACTTTCACAATAAATGTATGCAAGCAGCGTATGTACTGTGCTAAGAAAACTGCTTTACAACCCTTAGTGAGCAAGATAAAGGGGACTATGGTGAGAAAAACTCATTAAAGATACAAAGCAAACATATACAATTCTGCAATGTATACTGCAAGAAAGGAGAGAAACATGAAACAGAAATGAAACAGTTAAAATATTCAGTAGACTTTATCCATTTTTGCTTTGTCTTTTTATTCTCTGAAATTTTCTGGGGACCTCTTAGAACCTTCTGGAGGACCACTGGGGGTCCCCCATAGACTGTAAAAAAATATGGACGTAGTGTCCGTGATGTCACCCATAGGATTCTGATGAGCCATTCTGAAGCGCAAAGTATGGACGAAATGGCCGTCGCCATCTTGGCAGCGCGTCACTAACAGACAGCAGATAAATGGCTATCCACCTGTCACTCGAAGTGGCCACGCCCTTAATTTTGCAGAACTTTAATGCTTTATATAATGTAAACTAATGAGTTAAAAAATTCACCCCCCTCACAGTTGTCATGAAGGGCAAAATTAGCCGTATAGACCAAAACCACAATTTGTGCCAGGCTGTAAACATGCTTTATTCTGCTGTAAAGTTGGCCATTTTAACATGGGGCTCAACGAGATTCTGATCCCTTCTGGAGCCGGTCCCTAGCGGCCAGTCGATGAATTGCAGTATATGTCACTTCCGTATTGGCTTCAAGAGAAACTGCGGGAGGTTGCCGCTTGGGGTCCCCGGACCCGAGTTTGACAACACCTGCTTTAGAACTTTCTATTCATCAAAGAATCCTTCGAAAAAATATATCACAGTTTCCACAAAAATTAAGCAGGATAACTGTTTTCAACATTGATAATAACATATTAAAATATATTAAAAAAGCACACCATAGCTCCAAAAATATGCCTACAATTTTAATAGTAGACTCTCACAAGGGTTATGTTTCGAGTAAAGCAGGCTCTTTGTCAAACAATTAAGTATGCTCAAATATGCTTTTTTAATATTAAATTATATAAAAAAAAAATAAAAAAAATATAAAAAAAAAAATATATATATATATATATATATATATATATATATATATATATATATATATATATATATATATATATATATATATATATATATATATATATATATATATATATATATATATATATATATATATATATATATAATTATTATTTTTTTTTTTTTATTGTAATAAATATTTAGCAACATTCTAATCATTTTAATCAAATAAATGCTGCCTTGGTAAGCATAAGAGATTTCTTTTAAAAACATGAAAAAGCTTACCGACCCCAAATCTTTGAACAGTAGAGTACATTATTTTTATTTTATTTATAATTTGATAATTGTTCATTTTTAGTCAATTCCTCCCAGAGTTTCCTAAAGTTTTAAACTTGTACTAATCTTTCTGTCTTCTTTCATTAGGGATGGTCATGGAAGTGGCCCAACTCTCTCCACGACCCGTCCCATTCAGAAGACTCTGTCCAGGCAGGACAGTCAGTACAGTGAGGACCTGGACAATGCCATGAACAACAAGCTTGCCACCCAGCCACCTAGTAACGCCACCCCACATGATAGCCTGCTCAATCTGGCCAACAGTGCCCACACTGCCGGCCTGGCACATACTGGCACAGAGAGCAGCCTCATTCTTAACAACCCTTCCTCTACTACTGCTAATGTTGCTAGCACTGGACACCTGGGCATGAAACCCGAGTACACTGCCGTGGACGTTCCCCCGATGTTCCCCTCCAGTAACGCCATCCTACAGGGTGAGAGAAAGAGCTGAAGAGGATAATTGACCTTTTTCATTTGTTGAATCATCTGTTTTTTTACGATGTTGTTTCCTTTTGTCACATCTCCACAGTCAATAAAAATGCCAACACTGAGCCCCTGCCCAAGAAGGAAGACACAAAGGGTGACGATGATGATGATGAGAAAAATGATGGGGGGCCTAAACCCATGCCACCTTACACCTCAATGTTCATCCTGTCTACCACCAACCCGTGAGTGCAGTCAACTCTGTGAAACTTATCAGTTAACGTCTAGTTGGCATTGTGACTCTGTGAAATCTCTAACCTGCTATATAATTTAAGACCACTTTTCAAAGTCCAATCAATTCTAATGGATAAAATCAAATCCCGTCCCACTTTTTTCCCAGTTGAATATCCAGTTACTTTTGGAAATGTATCCAAATATGGAAGTAAAATGGGTTGCAAATGTTGTATTTAAACAAAACTGATTAGAGTCACCTGGTTTCACCTCGTTCTGTAGGGTTTTTTTTATATTAAATTAAGCTTTCTATTGAAAAAAACATTCTCAAGTTGATGTAGCTGTTGTTTTTGCTATTAACAGGTCTATTTTATGAACTTGTGTTTTAGATTTCGGAGGTTGTGCCACTATATCGTCACGCTCAGATATTTTGAGATGTGTATTCTGCTGGTCATCGCGATGAGCAGTATTGCCCTGGCTGCCGAAGACCCTGTCTGGCCCGAATCTCCCCGCAACAATGTGAGACAGTCACACATCTCAACATCCTATGTGTCTAATTTTGTCTACTGGACTAGTAGCCATCTCATCTATCTATCCGTCCATGTTTCTAATCAATACCCAATCTCTCCGTTCATTCCTTCATCCTTTCATCTGTTTATTTGTCATAAAGAGTTTCCTTTTCCAGCTGACATTGTGTCCCTTTTTTGTACTTGCAGGTCCTGCGGTACTTTGATTATGTGTTCACGGGTGTGTTCACCTTTGAGATGCTCATTAAGGTACATCTGTCCAATCTCTCTTTCTACGGTCTCTTCAAATCTCCCTCTTGCTCACTCTCTCTTCTCCCCCATCATGAGTGTTTACGTCACCTGCTGCCAATTGGCTACAATGTGCTTACTGCACATTGTAATGGTGTGTTTATTGGTCTCCACGTTACCATGACTTAAAGTGTTAAATGCTTCAAATTCATTTAAAGTACAGGATTCCCATGATTGAACCTGGAAATGTCATGACATTTTAAAATAATGATTCCTGGAAAAGATCATGGAAATTTAATACAATATTTAAGAAATATTGTTTAAAAAAAACTGAACACACATTGAACATGTTTTGCTCTCAATTATATCACTCTATAGAATAATCGTTATTAATCTAAAATCATAAATCAAAAATATCTGGAAGAATCATGACAGTTCATTGGTCTAATGGTCTGTGAACCCTGAATTTAATGGAATTTGAAATTAAAACAAAGTGCCTAAATATACAATACCATTCCAAAATTTGCAGCCAGGAAGGTGTTTTTTTTTAAAGAAATTAATACTTTTATTTAGCCAAGATGCATTAAATTGATCAAAAGTGACAGTAAATACATTTGTAATGTTTTCAAATATTTATATTTCAAATAAATGTTTTAAAGTTTCTATTCATCAAATAATTCTGAAAGAATTGGGCAGCAAATCATCATATTAGTATGATTTCTGAACTGAAGACTGGAGTAATGATACTGAAAATTCAGCTTTGCCAACACAGGAATAAAGGAATTACATTAGTGATTTTAAATTCACTAAATTCAACCTGTTTTTACTGTATTTTTGATCAAATAACGCACCCGTGGTGAGCATAAGAGACTTCTTTCAAAGACATTTAAAAATTTAACTGATACCAAACATTTGAACGGTCATTTATTTAGTAAACATTTGCTCTGTGTTTTAGATGGTGGATTTAGGTCTTGTCCTCCATCAAGGCTCATATTTCCGTGACCTGTGGAATATCCTGGACTTTATAGTGGTTAGTGGTGCCCTGGTGGCGTTCGCCTTCACGTAAGTGTCATCAAGGCTCCAGCGCTCATGCCTCACTCCTCTCTCCTTCCCTGCTTGCTGCCTCTCCTCGTCCTTTCCCGTCTTGCTCCCTACAGGTCAAGCGCCTGTGCAGTCGACACAGCTCTCTGCCACCCTGGAGCGCCAGCCTGCTACACATACAGCCCAGCTCTCTCTCTCCTTCTTTTCTTTCTCACCATTTCTCTGCCTTTCTCTCCATCCCCTCAGTTCTGTGCACATCTTGACCCTCTCTTTCCCTACTCTTATCCCTCCCCACATTTAAGCCCCAGTTCTCCTTTTGGAGATTTCTCACTGCATCTTCCCACCCTGCCCCACCATGCACTACATTTGCTCAGTTGCTACCCAATGGGTGCGCTTGGGCCCATTTCCATGAGGGTGATGACCCTACCTGGGCACCTGTAACCCTTTAGTGCCCAGGACTCTCTGGAGCATCCAGCCACAGTCACCTCAGGTATTTCTTCTCGTCATCTTTTACGCCACATACTTTGCTGGGACCAAACATGAGGAAAACAGACAAGGAAAAGACAAGAGAGCAATGGACCATGTGCTACATTTTTGTATAATTTATAAGTCCTTTTATAATTAATTATAATTAGTTCAAAGTATTTTAATATAGTTTTTCATGACAATTTCTCTTCACACCAATGAACGATTACTGTAGATATAACTATATAGTTTTAATAAGCATTCTATAGTGAAGTTCACACCACAGCTATAACAATAACACAGTGTAACAATATTGGGATCACTTTAAGAAAGATTTTTCCCAGGGTGATGAATGATTGACAGCAATCAGAATCCATCCGGAATTTTAGACTGCAAGCATTTAAAGCAGAAGATGACAAAACTTCAGCGCGCACTTATAATAAACTGAAAATTATCGTCCATAGGTTTGGATGCTAATATATTTATTGATGTAGTTGTTTTTATAGTGATCGTTCTTAGTGTGAACAGACCTTAAAGTAGAATTAAACATGCTTGTGTACCTCTTTAAATAAGACTTATATATGTAAATGACCCCTGGTATGATTGGCTGACCTCTTAACATGAGTTACTTGAGTTGTAATGCTTTTTCATGGGTTGAGTTGGGTCGGGTATTGTACTTTTTTTCACTAAAATGAGCTGCTCAGACTGTTAAGATCAGACTGAATTGATAAGGGTTCTTGTTAAATAAACTACTGTAAATAAAGCCAGGAACAAAGAGAGATGGATTTATGTTTGGCAGTTAGAAAAGCCGACAAGAGACGATAGGAATGATTGCGAATGACTGTTCCAGGTTGTGTATCTGATCTCATTGGAAACATTCAGCCCCGCTACAGGTCTGAGAGAATTCTTAAAATGAGGGAAAGGTCAGAAAGGTACATCTGTTATGAAACTGGTGAAAATGCATGTGAATGGCACTTTTCCTGGCTTAGTAGACAGCATGTAAGTGGATTCTGGGAATCGACATGTCAGATAACCTGAAATGCAAGCATGAATGGAAGAAATATGATGAACCTAGATCAATAGTTTTTCTTCCTAAAAATACCAGAATCTGTACACCTTGAAATGGTAATATTATATGGTCTTATGTATGTGTTTGTGTGTATATCCTCCTCTGTCCCTACATAACTGTAAATGTGTGCACACATTTTCTTTTCCACAACAAAAGTCTGTATACAATGCAGTTCTAGACTGACTTGGGTCTTTAGGTGGACATACACACGACACATGACATGTACCATGCATATAACATGTGAATGGCTGTCAGGTAGAAGAATTAATATTAATAAAGGCCTGTTTACACGAGTCTGACATGACTAAGTGTAAAATATTCTGCAATCATTTTGCACGACAGATGTGTTCACGCTGAGTCTGATGCCGAATTTCCCATTATCATTGAATGCCATTTAATGTATTCCACACTAGGTGTGAAATAGTTTATAGAGATGCATCGCTCTTTTTTTTTATGTTTTTATGCCACATATTAGTACTTGGTGTGGCCAAAATGTTATATACTGTATGCCCTTTCTAGAGCTCAAATTTGAGTTGTTAGGCATAAAAACAGGATAAAATAAGATTGTTTGAGAGGACAAATTGAGCTTGCAATCTGCACTGATTGTCTTTACCAGCATGACTTTCTTAGAGAAACCCCCTTAAACTCTTAAGCATTTTCGTTCCCTTTCCCTTTGACCATCAATCCCACCCAACCCCACTTCAATTTGCACCCACATCTTTATCTTCTGCATGAAATAAGTGTCTTATTGGGTGATTCATATAGAGGCATTTGGATGTGCCTACCTTTCCCTTAGAAAAATACTGTACTCCTTCCTATCATCTCTAGATTCTCCGGTTTCTCTTTCTCTCCCTCCCTTTCTCTCTCTCCACACAGCAGAGCATAGAGCGCTCGGAACGGCAGGCGCTCTGGGGTGACTGGCGCTCCCTGGCTGTGAGCGTGGGAACAGTTCCCATATCTCTGTTGTCTCTCACAGAGTCTGTTTTTAACCTTTTACTCAATTTCAGGGAGTGACTCGTATGTGTGTGTGTGTGTGTGTGTGTGTGTGTATATCTGTGCATGTTTATTTAGTATTTTGTGTACAGGGTCCAAGATTAACATGCCAAATGCAAGAAAAAAGAGGCTTTGGCGAGTAAATGAAATGACCTGTACATTTTCTAGAAACTGGAAAACAATGCATGTTTGAAATTGCCAAATATTGAAAAGAACAATAAAAGAATCAATCCTGTTTTTTTGTTCCTCAGCTGGAGCGAATTCAAATATTACTGAAGTATTTTTTTTATTTAAATGTTTCTATACATAAACTTCTGAAGTTACAACAATGAAACTAAATCCTTTATTTGTATTACAATATTTTGTGTCTGTATTTATGACCTTTTTAAGATCTTCTCAATTTACCCACCCAAGCTGGTATAAGTTAATTTTGGACCCTGTTTGTATATATGTATTTTTGTATTTCAATTGTTTTAAGTGTTTACACTAGATTAGGTGTCCACATATAAACCAAACTAAGAGGTCTGCCATTATTTTGTAATTCTATGTATTCTCTGTCTCATATTGATGTTTTTCCTGCTTCAAAAACCCCATTCTATCCCTGTGCTTTTTTCTGTCTCTGTGTGTGTTTTGTGTCTTTGTATGTGTCTTTGCCTCTGTCTGTCTCTGTCTTCCTGTCTCTGATCATCTCTCAACACCTACAGTGGAGGAGGCGGTGGGGAAGGAGAGGGGTAATGTCTCTTTCTTTCTCCCTTTCCCCTCTGTTTGCTCTAATTGCCTGTCCTTCTCATTACACGCCTGTCCTCTTCTTCTATAGACTGATCTGTCTGTCCGATTGTCCGTCCTAACGTCCTCTCACCACATCCCTCACACATAGGACACATGCCAAGGGCGAGGTCATGTAGCCAGTAGCAGTAACTTAATCTTACAGCTAATAAACTCTTGGTACAATCTACAGTATGTGGACACCTAAATGTGTTAACATACGTGTTTGTGTCTATGTGTACGTGTGTGTCTCTTTGTTTCTGTGTCGGACCTTCGAAGACATTCTCTAAAATGTCTAACAAGTGTGGGATGACTGATTTACAGCAAGTAAAAAAGTCATGAATACTTGACTCATTCTATGAAATAAGTGCCTTTTTGATTTTGGAAAGGTGACTTTTCAATATATGTATGATTTAAAGATTTATAGAATGTTTTTAAGTGTGAATAAATGCCATTGTGACATTGTATGTTAAAATAATTAAAAAATACTAATATATTATTAGTTATATAGTAATTAAATATTATTAATACGGTAATATATTTATTCTAAACTTGTGATGGGACATTTCAAGCTAAAATGCTTGCTACTGTTTCTGTTATCAAGTTTATGATTTCCTCATTATGTTTTCTTTTTTTTAAATTACAGTACTATTTAAAATTTTATAAATATGAAATATGCAATGTGATGGAGTAAACAGATTATACTGTTTTAATTCAAATGAATATTTTTACATAATGGTAAACCAACGCACACTTCATCATGGGAATATTATATATATAATTTATTTATTATTTATTACTGTCTTTATGGATAAGTAAAAATACTCCTTTAAAATATAATTTTTTGATTGTTTAAATTTGAGTAAATTATTTAAAATTTGTAATTTAGTGTACAGGGTAAAATATTTACCACATGTAAAATAAATATTATATTACTTTGACATGTAGTAATTTAATGAATTTTTATGAATTTATTTATACTTTATATATTATTTATACTTTTTATAGGTTTTTGTAGACTCCATCAGATGACTGGACACAGGTGGTCTATGACTGACTAACACAACTAGATCTGGACATGATAAAAATCAGCAGATTAGTGCACTTTAGCGGCAAAAGGAGACATACAGTAAAAATGTCAGGCGATGCTCTAAATACAGATAACTTTTGCAGGGCTGCCCGCGTAAAGCAACACAGAATGCATTAGGACCTCTTATGGCTGAACAGGGACTTTGCCCAGAAAGATAACACCATAATGGGATTACAGACAATCAAACTGCTCACCTCCTAGAAGGGCACTGTCCAATTGAGATGTGTATCCACATTTTGATGAACGCAAGATCCAATTAGGCAGTCTATTTATTGCGGAAAAAAGTCAGCTGAGAGAGAGAGAGAGAGAGACTACATAACTACAGGCAGAACTGGAAAAAATGAGTAAAACACAGTGAAACAATTGAACATTTGCTCCAATTGTTGAAATAAAAGACACCAATTTTTAAATAGTTAAATTATTTGTATTTGCATATATATATTTATGTTTGCATTTTTGTTTAAATTATTTTTTAAGAATCAGAATAATTCTTATGCCAAGTTCATTTATGTTTACATTAAGCTGTTTGTGTTTGCCAAGAAATATGGCAACTTGATGCAATAATATATAGAATGTGTGATCATCGGTGTGTGTTTGCTTATTAAAATGGCTTTGAATGCAGCTCATTCGTTCAGAAGGGAGAGTTGTAACTATCTTATTATATTGGTTTTTCGTTTTTCTTAATGGACCACTTTAAAAATTCCTACTTACTGCACACCTTTAAACAGGGTGTACAATGTTACTTTTGGGGTTGATTAGCAAAAAGACACATTGGAGTAGGACAGATGCACTGCATGGTCAAATAATGGACAGCATGTTTGAGTAAGTTAGTGGCACAGACTTTAGTGATGGATTGATCCAGATCATCTCTAGAGAATAAAAAAGAGATGACTGAGACAACATCTCTCATGCCATATAGAGATGTTTGTTGAGAAGGTTTGTTTATGCCAAACAGTTGCACACGTTTCCCGTTTTAAGCCTGTTTTGACTAAACGTTATTAGCCTTGTGAACTGCTTAAGCTGACAAACTTGAGCCTGCTGGGAGTCTGTTTTTTGTTCTGTCATTTATTACACTGTAGTGTGCTGTGTAATCTTTAAGAAAGTAAGTGTCTTCTCTATGGTAGTTTGTGCATGTAGAGTAAATCTCTTTGAATAACAGACTCCAGCAGAGCTTTGGGTCCCCATTGCCCTGCAGGTGAAGCGCTTATGGTCATATGACTGTGCCATGTGACATAATATTGTATGTGACAGTATGAGCTTTAAAGCGCTGGATCATGAGATCATGATGAACAAGGAGGCATGGCAACTAACTGTGATGAAGTCACATGCAGAATGGCACTGCATGCTTGCTACTCTTACATTCGAATAGATTTCGATTTGTATGTGTGTATGTTAGCTAGTCTCAGCCTCAGACGGCATGCCTACAGACCACCCACAGTGACTGTCTGATGCATAATATAGATAAAAATGGCAACTTCAGGCTGAAATCAACACTTCAAATCTGGTTGGCTTGATTTATGCAACTTTCAGGAGTCATTCCGCACAGGATTCTTATCAGTTCACTGGGAAACAACGTGTTTAAAAGGTACCAAGTTAAGCACTTTTAAGGAAGAACTAATGTGTAGATTTGCAAAAGTTTAGCAGGTTAGTGCCATCAAATTGAGATTTGTTTGACCCAGAAGCTTTGTTTACTTGATTTTGTCTGTGAAGTAGGATTACTTAGTACTACAAGCATATTCCTTGGATTTTTTTGCTCCCTGTGAAAATGTGAATTCATTTTTAGTGGCAGACTATTACGGTATAAAGTGCAACAGTTCTTGACTACCTTTTCAGCAGCCTTGGTTCTGGAAGTATTTTTACCATTCATTAAAAAAAAACAAAAAAAACAAGTCATGAGTCAAACCAATCATCTACAAGGTGAATCACACTTTGATTTGAAGCAAAAACATTTTTTTAAAAAGAAAGATACAAGATGGCTGCTATTCCATGAAGCGTTTACAAATTATATAATCAAATTGAAAACGACAGATAAATATAAACCTTGTTTATTGTTTATGTACAAACAATTATGCGTATAGTTAATATTCGTAGGGAAACTGATTCTATGTCATTCGCAGTGCTTCATGAGAGTAGGCGGGTACTAAAGTTATTGTTTAAAATCAATTCCCCTTGGAAAAAAGAAATATCATTTTTACATCCGGAACCCGACTTCTGCGCTGCATTATGGTAAAATTCATTTCAAATAACCACACCCCTAAACATCACGTAAAACCAAAACAGACTGTGGTTGGTCGGCTTACATGTCAGTCATGCAGTCACTTCCTGCCTAAGTGGGCGGTTCTTGGACAGAATAAGCTGCCAAGTGGAACAGACGTTTTGCCGCAAGTCGAAAGTCTGGTTAAATAAGGCTAAATGTCCTGCTGCTGTCGTACTTACTGCATATTGTTAAGAGTTTTGTAAGTTACATAAATGGGTAAGTGAGCAAAGATTTATGGGTGTGCACTAGTATAATAATTCACAAGCGTGCATCCTTATTTCTCTCTTTTTACTGTGTGTCTCACATTAATGTATTTCTTCCTTCAAACTCCCTTTCTCCCCTGTGTCTTTGTGCGTATGTGTGTGTATGTGTGTCTGATTCCTCTCTCATCTCTTCAACTGCTCACACCTACAGCGGAGGCAGCGGGTAATGTCTCTCTCTCTCTCTTTCTCTCTCTCTTTCTCTCTCTTTCTCTCTCTTTCTCTCTCTCTCTCTTTTTCTCTCTCTCTATCTCTCTCTCTCTCTCTCTCTCTCGCTTCCTCCTTTTGCTCTTAATGCTTGTCCTGGCAATTACACAGCTTTCCTCTCTTTCTTTTTTGGATTTGTCTCTATGTCTGTCTACAAGTCACCCATCTCCTTCTATCACTCTGTCACTGTTCCTGTGTTAACCACCCGTGGGCGATCATTCGCAGTCCACGCAGTCCTGATAAGGGGGTTTGAGAGGTCCCTCACCTCTACACCCGTCACTCTAACAGCAATTCTCTGATGGACACTTGTTTATGCTTGACAGTGTGTAACCACATCTGCTGAGAGGGCAGGATTCGGCACGGCACTGGAAATCTAGAGCACTGCCCTCTGTCCTTGACACTGAGACAGACGAAGAGAAGAGAGGAAGATAATAAATATGCAAAATAAATACACATTTTATACAGTGAGGTTCAAAAGTGTTAGAGCACATTTAAAATCTGAGATTTGTTCATTTAAACATGGAAATAAACAAAGTTAGAGCATTTAGGAAAATTATAAACAAAGAAAAGTCACTTCAAATGATTTTGTTTGCTTTGTATGAAGAACAAACCAAAATTAAGTTGTAGTTCCTTCATGAAAGATGCAACGATGTCCAATTCATGAAAGCATCCGTATTACTTTATCGTAAAGTTCAATTTGTTAATATTAGTTAATGCATTAGATGATTTGATATCATAAACAAGGTTGTTTACACTGTGCTCCCTCGTCTAATTTAATTTTATTGGTGAATTTTTAAATATTAACACAAAGGTATCATAAGCTAACAATGAACTAACTTTTTCAGCATTTACTAAACTATGTTCATGTGCTTATACATACTACTACTTTTCAGAAGTTTGGAATAAGTATTTTATTACTTTTATTCAGCTATTATCCATTAAATTGATCAAAAGTAAGAGCAAATACTTTTACATTGTTAAAAAAAAAAATGCTTTCTATTCAACAAAAAATCCTGAGAAAAAAAATATTCCACGGTTTCCTCTAAAATATTAAGCAGCACACCTGTTTTCAACATAGATCATTTCAAGAAATGTTTTTTGAGCGCCAAATCAGCATATTAGAGTGGTTTCTGAAAGATCATGTGACACTGAAGACTGGTTTATTATATTTTCAAAAAAGCATTTTCACTTTTGGAACCCATGTATGTGATGGAAGTTATCAAAAGCATCATTACAAAAGTTTGTACTTCTGTAATATAAATGAGTTTACAACCACACATTTACGTAGTTTAGTCTTCAGTGTGCGACTTTTGCATTTATCTTGCTGGTCACTAGCCGCACATCTGCCATCCAACGGCTGTACACACATCTGGTGGATGGCTGTGCTCGGGTACCACAATAGCGACGTGCAAACTGTGATAATGTAAGCCAGAAAGTCTTTAGATCGACTGTCTTCAGCGTGACACGGTTCTTCACACTACAGAGCCAGAGCTGATATAACGGACCAGCTCACTCCTCCCCTCTGGAGTGAATGGATGTGTGTTTCCGGATCCTTTTGTGTTTATTTATTTTTTTTGTGTTTGCCAATGGACAACCCCAAAAACAAGAAAGAAAGAAGTTTGGCTGGGCATACCACAGTGGTGATGCCTGATTCTGCTCCTGTATGTTTCATGCTGTCATCATGGCAATGTAATGAAACCAGCCATTGTTTCTTGGGAAAAGAGGTACAGTGGTGGTTCCAGCATGGGCTAAGACGGTACAGTGGATATTACTTATCCACTGAGCTAGTTCCCAGTATAGCATGCCATGAGCCACACCAGCGAGCGTGTCTGAGAGTGTTTATTGACAGATTGACTGAGTGCATGTGTTTTAGTATTTGTCGTTCCTAAGTACTGTGAAATGGGCTTGATTGTCTAGCTACAACAGGCTACATTCTCAGTGAGGAGACAAGGACGAGATTTCAGATTGGCTGAGAGTAAATGTGTGGATGTAGCAGGCATGTTTCATTGTTTTAACAGCCTGAGCTACTAACTCACCCCTAAATTGTGTGTGCAAGACCAATTACCCATGTAGCCTAACGCCTTTCACCATTTCACTTTCTAACTGTGTTATGTGTGTGTGTTTGTGTTAATTTGCAGAGGAAGCAGCAAAGGGAAAGACATCAGTACTATCAAGTCCCTGCGTGTGCTCCGAGTGTTGCGGCCTCTGAAAACCATCAAGCGTCTACCCAAGCTGAAGGTACCTCTGTGTTTGGCTGTTTTCTCCCTGTGTTGTATTTTACATACTAAGTGTATATTTCTCTATGGTTTTGGTTCCGCTTTCAGGCTTCATTTTAATTTTTTTGAATCTGTTATCTGACTTTTTTCAGTCTGCTTTTGATTTTGTAGCTGCATTTTAGGAATTGATCTGTTTTTTAGGAATTTATTTAATTTCTGTTTTTGGTTTTATGGTCATTTAATACCTTTATTGTATTGTATTTGTACATTTTGATTCTGTTTTGTCATATCTTATAATGGTTATGTTCTGCTATTAGGCTATATTTTAATATATTCAATAATATAAATTAATTCATTCTTAATTATTTTTTTTTCTTCGCTGTTTTTCATGCTGTTCTTGATTATTTTATTTTATTTTGTCTGTTTGGTTTATTTCAGTTGACTGAATTTCTGTTTCAGTTTTTATGGATATTTATTAGCTTTGTTACATTGAATTTTTATACATTTTGTACATTTCTCCCATAAGGCTGAGTTTGTGTTTTGCTTTCAATTTGCTTTGTCTCTTCTCTGTTTTGTCTATTTTCAGGCTGTCTTTGACTGTGTGGTGAACTCTCTGAAGAATGTGTTGAACATCCTCATTGTCTACATGCTGTTCATGTTCATCTTTGCTGTGGTGGCTGTGCAGCTCTTTAAGGGCCGTTTCTTCTACTGCACTGATGAATCCAAGGAGTTTGAGCGAGATTGCAGGTGAGGGAAAACACACGAACACATTGATTAACCGACACATTGGCGTGTTATTCTAAAAGCATTTTGTTGTTAGGGGCGAGTATCTTGTCTATGAAAGAGATAACGAAGTGAGGGCGCAGAAGCGGGAATGGAAGAAATACGATTTCCACTACGACAACGTGCTCTGGGCCCTTCTCACCCTCTTCACCGTTTCTACGGGAGAGGGGTGGCCGCAGTATGTACACATCTCAATTCCTAACCTAATTTCCAGTGTATGTACACAAAGTCTGAAACCAGTAGTTCAATTCTGCTTCTGTTTTCTAATGTAATGCAAATATTTTCATCACAAATTACAATCTGAGTGAATCTGAAAGTTTTACATGGCATATCTAAGAACTCGTTACGATTACCTAAAAGATTAGTACAGTATCACATTGTCTCCCATTTTTGCCGCTCTCCAGGGTGCTTAAACATTCAGTCGATGCGACCTACGAGAATCAGGGCCCGAGCCCAGGTTACCGGATGGAAATGTCCATCTTTTACGTGGTGTACTTTGTGGTCTTCCCCTTCTTCTTCGTCAACATCTTCGTGGCTCTTATCATTATCACTTTCCAGGAGCAAGGAGATAAAATGATGGAGGACTATAGCCTGGAAAAGAATGAGGTGAAGGACTTATCAGATGGAAGGTTTTATAAGCTAAAAAAATCAGTCTAGCTCGTTCTTTATGCATATCCCTGGCATTGATCTCATTTATATGGAGCATCATATTAGGCAGATTTTCAGCTTGATTAACCTTATCGTATCTTTTCTATTTTCAGAGAGCTTGTATAGACTTCGCCATCAATGCTAAACCGCTCACACGACACATGCCTCAGAACAAGCAAACATTCCAGTACCGCATGTGGGAGTTTGTGGTGTCTCCTCCATTTGAATACACCATCATGGCCTTGATTGCCCTCAATACCATTGTCCTTATGATGAAGGTGTGGCAGTATTTCTCTTTAGTACATATTGCTTTATTGCTTTAGAGTTTTGTAAAAACAAATGGCCTGGGGAAAAAATAATTTCTATATTGATGGTCTACGATGTTTATATATTTTTTTACCAAATATAGAGACAGTTTAATACAGATGAAACATGTTGTGTGTGTCTAGTATGATGGAGCATCACTTGCCTATGAAGCTGTGTTAGGAAACCTGAACATAGTGTTCACCTCGCTTTTCTCCATGGAGTGCATACTGAAGATCATTGCCTTTGGAGTGCTGGTGAGTATAGTTTTCTCATGTTTAAGTGTGTGTGTGTGTGTGTGTGTGTGTGTGTGTGTGTGTGTGTGTGTGTGTGTGTGTGTGTGTGTGTGTGTGTGTGTGTGTGTGTGTGTGTGTGTGTGTGTGTGTGTGTGTGTGTGTGTGTGTGTGTGTGTGTGTGTGTGTGTGTGTGTGTGTGTGTGTGTGTGTGTGTGTGTGTGTGTGTGTGTGTGTGTGTGTGTGTGTGTGTGTGTGTGTGTGTGTGTGTGTGTGTGTGTGTGTGTGTGTGGAAAATCGACACTCACTAACCACCAAATGCATGTAAAAGTACAGTTTTTAGAAACTGCAACATAATACATGATTTCAATTTTACATTACTCAAATTGTAAGACACACAAGCCAACTAAAAAATATTTTGCGACATATATACAGTCAAACCAAAATGTATTCAGACACCTTCAACATTTTCTCACATTATCACAGTTTATTCACTATAGTTTAGAAAATAGTAATAAAATATGACAAGAACTGAGAGTTAAACTGTGTCAGAACAAATTCATCTTGATAATGTCAGATAACTTTGATAGAAAAGTAGACCTATGTAATGGACTACAATCAACCAATCAGCTGTTAAATTTAAGTACACAATTAGATAATACCAATTTAGGTTAACCAATTACCAAGCAATGCTTAACTTTGTTCAGTCTGTGGTCGCATTAGCAATTAAAGAAAAAACACTTAAGCAAAACATGGTCAGGTCAAAGTGTCTGAATAATTTTGGTCCCAAATGTTTATCAATTTTACTGGTAGTCCACTCTATGAAGAATTTTTGGGTATAATATGTCACAGTTTACTTTATTTTGCTATACTCACTTACATAAATTAATATGTAGTGTCCTGCTCCTGCACCCACTAGTAAAAAATTCAAACAATTGATTTTTGGTGTGACTGTATGTATGTGTATTTATATATATATATATATAATGAGAGAGAGAGAGATGCCTATGGCCCCGATCAGACAGAACGCGATTTTCTGGTTTGAAAACGCGAGGCGCACCGCACTGCCTTTTTTGGTTGATGTTTTTTAATTTAGAAAACATCAGTGCGCTGTTTTTTTATGTTTCTAGGCAACCCCCGAATCAGCTGTGCTGTCAGTCTAATCAAAATAACCATCACCACAACGGAAGGCCCACCTCTCCATTCATTCGATTGGACAATGGAGAAAAAATGCGATGACGTCAGGCGCTTTTCTGCTCAGTTAATTTTTTCTTTCAACTTCATGTGCTCAGAGCGCTCCTTCAAAAACGCGAAGCGCAGCAGGCGGTTAAATCGCGAGGTGCCCGGGGCGCATACGCAACGTGCATAACGCTCACTGTCATCAGAAATCTATTCAAAAAAGGCGCCTCTCGCTGCAAAAACGCATTCTGTCTGATAGGGGCCTAATGCTTTTTTCCCACCCCTACAGAACTCAATGTATTTGCACACACCGAATATTCCTCGCATTAGGCCAACAAAATGAAAATATGATGAACAAAATCACAATGTGCTACATTTTTGTGAGAATTGCAATTTGACTTGAGTGCACCTGCACTTTTTGTCTCAAATGAGCATTCAAAATATAAATAATACCTTAGTCTTAAGGATGAAAATATAGCCTTTATATTTTTAATATAAATAATTCAAAATACAGACATTTTTATGGGTGTTTCATTTGATCACCTTATTTGCCATTGCCAGGTGTGGCAAAAAGTTTGTGTTCATAAATCTGTTTTGTGTGGAAATAGGGCTGAAGAAATGATGGGTCTTTAGAAAAAATAGAGGTCAGAATCAGCATTGTACAAGCAGATTTATGAACAGATCGAGCATGAGAGAGAGATCAAAGAGGTAGCATTCTGAAGTAGATGAGAAAGGGGTTGGGACATGGAAGTCGAGGATACAAAGGAAATGGTTGTAGTCAGCTAAAAGTCATGCAAGTAAAAGACGCACACGAAGATGGAGAGCTGGAGGGCACATTGAAATGATTAGGAGTGGAAAATGGAAAAGAAGGAGATTTAGAGCGAAATGAAGATGATGGGTATAACACGTGTTGGATGGAAAGTTACACACACACACAATCTTTGCACTGGTGCCCCTGTTACCACGCAGCTGGTGTACTGAATGGCTCTAATGCAGTGTTTTCCTGTAGGCACTCACTTGGCAGCTCACAAAAAGGCTGTTATGTTCAGCATCTGGGCCACTAGTCTTCTAGGCATCTACCCTTTTTTGTGCACAGTGTGAGGGGGATGAAAACACAGGGAAGGAATAAGGGCTGAAATGGGGAATGGAGCTGTTTTATTAGCACCAGAGAGTTCAAATAAATTGTTTGCTCCTTTTTCTGTCAGCGGGTCACTGAGTGTATGTGATCCTCCTTTAGCCCAACTGACAAACGCATCTGTGTCTTTTCACCACAGAACTACTTCAAAGACGCCTGGAACATCTTCGACTGTGTGACTGTACTTGGCAGCATCACTGATATTTTAGTCACAGAGCTAGGGGTAAGTGTGTAGCAGAAGGGCTGCCATCTGTGTGTGCGTATGTGCGTGTTTGTTTGTGTATCCTATCTGTACGTTTGTGTGCAATTCCGTATGTGATTGAGAGAGTCTCAGCAGGATCTTCTCTTGCTCACTGAGGTGTAAGGAACTCCTAAAAGTCTTATATAATCGCCCCAGTTGGTGTGTGAGGCAGATCAGTGAGCCAGTGGTGCTCATTGGTGACAGGGGTCTGTTACTTTTCCAGCTTCGTCATTTATCCCAGAGTCAGATCAAACTGACCTACCAGTAAAGGAAAAAAATTACTATTAGTAAAAATACTATTAACATGTATTTATGTTCCAGCAAATGATGATGGCCATTTCTAAAAATTTGTGAAACAAGATTGTGTTTTTTCTCTTGGTTTCAGACCATCAGCACCTACCAGTTAACTTTTGTACAGGCACTTTAAAAAATCTAAAATGTAGGTTTTGTGACTTTAAAAGTCTGTTCACTGTGAGGTTATTTATATGCTAGTGTGCACCTAAATTTTGTCCCATTAATCACATCTACACATTCAAAAAGTACTGTCTGTCTTTTCAAGGAAAACAGACCAAAGATATTGATGACTCCTGCACTACACAAATTTTCACACAAAATGCTATCTAGAATGAGAACGGCCCACCACCAAATGCTACTAGCGAATCATAGTTCATGGCTGTAATGTAACTAAAGTCCCTATTCGATAAAAAAAAAAAGAGAGATTGGGTTAATTTGATATGTCTAGCCCGAACTTCATGTTTAAATAGAAATTTGTCAACATAGGAAAGAAATAAAAATTTGACATTTGTCAAAATGTATTTGTAAATGAAATATTTATTTGGTTATATAATATTTCTATGTATTTATATATTTAGTAATTTGTATAATTTATCGTTTCATTTTATTTACGCTTTAGCTTATGTCACAGTCGGGCAAAACCATGATTTACTACTTGCTATTGCACATCGATGGCAGGTTGCATTAGAGGGACATTGGCATTCTAGAAAGCATTTTATTGGGCATACATTTCAGTCATCAAGACTTTTGTTTCCATCAAAGAAATGTGAATAATTACATTTTATTTAAATGTACTCAGCTTTTAGGATTACACAAGCTTATTGATGACATCAATGCAAACACACATGGGCTTTTGTTGTAAATTCATGGGGTCTTTTAAAAAAAAAAATTTGTTTGTGAAATAACTTATGATATGATATTAATAACACAGTCATTCCAAAGCCCTGTTCACATCGCCAGCGACAAAGTGACATGATCCCATTTAATTTCAATGGAAGGCTGGCAACTTTATTAGAGACAAGAAAATTGATTATCTGTCAATTTCTAATTACGTTTTAGTAATTTTTAATTTATCAATCATTAATCTAGTTAATGATTTGATGCACTGAGCTCTGCTGTAGTTTATACTGTAAAAAAAATTCAGGTCTCCAATTGAACATTTTCTAGTGACCGATCACATCTAAATTTTGCAGTTGGCCAAATTGTATTTCTGTGAATTGATGCAATTTAATTCACAGAAATTCAATTTGGCCAACTAAAAAATTTTGATGTAAAAATTTAAATTTAGATGACTGATCACTAGAAAATTTTCAATTGGAGACCTGTTTTTTTTTTTTTTTTACAGTGTATACAACAAAACTCTCCAACAGCAGAATGCTACATTTGAATTATTTTAAGTCTAACTCCTAGTCAAATTAGAATGATATCTTGGTTTTATATATCCCTTGTTGCATTTATTAAAGATATGGCCAGATGTGCAGTCTACCACACAAGGGACACAAGCGTCTTCACAGTATAGACTAGCGGCATACAGAGACAAAGTCGCTGGCAGTGTGAACGGGGCTTTAGTTTAAGGCCCAGTCCTGTATCTGGATATCTACCTGGAGAGTCCTGGTAGATCTTCAGACCTATCTGGACCTGGCGTGCTTCATTAAAGTTGTAATTAAAGTCTGAAGGAAATCTCCAGTTATCTGACTGGCAAATAATATATGTACGGATAAAAGCTTAAAGGGTTAGTTCACCCTAAAATACAATTTCTGTCATTAATTACTCACCCTCATGTCGTTCCAAACCCGTAAGACTTTCGTTCATCTTCGGAACACAGCTGAAGATATTTTTTTATAATATCCAAGAGATTTCTGATGCCCTATAGACTGCAACATTATTACCACTTTCAAGGCCCAGAAAGTCCATAGAGTTAAAATAGTCCATGTGATTACAGTGGTTCAACCTTAATGTTATGAAGCGATGAGAATACTTTTTGTGCGCAAAATCTTCCATGTCAGTCTCTGATGCTGTTCCGTGTTGTATTTTGGGGTTTTTTTTGCACACAAAAATATTCTTGTCACTTCATAACATTAAGGTTGAACCACTGTAATCACATGGACTATTTTGACAATGTCTTTACTACCTTTCTGAAAATTTAAAGTGGAGGTAATGTTACAGTCTATAGGGCGTTAGAAATCTCTTGGATTTCATAAAAAATATCTTAATTTGTTTTCTGAAGATGAACGAAGGTCTTATGGATTTGGAATTAATGACAGAATTTTCATTTTGGAGTCAACTAACCCTTTAACAGCAATTTAAGGTGCATTGAAAGCATATGAAATGTGCATCATCATTTTAAAAATGAAATGTTTTTGTTATAATCAACCTTTAGTTGGATCAAAAAGTTTGTTGAAAGATATGCATAATGATAATTAATTTCTTGTTTTATCTTTTCTTACATGCTTTCTTTAAACTCTTCTTTATGGCGGCTTTGCCCTCTGATGACTCCATCCAATCAAAATGCACTATGAAACTCATGTGTATATCCATGACCTGACCTGACCAATCACAATTGTTGTTTAATCAACCTTCAAAAATACTGCTATAAACCATGCTTCTGCAACATCTACATGTAGATGGTTTGTAATTATTTTTTTTTAGTAATGCATCTAATGCATCTGTTTCCCTGTGGCTGATGGTGATGCTGGTAATGATGCATGTGCTCGAGTCATGATGACCTTTCACCCCTGCTTGTCTGATGATATGACAAAACTCCTCTCAGCTGAGGTGTAATTGATCCGTAGCACAGTTTAAACATTTGGTGTTTCTCTGCAGGTTTCCTGAATGCATGTTGCGCTCAACGTTTTTGTTGTTAGGGAATGCTAGTAATTATTATGTTTCTGACACAGCATCTTCATACAGTCATATAGACATCTAAATATATAAACACACACAGATGTAAACACACTGAAGGCATCTAAATAAGTCAGTTATGAAGGTAGAGATGGAGTTAAATCCACCTTGAGCTCATACTCTATATTTGTTTCCCTGTATTTCTGTGCTGCTTAAAAGACATTGAACAGTCATTTCTTCCCTTCAATTCCTGACGATTTCATGTGCCAAAAAATGCCAAAAAGTACAACATCTTACCACTTCTGACTGAAATGTGTCCTTTTACCCAGCACATGTGTCCCTTCTCTTTGCTAGTGCCCTCTGTTGGTCATTGTAAGCTATTAATGTGGTTGGCATGATTCCATGTGAATCTACAGATCAGTGCATTTGGTTGACTGAAGCAAGAAGTTAGGGTCTGTGCACTCCCTTCCCTAATGAGGATGTTTAGATTCTTACGAATTTATTTTATTATTATATTATTATTATTATTATATCTTTTTGTATGAGTTGCTGCCTCCTCCCTCTTCTGTCTTTCCCCTTTTTCACCCTTGGATATGATGAGCCTGTTCAGTCTTGCCAGTTTGATATTTATTTTCTGGTTTCTCCTTGTTTGATTTTGTTCCTTTTTTTTATTTATTTTTCTTTTCTTTTTCTTTTTTTACAATTTGTTCACAATTTGCAATCAAATGTTTCAGACTGACATCATTTATTTTCTCTCTGTCTGCCCACCTCTCTCTCCTACTCTTTCTCTACATCTGTCTGCTGCTTCCTTTCTCTCTCTATAGGACAACTTCATAAATCTGAGTTTTCTAAGGCTCTTCAGAGCTGCTCGTCTCATTAAGTTGCTCAGGCAGGGTGAGACCATACGCATCCTGCTCTGGACCTTCGTCCAGTCTTTCAAGGTAAAATTATACGCACAACGAAATATGCAACCACTGTTTTATGAGACTTTTTTAGGGCAGCATAAACACTGTGTTAATCTCATCAATGAAATTCATGGAGAAATTGTTAGTTAACATAGGTTGTTTTGTTTATTTCGTCAGAGATAATGAAAATGTGTATTGTTCCGATAAATAGACGTAGAATGAATATTATTCTTTCAAATAATCCAATTATAGTCATTAATGTCACAGATTAACCGGCTTCCACTGTGTGATCAAGGTAAATGCTTTGCGTGTAAATTAACTCACCTAAACAGATACATAAGATTAATCAGATTTATACACAACATTAACTGAATAATACTTTTTATGTCTGCACAAAATGGTGTGAATGCACTTAAGTGAACTTGAGATATGTAACGTGCTAGTCAGGATATTATTGCCAAGCGAGCATATTTATAATGAGACTTACACAATATTTTTGTAAATTAATATGGTATTTTGTAGACTAAAATTATATGCTATTTTAGTCCAAATAAAATTGAGGGAAAGAAATCAGAATATAAGAATTTTGTTTTGATGTTTTCAACATGTCTGAGACAAAAATAGTGTAAAAATGAACTATGCATGCATCTCTTGTAGACAAAATGTTAACATTCTGACAATACATTTCTCCCCATACTTACCAGGTTTTCACGCACATTTAAATGCTGGTTACTTATCTGCTGTGTTTAGGCTCTGCCGTATGTGTGCCTACTCATCGCCATGCTGTTCTTCATCTACGCCATCATTGGCATGCAGGTATGTGAGAGAGTGTGTGGGAGGCTGCACAGCACATACTGAGAATAGGTAAATGACTATATTTGAAGGTAGTGGGCAATGAGATTGTGGGTTTATGCTGGGGTGGGTTTTGTGTTTCACAGCTGTTTGGGAACATTTCGATTGACGAGAATCTTGAGAGTGCCATTAACCCGCACAACAACTTCAGGACTTTTTTCCAGGCCCTAATGCTGCTCTTCAGGTTTGTGTGTGCATCACAGACTGGCTCTGATGAATGTTGTGTGTGGGTTACATACACGTTCTAACCGTAGTTCAACTCTGTGTGTTTGTAGGAGTGCTACAGGTGAGGCATGGCATGAAATCATGCTGTCATGTCTGGGAAAGAAGGTGTGTGATAAGGACTCTGGTAATACGGAGGCAGAATGTGGGAGCGAGTTTGCCTACCTCTACTTTGTCTCCTTCATCTTCCTCTGTTCATTTCTGGTGAGAATGACAACACTGTTGTTATCACTACTATTGTACTCATGGGCATAATTTACGGTGGAACATGTCACTGCAGCTGGTTGCAATGGCTGATTTTGTCCCTGGCTTGTATAAGATGAAAGGATCTCCAATTGTTGAGCAGTGTTGGTTATTAATATATTATAATGAGAGGCAATCTGGAACTTCAATTTATCGTTTTGATGTTTTGCTGCGTGGTCACTATGTTTCTCATCAGTGGTGAACAGTGACTCAGACATGTGACATACTTCTATATTGCTTTTCCATCTGTTCCACTGAAATAACATAAATAAATGCAAACAAAATATGAATGTGGATTATTCAAACCAAACATTTGGTCGTAACATGTATTACGCCGTTAATCCATTGACCTATCAAACTGAGTAGCAGCATGATTACTGTAATGAGGGCTTGTTTTACATCCACCAAAAAACAACAAACATTCCACTTTTTATTACAATGTGACTCCCATGACTGTATTGTATTATTATTGCTTAAAAGCAAAGAAGCTCAACTCATCAAACCTTTGATGCGTGTAGATGCTGAATCTTTTCGTGGCTGTGATCATGGATAATTTTGAGTACCTGACACGTGACTCCTCTATCCTGGGACCCCATCATCTGGACGAGTATGTGAGGATCTGGGCAGAGTATGATCCAGCTGCTTGGTGAGTCCATGTGCACTTGTATACATAAACACAACAGTATATACTACTCTTGTATATTTTGTATATGACATACTAATGCTGAATAGTACTAATTACTTGGTAACTTGAAGTGAAGTCATAAATTATTGGTTATTTTATAAATTGATCTCACTAAACTCATCAATACACGCTTGGTAGTTTCATATATAGATATACAACTAACATTAGTTTGTCAATAACATGTTTCTTGGTAATTCATAGATAATCCTCATGAAAAATAAGACCATTGAATCTTTTAAAATACATGCTGTTTAAAATGCAGACTTAACTTGCTCTGACTGCAATTTTTTACATTTCTTTGGCCCCTACATTTCTGGACACCATTTTTAAGAGGCTATTTTAAGAAACTCTCTTATGTGTTCGGCTGGAATGCTTCGTTTTTGACATTGGTATAGAGCCATGGCCTCTGGCACAGTCTTAAATGTACAGAGCCTGGCTTCGTTGTATCCTACCTTGGACCAAACAGAGGGGAGAATACCACAGCACCAGCTGAGAGAAAGGGATCATGGATTTGAGCTTCTCAGCTCTGTTAAAATCCATCAATCCCCCCCAAACCCTCCTACGTGCCCTTCTGTGAGTCCCAGTCCTCCCACTCTGGAATACTGCATACTGCAAGCCAAACTTACTGTGCCAGCCCCCATCCCTTCTACTGAACACGCTAAGTTTCCCGGTATCTGCATTCCAGTGCCTGTCACCCTAATGTTGTGTGTTAGATAATAATGTAGGTGGGCAACTGAGCGTTTATGGGATATTTAGAGAAGAAAAGGAAGGAATAAATCTTAACATGCAAGCAAGATTAAAGCCTTTGTACAGAGGGAAATTATGCTCAAAAGTCTTCCAGATACAGTCTAACAACAAGAAAGAAAGGAAGGATGAAAGAAAGAAAGAGAAGAGAATGGAAGTAGAAAAGGGAGGAAGGAAAGGTGGTTGAATGTAAAATGAATGAAAATGAATGAATGTAAAAGTCAAAGGAGTAAGGAAGTCAAATGAGAAAGTAGGGAATGAAGGGAAGCAGAAAGGAATGGAAAGAGAAAGGAAAAGTGGAAGTAAGGAAGAGAAACAAAATGATGGAGAGGAGAATAGAACGAAGTAGAGTGGAAGGAGGTAGGAAAGAATGGAAAGAGGAAGAAAGAGTGAGGAAGAGAGAAAAGGATGAATGAAGGTGGGAAGGGAAAGAGGAAGAAAGAAAAAGGAAGTAGAAGAGAATAGAATAGAAGGAATGAAGGGGGAAAGGGAAAGATGAAGGGTGGTTAAAATAGAAGGGAAAAGGAAGGAATAAAAAGAGGGATGAAGGAAAGGAAAGGAAAATGAGGAAGACAGAAAAACATAGAACAAAATGAAAAATGAAAACAAGAATGAAGTAGAGACGGGTGAGGAACAGTAATACAGTGGTGTGCGAAATGACCCGACGCGTCCTAAAGATTTGACGGCTTACGAGCAAATAAGAAAATGTTTGTGTGATTCTGTGCTTCTTTTTCTGTTCTTGTGCTCTTCTTCCTGCCAATGTCTCTGTTCTGAGTTGTGTTCTCTAACTTCCCTGTATTCTTCTTACAGCGGGCGCATTCATTATAAGGATATGTACAGTTTATTGCGAGTTATCGACCCCCCTCTGGGCTTAGGCAAGAAATGTCCTCATAGGGTGGCCTGCAAGGTTTGACTTCCACTTAAAAACTAATATTACCTGCTAGCATCCAGAATGCAATGAATGTCGCTTACCTCCTCTTCTTTTTCTTTTCAACAATGTTTTTGTACTTTCACCATTTCTACTTGCATTCTACTTGATATGACAATGAGAATGTGCAGGACAATGCCGACACTTACAGGAGCATGAAGTGCACTAGTGTGTGTGTATGAAACAAGCAAACGAGAAAACCACTAAAGTGAAAGACAAACAAACAAAAAAGAAACAAATCAGCCATTTTTGATTTTTGTTTTGCTTGCTGTTGAGGCACGGCTAGGCCTAGCTGGTACGGTAACGTGCATTGTTCTGGGTGGAGGGGGACAGAAACTGCATTGACATAAAACTTCATTACAACGCCCTGCCAGCAGTGGGACTTTATGCCTGTTCTGAAGCCCCCCTGCTCTTCTATGCAACCTGCCCCATTGCATAGAACGCCGTTTTATCACTCAAACGTTGAGCAACCCCCCTCCCACCTCCCCCTTCCCCATAAATAAACCAATCATCAGTCTTACGGCAGCCTAGTTTACCAAACCGCACCTTTCGTCCAGGCCAATAACCTTCTTTTTGTTTCTGTTCTGTTCTCCTCCCTTCCCACTTTCCCGTGTCCTTCCTGATCCCTTCTTTTTTGATTTACTCCGTTTCTTCTTCTCTTTCTCTCTCTCCCATGCACATTTCCTTTGGTTTTTTGTTTTGTTTCGGTTGCCCAGTGGCAGAATCAGTTACAGGGATATGTATGAGATGCTCAGGCACATGTCTCCTCCGTTAGGCCTGGGGAAGAAGTGCCCTGCACGGGTTGCCTACAAGGTAGAGGGCCTCCGAGTGGCCAGCGCTGTGTCTGTACTGTTGGTGTTTTCTCTTTTTATTTTCTCTCCTTCTTTTCCTCCTTCGTTGTCTGACGGAGGCCGCTATTGTGATTCTGGTGGCAGGGCCGGGTTCGAGGGTGTTAGGCTCAGACGGGCCGATCCACAGGGAAGCGGGAACGGGCAAACCTTCTCAGCACTTTTGCACCGTATAAGGACATACGCACCGATAAACGCTAGCGCACTCTCGTGCAGGTTTTAAAGCTTTAAAGGATGAAATGTAAAGGTCTCAGATTAGTTTTTACAGTCGACCTCGTTATCGATGCATTAAAGCTAAATGTTATGCTTTAATGTACAGCAGTGATCAATAAGTGAATTTAAGAACTGAGCATGACAATAAACACAAAAGCTGTGTCCCAAATGATGGAGAATACACTTATGCACATATACTATGTACTCTGCCGTCTAGTGTATTAATTTTATATGGTTATTTTGTCATCCAGTATCATAGTCTGATAGCCCCTCCCCTACGTAAGGAAAGCTGCGACAGTAGTGTCTAACATTCCACACTTTTTCTGGAACATACCACTCACTGTTTAAACTACAAAATGGCATAGAATAGTGCATAAGACCAAATTGGGACGCAGCTAAACACATACACATGCATACTGTATATTCACATAATCATGCACACACACACACAGACAAACACGCTCAAATACACACCCAAATGTGCGTGTGCAGCAGTGGTTGGAAGGCCTGTAGGACTTTAGTCCTCCGAGTCCCTCAGCTCTGTGGATGCCGCTCTCTTAGGGACCCTTTCCTCTTGGGACCAGCTCTCTGTCTCTCTCTTTTCGCTTACACACACACACACAGATATGCACACACGCCCAACAACACACATGTAATCCTTGGGTGGCGTTAAGGCACTACGACGGTCATTTTCGTACAATGTTTTGCACACACAAAAAAAATCCTTTTCCCACTTCTCTTTCTTCTGTCAATGCAGTTCTAATCTGTTTCCAGCCCCTCCTCTTTACATTCTGCCAATCATCTGCATGCTCCGCCTCTCAGGCCATTGGCCCCTCTCACAAGATACTCCCATAGCCTTTTCTCTCTTCTCCTTCTCTTTCTCTGTCTGTTCGCAGACGTACACTGACATTTCACCCTTGGTCAGTGAACGACAGCTAAAAAGTGCAGGAAAGGAGATCTGCTCCCTTAGTGAGCCCTCAACAAGACTGAGATCTCCTTTCTCTTACCTTTGCTCTTCACACCCTTCATTTTTCTCTGTCCCATTTAAACTCCCATTTCGTTGTCAAGTAAAATATTTAGCTCCACAGAGTGTTCAATGATCTCCACTAAAATAGACTTGCGGTGGCAGACCAACAATCTCTGTGTTTTCAATCAAGACAGGTCACTTCCTGTCTAATGGGGTCTCGGTCGCCCCCTAATCTCAGTGGAATGAGGAACAGTGACCAAGACCATTGCATTCACCCTCTTTCTCCCTGTCAAACATTAGGGCCCATAATAGAGGATCGCCTGTAGAGAATGTGACCAGCCTGTGGTAGATCTTTTTTTTTTTTTTTTACGTTTCCTGTAGCTTTTTCTTACGCTTCATTCTCCTTTGCCCTCGGAATTTCATGTAGTTTTCGAGCTCTCTTTAAATTTGGTGTCACTGTCTCTGTCCTGTCCTGTCTCTTTCATCACTACCATCTCCACCATCCAAACTCCTCCTGTAAAAGCTGTCAGTCCTAAACCAACTTCCTGCTCCGGTACTCCTATCTGGCAGCCCACTGCTTTTCTCTTTATCATCTATAGCATTAAAGTATAACCTTTGCGCAGCAGGTAGCCGAATCCTCACTCGTAGCTCATCCTCTTCACAACAACAACTCACAAAGCCATTTCCTTTTTTTGTTCTTTTTTTTTTTTACTGGAGAATGCTGCTCTAACCTAAACCAATAGCCTGCACCCATCTTTTTTGCATTGAGAGACCAGAGAATCTGGATCAAGCTCTTGTTTTATCCAGTAGCCCATCTATGATTGAGTCTCAATGACAGCAACCACTACTAAACCTAAATGAATGAGCTGAAATGAACCAACTAGATGATGCTTTCAGTGTTGGCTGCTCTGTTGCTTATCCTGTGATGCATGTGACTGCATGATGCATGCTGGGAAAGACGGTGGGGGGTGGCGGGTGAGTGTTTCTTCTGGGATGGAGCGGGACGGGGAGACATCGGGGAACGTGGGTGATTGCATAGCAGAGGGTGTCATGGTATCGGAAGGATTGAGGTAACATTTAACCCTGTGCAATGCAATTATGACTTTCTGTGTTTGAGTATAATCTTTCCCCAGACCAGTACAGGATGAATTATACTTTAAAACACTGACATTTACGTAATGCCGTTTTAATGTATTACTTCATCCGCTGGTCTGAGTTTGATATGTGAACCTCCTCCCGGAAAAGCTCTTTGACTGACAGCTCAGAATCTGATATGAAAACAAGATACGCTATCGCACAAATTTGTAGCATATGCTACATACAGTTTCATTGATATCTAAATCAGTGGTTTTTGACTGGTTTTGCTTCAGGACTAAATTAGAGGGCAACCCATCTACAAAACAAGCAATAATGTGCTTAAAATCAAACATCGGTGTTGACACATTGATTTAGTATGATTTGTTTTACCTTAGTGGCACCTTACATTATGTTCATGGTTTTTGACAAATCTGTCACACAATTTGTCAATGATGGCATCTGGCTAATTTGATGGAATTCCACCAAATTACAAAGGAATTGGCAGAAGAAGAAAAAAATGCAGTTGGATTACACACACTTTGAGGTCAACAACAAAAGATATGCTAGTTATTTCATCGCTTTTAAAAAATACAAAGTTTTATTTGTATTATGTTTCAAGTATGTGTGACCCAATTTAGGTTCATGACCAACCATTTGAGAACCATTGATCTGGACCACAGAATAATTCTTTATAATCAATTTCTCCTCTTTTGTCATGATTACCGCACTAAAACAGCTCTAAATTAAATCTAAACTGAGTATCAAAGGTCACAGAGCTAACCCTGAAAATCCCTCCTCCTTTCTCCTCCCATCCCCTCTCACACACCAAAAGCACACCCTACCCGGAGGTTCAAAACACACACACATTTCAGTGGCCCTGTTCTTCTGACTGCCTCTGATTGGCTCTCCACAGAGACTGTTACGGATGGATCTGCCGGTTGCCGATGACAACACGGTGCACTTTAATTCTACCCTTATGGCCTTAATCCGTACTGCTCTGGACATCAAGATCGCCAAGGGTGGGGAAGGTTTGCCACCCCTTTCTTCTTCCTTTCCTCATTCATTCCTCTTGATATATTTCCTATTTTAAGTAATTGTAGACTTTTCCTCTGTTTGTACCTAAATCTGTCTGATTATTGCCTATAGCGATTTAATTACAGTGGGGTTAAAAAGTCTGAGATTCAAATTTCATTTGAACCTTAAAAAAAAAAAAGAGTACTCGTAAGAGAACTTCTGAACCCCACTGACTCTTAAAATATAATTTGTAAGATTTTGTGCAAAGTACTTTTGCATAAGATTGGATACAACTTTGTACAAAGCATAACAAAAATTGTGTGTGTGTTTGTGGAAATATATATGCATATTTGTGTGTACGTGTACCTGTTGCTGTGTAAATAGGAGGTGTAGATAAACACCAGATGGATGCTGAACTAAGGAAGGAGATGATGGCGATATGGCCTAATCTCTCTCAGAAGACTCTGGACCTTCTGGTGACGCCACACAAGTGTAAGTTACCCAGGAGGTTGGTGTGTCCACAGCGTTTCTCTTTTACCACCCGAGGACAGCTTTTCTCAGTCAGCCCACTCACTGCTCTGCACCCCCTGATGCTCCAGGCCTGCACCCTTAGTTTAAAGTCATTTTAGACATTATAGATATAGACCACACACTTTTAGGATGCAAACTAGTCGCATCAGTAAGAATGAAATGCTGAAAATTATGCAGAAAGTATGTAGTGTGCAAATCAGATTACAGTGCAAACATATAAATAGATGTGTATACATGCAAATGAACCAAGGCAATATTATACTTCAGAACAGCCAAACTCGTAGCCTTTCAAAGTGTAGGGGAGAGCGGGGCACAACCTAACGCGGGGTTAGTTGTAACACACATGGTTTAACACTTTCCACACATTAACATGAAACTTAATGTGTTTACTAGTTGCCATATCAACATTATTTAGAGAAAAAATTGCATCAAAATTAAAAAAGTCTTTGGAAGATATCACTGAACATTTATTTAACCATTGTAAAAGTACATTTCTTACTTAAGTACATTTTTAATTTCCGTTTTTTGTGTTTATTTGAAATAAGAAAAATCTGATATTATTTTAATATTATATCTGTTATTTAAGATTTGAGATAGTTCTTTAATGCTGATCTAACCAGCAGAAGACACATGTGCAATGTGGCCCTATTAGAACTATGCTATTCTATTCTATACTTTTATGAATTCTATTGATAAACCACGAGGAAAAAGGTGAAAAAATGTCAAAGTCAATGTTCAGAAATGCTTAATTATTGTTATTTTTGAACTATGCTATAAAGATGTGTTTTGAGGTGACTCAAAAATTAGTTTATTTTTAATGATTAAAATATGCCATTATTTTATTTGAAAAAGTTAATAATTGTATGTTATTAACAACATTTTTTTGTTTGTCTTGGTTTTTTTTTTTTTTTTTTATATTAGGTAACATTTTAAGCTGTCATTTGGTCATGTTACAATTTACCCCACCTATGGGGCATGTTGTCACATTTCTCTTCCCTTCTTTCAGGGTAAATCAAGAAAAAAGTACACACTGTATAAATGAAACAAAACCACATAATTGTACTAGACGTGTGCAATTAATGTGGGAAAAAATAAATACTCTGAACCACAAGTGGATTTACACAAACTGTGAAAGTCAAAAAGCGTTAGGTTGTGCCCCGCTCTCCCCTACTCCATGTGATGGCGTGCGCAAACACAGGCACTTGACACATGCACACTAGAAAGTTTCATCCTTGGTTATCTGGGAACGTATATTGTTATTGTAGTCGCAAGTATTTTGTTGTTGCTCCACCTTGTGGACCAACTTATTAGTGCAAAATGATTCAAGTCGCATGTTCGAGCTTAGCGTACAAGAGTACACAATGTTCGAAAAATATAAAAGATGCTAGTATATGCTAGCTTGATGATGAAATTTACTTTAGAAAAAATACTTTAGTGCGGTTAAAAAAATGTTTTAAGATGTTTAAAGGACACCTGTTGTATTGTCGTTATCTTTAACATGTTTAGCTCCTCCACTTCTGCTATGTAGAAAAACTGCAACTTAACACAAAAACATATAAACAAATATATTTTGAGAAAATGTATGTTCAAGTGCTACAAAAACATTGATAACAGCCTTACGTGTGTACATCCTAGCTCACTATGCCTGAGATCAGGGGGTGCCTAACTATAGATCAACCCTCTATAGATGTCTTTTCACTACAGGGGTTATGAGATTCCTGACAAGATGTACAGTACATAAAACAGTATTATTAAAAAGAAAACATTTTATTGCACCATTGATATGCTACCAATAGGATGTATGTGCTAGCTCGCCGGTAAGACTTGTTAAAAACATGCTAAAGGCTAACTATCTTATGAGACCTGCTTAAAGCCTAATGCTTGCTAGATGCTCCAAAAAAGCATGAAATAGTGAGGTGGCATTAAAGCTTTTGGCCAAATCATAATGCTAGTAATATAAACGTATGTTTGCAGTTTGCAGCAAGCATGTGCTAATTTAGAACTGTATTGTTTGATGCTAATTTTATCTTCATTGTTCTATGCAGATCCTATACAGAGGTGGTGACCATGGCTTTAAACACCACTAAGCATGGCATGTAAACCTAGTCAGAAGTTACTCTTAGTAACTTCTCTTAGTAACTAGTCCAGAAGTTACTCTTAGTAACTTCTCCATATGGACTCAGTTCCATAATGTGGCAAAGACCATTTTTGGGAGACCGTTTTAGCTTGTTTACTGTTTCTAGGAGTTATGCTGTAGTTTGTTGTCAGTTCTTGCAATACTTTGACACTTAAAACAGCAGAAACAGTAAGAGTATTTAAAATATTGATCTTAAAAATGAAGTGCATAAAAAACTTAGTTTTAGAAATTGTAATCAGTCTGCTTGTGAAAAGACCATTTGCTCTGTGTGTGTCGATTTGACACTCTTTGTTGGTGCATGTGAGTTTGTGCGTTTGTCGTGTGCATGTCCCGTCCCCTCCCATCCCCCTTGCTCAGGGTCCATCTCACCTTGTCTAATCGTACAGGGTAACTTGTCCTTTTCTCAGCAGCGACAGACTTAACAGTGGGAAAAATCTACGCTGCCATGATGATCATGGAGTACTATCGGCAAAGTAAAGCCAAACGGACGCAAGCTCTCCACGATGAGCAGGTATGCCATCTTCCTCTCACCCTGCAGTCACAATCTCAATCCATGATGATCTGTGATGAGAAATCCTCAACTATGCTAATTAGTCATTTTTTTCCCAACTCTGAAGCATGAACACGCTTGAATCTTAGCTAGTGAGTCGATGTATGCCTGCGGATGTGCCTATATTAAAGAACATTATTAGTTAACAACCAAAACATCTCACCTTCAGATGGGGAACCAGTGAAAATATGCTGGATTCCCTCCGCTTGCCACAGTTCATGTGGAATCATCAAATTTTGACAATGTACTCACCTTCTATTTTTAATTTCGTGACTGTGAGTGGTCAAAACTTTCTTTTGTACTTAGTCATCCAATAGATTTACCTGGTTTCTTTGCTTAAAGGGGTGGTAAACCACGATTTCACTATTCTAACTTTAGCTAGCGTGTAATGTTGTTGCTTGAGCATAAACAACATCTGCAAAGTTACAACGTTCAAAGTTTAAAGCAAAGGGAGATATTTGCTTTTAAAGAAATCGATTTCTAAGAACTACAGCAAACGGCCAGTAGGCGACTACACACATTCCTCCAGGGTTGGTGACATCACCAGGCTCAATATTTACATAAAACCCTCCTCCGAGAATATTAAATAAGGGGGGGTTAGGCCATTTTGTATCGCGGCGCTGCTGTTGTGGTATAGTTAGGCTGGAGTGTTGTTGCCGCGATGCCAAGGAAACGCTGTTATATTCATCCGGATTGCTGGTCTGGGGTACTTGCTCTGTTCAGCCTTCCTTGGGACGGGGGTGCGTTGCAGAGCGTTTAACATACAGCATGTTGCACGTGTGTATGAGACAGCGGGGAACAGGCGCGCGCGGGGCTCCCTGCAGCACATTTCACGGAGGAAAACATCCACCGTCTTCGCGATTTGAATGCCGGATTTGCACAACGTCAGCTGCGTGAAAAAAACACTGCCAGTGCGTGGATGCACGACGCGCGCGCTGCACATTTCACGGAGGACAACTTCCACAAACTTCGCGAGTTCAATACAGGATATGCACAACGGCTTGTCCTGAAAGCTGGATTTACAAACAGAAGCTGTTCACGGGCCACAACCTGTAAGTCTGATTTATTTTTCATCAATGTGTTTTCCTGTAATAGGTTGTAGCAAGGAAGTAAACAGATGACAGCGCTGTTCTGCAAACCAGTCTGTTAAATGCTCATTCATACTTAACGTTATCCGGCGAACACCTAACGTTACAAACACTAACGTTAAAATCTCAACAGCGAACCTGGCATTAGTGTAAATGATTCTTTGATTAGAGCTTTTATGTATTGTTTATCTACAGGCTTGCTAAACATGGTTCTGTGTGTGATTTGGCTAACTTACTAGTAAAGCCAGTGCTTAGTGTTCATTTTGGGTTAGTTCTTGCCACAGATATTTGGCTATAATCGTTCTAAAAATACAAAAGTTAAAGTGCCATTCAGTAGCGATCATTATAGATCCGCAGTCTTTACTCTTGAGGACTGAACAGGTTCTGCTCGATCATCTTCACTCAAATGTTCTGGGTCTGATTCGGGCTCATATGGTTTTATTGACGCCGTTGTTTCTAATACTGACCAAAGCACAGCCTCCGGTAAAGGTAAGGGGCGTGACGTTTCCGACAACCGTGCACTAGGCGGTTAGCGAATCACAACACACTGGGCCAGCTAACCAATCAGAGCCCATCGCGTATTTTTGAGGGACTGGCTTCATAGAACCCGGAAAGCATCAGATCGTTTTACAAGGAGGGACAGAGCAGTGTAGAATAAAGGTCAAATATATGAAAAATAAGGCATTTTTTTAAAAAACGAAGCATGAACACATGTTACAGTGCACCCCACAAACACAGTCAAGCCTTCAAAAGAATGTGTTTTACCACCCCTTTAAATCTGTTGATAGTGATGTCAGCTCAACATTTTTCTGGTACTAAGAACAACCATTTAACATTAAAGTCTGCCACAAAATAAGATATATATGGATGGAGGTGAAGTGTGTAATTTTTGCACCACTAGGGTCACCAATTGGAACAATGGACAAATACCTGTAGTTCTGTCCCAAACACAATTTATGTGCCCTGGTCTTTAATCAAAAACCAAGGGGCAAAAAGCATCCCTCCCCCCAAGAAACCTGTCACTCACATGAGATCACAGGGTAAGACTTTAGAATAATGGCCCTTCATTAATAAGTAACTATGCAGGAAATAATGCTGGACAAATGAGTCGTACTTCATTACTTGGATGTATGTCACATTAGGGGAGAAAAGACGATCGCAATTTCTGTTTCATGCCAACCTTAAGCTGGGACAAGAAAGTATTTTTACATTGATAAAATGACACACATCACCTTTAAGCTCTGTGTGGGTATGTTATGTCGTATTTGTACCGCAGTGCTTATTAAATTAATTGTGAATTCAGAAACATTTTAGCTGATCTCTTTAATTAGTAAAAACTACTATAAGGATTGAGGGAATTTCATGAAGAAATTTCATCTCACAACTCATCTTCCTTGGTAAACTAGACTTGCAATCATAATGTAAAGATTTAAATCAAATCTATGCAAGGAGTGAAAAGCAATAGAATAAACCTGGGAAGCCTCGTAATACTGCACCTTAAAAGGTTTTACAATTTGGAAAGTATTGCATTGCATGATTGCTCTCTTCCACATAAACCTCTAGATTCATAATTCATTGCCAAACTTATTGACCGCCATAGATAATTCCTCTTTTTATGAAGTCACTTGCAGTGGGTGCTTTATTATTTCAGTATGCCTTATGGGTTGTTTTAATAATGTCCATTCATTCTTCCAACTGAATGACAGAATAATGTGTGGCCTTCTATAATTGAATCTTAGCAGTTTAATGACTGTTGATTTTGGTTGCAGAAGGAGTGTACAAAATCATTGTTTAGGTTTTTTATTTTTTTATTTTATCAGTCAAACACTATAACACACACAAACACACTTTAATTTCCTAATTGGTTTATATGAAGATGGTTATACATGTGCTTATGAATATTAGACTGAATAGAGTTTAATGCAACATGGGCCTGATCTACAGTTTATAGTGTTTTGTTCTTGTGTGATCTACAACTATACATCCACATGAAAGTTGACCACAGTTTTATAGACATGGACATGGCCTATATTTTATCTCAATGGTACACCCATGATGTTTCAAGTGGATGTAGCAGTTTTTGCAGATACCATTGAGCTTGCTAAGCTTTTCTTCATAAAGCCAATCTCCTAACTCATCCATTAGATAGTGTTAAGTAAAATGTGCATGTTGTTCACAGATTATTTAATTATTTTATCAGCTCTCATTCAACTGTTAATTCCTCTCATGAGATTTTAATATGAAACCTGCCTTTGCATTTGACATGCATTTTGTGTTTTCCACTGGATTGGTTGATTTTGTTAAGTTTTTTTCCCCCCTTCATTTTCCAAATCTCAAGGTGTCATTTTAGGCTGGTGGTACCAATTATCTACTTTATGGGTCAAATACACACAGCAAGTTTAACAAAAAAAAAAAAAATCAGTATGTTTATTGTTAGTTTTCTGAATTGATGCACTTTCTATTGAATCAGGGCATGGACATATCAAAGGGCAAATAGCCTATTGGCTTTAGTTACATAACTATGATTTGCTACTTTCTTCTCCTTTTGGAGGTGGTATTCAGGGACATTCTCTTTCTAGAAAACATTTTATTGGACAGAAATCTGTGTTGTACAGCAATAGTCATTAATATTATCTGTTTTAAATGTGTACACTACCATTACACATGTTTGGGGTCTGTAGGATTTTTTAAAAATGTCTTTCATGCTCACCAAGCTTGCATGTGTGTATATATATATATATAAGTTTTTTTTGTTTGTTTTTTTTAAAATAAATGTTATTTCCAGTGAGGACCAAGCTGAATTTTCAGCATCATTACTGTAGTCTTCAGTGTCACATGAATCTTCAGAAAGCATTCTTATATGCTGCTTTTCTGCTCAAGAAACATTATTATCTTCAATCTTGAAAATATTTTTGTGGAAAGTGTGATATAATATTGTTTTGTAGCATTAACTTTACCGACTGTTTTGACCAATTGAATGTGTCCTTGCTGAATAAAATAAATTGTTGATTTTAAACTGACCCTAAACTTTTGAATGGTAGTGCATGTCTGCTAAAAGTGAATTCCTGTCTACGTATAGGTGTACACTAGCATATAAATTACTTCATAGCTAAACAACCCTATCTTGATTTGATGGGGTGTGCTGAATGACACCAAGATTTATCACCACTGTTTAGCAGCCAGTTGGTTACAGAAACTGTTCATTTACTGGGACAATAAAAGTAAATGAATTCTCAGCATGGTACCATCGGCAGCTTTCAGGCAGTACAACTCACAGGATAAATCCATTTACCCATAATGCTCCTGGAATGCCTCCTGACTGACTGCTGCTGGATCCCCTCCCCATCTACACATGGGATGCTCTCCATCCCATGTTTTTCCCCAACCCCATTTCCCATCAGCTTGCCTGATACCAGCTGTAGGCCATGTTGTATCTTACACAGAATCGAACGACATTAATGTTTCAGCGTCTGGAGCCGCCGTCTCCAAGCCAGGATGTGGGGCAGGGACTCACTGGCCTTCCTGATACTCAACCACACCCAGCAAATCATCTGTGAGTAGCACCCTCTCCATAAATATTAACAAAGGGTTTTTATATTATTTTGTCAATGATAACAAAGCAGAGACAAAACATACATTAATGCTTACATCATGTCAATAATTAAATGCCTTAAATTAACACACTGTTAAAGAAAATATGAGAAAAATATAGCTGCAAGAAGCAATTATCGGGGCCAAGCACAAAGAAGATGATAAGACATTCCAACATGGCTGGAAGTGTCAGACCAACTGCAGCAATGAGACGTTTTAAGATGATTTTAGGCAGAATAACTGAAAAATCATAGTCACTAATGATTTAATGGTTTATGACTTTTGACCAATAGGTGGCGCAGTTACGAAATTGATGTGGTGTGGTCAGAGTGGGGTGACAGTGACACATGTATAGTTTGGTGTAGATATGTCAAAGCATTGCAGAGATACAGCCTCGAGTAATTTTGGCATCATGCCTCAAATTTGTTCCTGCACTTTACAAAAACGGCTTCGTCTATCAACACTAAATCCATAACTTTTTGTCGGCACAGTCCAAAGGTGATCTGACTCAAATTTGGTGAAATTCGGTGTTGGAGGAGTTTGAAAGAGTAGGTTTTTAAAGAAATTCAAAATGGCGGACAGGACGTTTGGCTGACTATGGCAAAACTGGTATCTATGTTCTCGGCATAACCGAAATAATTTATTAAGACCTGGCACTGAATCTAAAGATTTAATTTTTTTTAAGTTACAAGCAAAAATTGCCATTTTTTTCCATCTCCGGACCTTTGGGTGGCACTGCGCCGAAACGCTGCTGGTAGCCTCAGGTCATGGTTGGCAATACACACCAAGTTTGGTCAGAATATGCCAAAGCGTTGCGGAGATATTTGCCTCATGTTCATGTTGGCAAACACTTTGTCGAAATCGTTGGCGAGAACGCTTTGACGAATCATATTGAATTCAATACATTTTTGTTGGCATGGTCTGAAGATTATTTGAATCTGAATTTTGTGCAACGGTCTAGGAGGAGTTAGAAAAAGTAGGGTATTCGGACTATTCGAAATCGCGGAAAGTTTTTAATGATGGAAAATTACGTCATATGATGCAATCGAATCGCCTTGAGCCAAGGAATCAGAGGGAAAAATTTTTGTTTCTTCCCTTACAGTTCAAAAATTATTAGCACAAACGTACAGTTCAAAAATTATTAGCACAAACATAAGTCAAACTTTGAACAGGTGGTGTCGCTAGAGGGATTGAGTTAGTGATTGCTTTGGTGACAGGTGAGACTGTCCTCTATCTGTATGCCAAATTTCATACATTTCCCACAAGCGCTTCTATGGCCTGCCATAGACTCCCAGAGTGGAAGAATAAGAAGAACGCCAATGATTACAAGCGGTTCCTACACATCATCAGTGCTTGGCCCCTAAATATTTATAGCAAAATATTAACAATTTTTGTAGAAGAAAAATCTAGAAAGAATATAAGTGAGTTTCAATAACCTAATCCTAGTCAGTAATGCCAATTATTCATTCTAGTTAGAGTAAAATGTATTTAAATGAATAAATATGACATGATGAAAAATTCACTTAATACACAAAAATGGTGATTAAAACAAAAAAAAAAGCAGTAAAAATGTATGCTGGCCAATTTTTATTCTTGTCTTTTTTTATAATCCATGACCAAGACAACAAATGTTATTGAAGATCATCTTCCCTCTCCTTGACTCTAATATACATCTAATGAGAAAAATCATCTAAACCACAATGAGTGACAAGCCAGAGCCTTGAGCCCTTCCAGGACTACAGAGAGCTTGTAAACTGACTAAATGTGGGTGTGTTGTCAGGCCTGTTGATGAAAGGATACCGGAGAGTCAATCATGGGTGACGGCGCGAGCCCAAGAGATGTCTCAGAAAGCAGGCAGCTGGAGTCCTGAAGGCCAGCACCCAGACGATACAGCAGATAACCATAGACAATCTCAGGTACACAGAGCCTGTCCCATCTCCTTTATAGTTTGCTATTAGGGTATTTAAATAAACGCTTGAATTTATGGTAAAATATAGTTTAGGGTAGTGCATCACTGTATTCTTAACCTCAAGCATTACCAGATTAATATACTGGTACAGCAATAAATGCAAGTAAAATTGTCCCCACACACTACTGTATGAGATAAAACAATAGTTTTCTTAATGGGTGAGCCACTATTTCATTAGTTGTGGATTCTCCAGCAGCATGCTAACTCAGGACGTTCATGTAGTGTCACACCATTGGATGTCTCAGTGGATCAATAATATTTTCTCTGCCTTTACATGATAGCAAATCAGATATTCACAGTCTTCTGTGGAGGGCATTCATTGGAGCGGTTTGTTTTCATAACCATGAATGGCTGGTCTGTCTATCCCTCATCCATGTGCATCTCATTGGCAGATAGCAACAAAGGACCTTCTCTGTTGCTGAGTAAAAACTAAATTCGGCAGACTATCTTACACACTCTTATATTTCCCCTCAGTCTGTCGGTCTGTGTGTCCTTCGGTTACCGTTTATATTCTTTTATTACTCTCACATGTCTGCTTTTGTACGGTGAAGCTCGAATTGAATATATGCCTTCATATTCGGCTGACTGGGAAGGATGTTTAAACCCTTCCTCTGTTCTGAGTGCCATTGTACTGTCAGGAGGTGAGACACTCCTGCCCAGCTAAACTATTTATTCAATTCATGACAAGAACAGCAGGTGTCTTTATCCTAATCTTATCAATGAGGAAGGCAACATAAGTGATTCATAAGAAGGAAGTAACAAAAGAAAAGCTGCAAAACAAAGTCCCCAAATTGCTTGGAAAATTACACGATTTCCTGAGCTCTCTAGTCTCAACTGAGCAATTCAAAATATAATCGTTTAATCACCCTCATGTTGATCGAAACCCATATGAATTTGTTTTCTATGGAACATAAAGAGTGAGTTTTCGAAGAATATCTTGAGCACTCTTTTGAAAATAATGACAGTGAATGAGGACTGGGGTTGTCAATCCCCAAAATGACTAAAAAAAGGATTCATGAGAGAAGCAGCAAGTCTGAGTTCTGTTCACTCAGCGAAGAATAAGAAAAATCACAACTTTTTTTCCAGATAATATTGAATTATATTGCACAAATCATATGGATCATTCCTATGATAGTTGTATGGCTTTTTGTTGTTCTTTTTGAAGTTTGAAAGCTGCAGTCCCCATTTATTGTAATCACATGGAAAGGAGCCACCAGCAAATTCTTCAAAATCAAATCATATATCAAGTCATATAGTTTGGAGCAACTTGAAGGTGAGCAAATTATGACCAACCCTTTAACAAAAGTGCATATCCATAGGTAAATCAACAGAATAGATGTGTGTCCATGTATTTGAAGTTGTTTTTCTATATCCTGTGTGAAAACTGTTCGTGAAAGAGAGTGTAGTCTGTAATACCAGCATCTCCTGATCTTCTCCAAATCATCCTGTCATTGAATCCCTGCATGTAACCAGATAACAGCATCAGATCACTTTATGGAAACCATAAGAGGCTGGGGCAGGACTGTCCTGCTACTCTTGCATCTCCCCACAGGGTGAAGGGAGAGATGAAGGTGGAGATGTCCTCCTTCCATCCACTGTGCTTAGGCCTGTCTCTCAGGCCCCTGGCATTCCGCTCTTGTCTGCTGTCCCTGGGCAGTCATGCATGGTCTCCCTCTGTTTCTGCAGACAGTAGAGATGAGAGAGATGGGGCGGGACGGGTACTCGGACACTGAGCACTATCTGTCGATGGAAGGCCATGGCAGGGCTGCTTCCATGCCTCGACTCCCAGCAGACAACCAAGTGAGCGCCTCATCCTGTCATTCCTTCGTTTTCCCCCTTTCCTTTTCTTCTACCCCCTTTTCACATGTTTTCCTTTTCCTGACCCTCCAAATAACCCACTTTCCATTGCTGTCTTTGCATTAAATTGACCAGATAAAGCAAAGAGAACCCATTATAGCATCTGCAATGGATTGATGTCCTGCATAAGCAAGCGTGAGGGTGAATTAAACAAACAAGCGAGTTATGTTAAGTCGCTAAGTCATAACCACACTAAATGGCTGAAAGATCAAATCAAGTATACAGCCTTTCGATCTCTTGAGTGGACGAATGGAAGCTGGTATAGCAGCATATATTACATTTTCATTAGAGACATATGTTTAGCTGTCCACACATTTTGAGTCGCATAGTGTATCAATCTTCATAACTGGAAAAATTCTAAAGAAAAAATGTTTAATGCTGTGCATTAATAGGAAAACATGTTGGGCCCAGAACAGATCCATGAGGCACTCCACAAGAAAAAAGCCTCATCAGTCTTCATCAGCATACCTGTCATAAATATGCATTTTAAGTATTTGCAATTTCCAGATTATGTGTTTGATGTGATGTATTCGAGGATACATTTTTGCATTCAAACACTCTCTTATTATAATTGTCTAGATATATGATATCTAGCATATTACATAATGCACCACTTATGATGCATATTTGATGCAGGTCTAGAATAGTGTAGAATTTGTGTGTGTGTTTTTTCTTTTTCCTTTTCATATTTCTCACCACTGGCCTTTGAGTAGCCTCCTTCTCATTCATACAAACCCAAATATACACACGTCCCTGCGGTATGGCACACAAATAGGACATCTAAATGCTCTGTATTCAGAAAACGCAATACCCAGATTACATACTACATCCGCTGGGATTTTGTAGCAAGTGCACACTTTGCCATCACATGTTGCTGTGGGAACTGAGAAGCTGAGAAATTAGAAAAGTAGGGTTGTTGTTTTTTTTCTGAACTAATCCTCTTCTCATGCTGTCTTCTTGAGTTTTCTGTGAATGTCTTTTCTTCTCTTTGCCTTTTTTTCTTTAAAATCGTATTTTCCTTTTGGGTTTAGCTAACTATGACTTCCTCCCTCAGCAAAGGTGTTACTCTGTGTTTGTACATTGCCTTTACTATAGTAAATTAGGTGTTGTATTTAACTGCATTTACAGCCCAGTATTACTTTATATAAGTGCTAAAGTGCTTCCATTCTATATCACTTTTTTAAATATTTTGCCCAAGTTTGAATTGCATTTCATTCAGGGTCATAAAGCTCAGTGGAATTTGATGCTGAAGCAAACAGTGACTTGGGAGTTGGTACTGAGATGTGTGTGTGTGTGTGTGTGTGTGTGTGTGTGTGTGTGTGTGTGTGTGTGTGTGTGTGTGTGTGTGTGTGTGTGTGTGTGTGTGTGTGTGTGTGTGTGTGTGTGTGTGTGTGTGTGTGTGTGTGTGTGTGTGTGTGTGTGTGTGTGTGTGTGTGTGTGTGTGTGTGTGAATATCTCCCAAGTTTATGTATGTACACTACCGTTCAAAAGGTAGGGATCACTATGATTTTTTTTAAAGAAATTAATTATTGTATTCAGCAAGGATGCATTATATTGATCAAAAGTGACAGTAAAGACATTTATAATGTTACAAAATATTTAATTCTAACTTTTTTTATTCATTAAAGAATCAGTTTCCACAAAAAAATATTAAGCTGCACAACTGTCTTCAAAATAATAATAATAATAAGAAGAAGAAATGTTTCTTGAGTAGCAAATTATCATATTGGAATGATTTCTGAAGGATCATGTGACACTGAAGACGAGTAATGATGCTGAAAATACAGGAATAAATTGGATTTTAAAATATATTCAAATAGAAAACAGTTGTTTTAAATTGTAATATTTCCCAATATTACTGTTTTTGCTGTCATTTTAATCGAATACATGCATCCTTGGAGAATAAGAGACTTCATACACTATTAAAGAAATCTTATCGACCCCAAACTTTTGAACAGTATAGTGTGAGAGTAATTTACACACATTTCAGAAACCAAGTACAAGAGAGTTTTGTTGGTGTGGCATCATGCTATACGTACTGTATATGTGTGCAGTGTTGTAGTAGTATAGGCTCCCTCTCTATGGCCACTGTGTCTTGTGATCACTGTACTGTTCCTCACCGTATCATTCTGTGTGGTGTACTGTGACGTGTCTCTAACACTGCCTCTGGCCCTCAGTGTGTGTGCTGCTGTGGTAAGTGTCTTTTTCCGTCTCCACTGCTTCTGTGTCTAACCAGGTTCTCTGTGTCTCTCTTCTCTCTCTTTATTTATATTTTTCTCTCCTTACTCCCTCCCCTCTTTCACTCTGTTTTTGGCCTCCCCATCCTGATTTACTTCTGCATGAACCCCATCTCCACCTTTTTCTTCTTTGAGTGCAATCTCTGTTTCTCTCTCCTTCTCTTTCATGCCTGGGGTCACCTATTAATGTGCTTTGTCTTGTGTAAATGCGGCCCTATGTGCTTCCTATGCGTGTATTTGTATGGACATATTTTTGCCGTGTCTTGTGTTTGAATGGAAATGGCTGTATAGCAGCCAAGGAGGAAAGGACGGCACCGGGGAGATAATCTCACTGTATGTGCAACCTCTCTCGTTCATTGTTACTTTTTCTCCATCGTCACTCTCTGTTTGACCCTTGTCTGACTCTAACATCTGTCTTTCTGTCTCTCTGGCCAATTCTCTGGAAATCACAACATTTGTGCCTGAATATTTCAGGAGAAAATATTAGAAAAATCTTTCAATATTGCAATGTTGTTGTTTTTTGTATCTATTATTTAATTGCATTTGTTTTATTATTTTATGAATCGAACCATTATTTCAGCCATTGTAGTGAATTTAATTCAAAATGTTAGATAAAAAATAATACAATCAATTGAAGAAGAAAAAAATTAAAGCAATTAAGGAAGTATATATATACAGTTGGGAGAACAAGTATTTGATACACTGCCGATTTTGCAGGTTTATCCACTTACAAAGCATGTAGAGGTCTGTAATTTTTATCATAGGTACACTTCAACTGTGAGTGACGGATCAAAAATCCAGAAAATCACATTGTATGATTTTTAAGTAATTAATTTGCATGTTATTGCATGACTTTAGTATTTGATACATCAGAAAAGCAGAACTTAATATTTGGTACAGAAACCATTGTTTGCAATTTCAGAGATCATACGTTTCCTGTAGTTCTTGACCAGGTTTGCACACACTGCAGCAGGGATTTTGGTCCACTCCTCCATACAGACCTTCTCCAGATCCTTCAGGTTTCGGGGCTGTCGCTGGGCAATATGGAATTTCAGCTCCCTCCAAAGATTTTCTATTGGGTTTAGGTCTGAAGACTGGCTAGGCCACTCCAGGCCCTTGAGATGCTTCTTACGGAGCCACTCCTTAGTTGCCCTGGCTGTGTGTTTCGGGTCGTTGTCATGTTGGAAGACCCAGCCACGACCCATCTTCAATGCTCTTACTGATGGAAGGAGGTTGTTGGCCAAGATCTCGCGATACATGGCCCCATCCATCCTCCCCTCAATACGGTGCAGTAGTCCTGTCCCCTTTGCAGAAAAGCATCCCCAAAGAATGATGATTCCTCCTCCATGCTTCACGGTTGGGATGGTGTTCTTGGGGTTGTACTCATCCTTCTTCTTCCTCCAAACACGACGAGTGGAGTTTAGACCAAAAAGCTCTATTTTTGTCTCATCAGACCACATGACCCTCTCCCATTCCTCCTCTGGATCATCCAGATGGTCATTGGCAAACTTCAGACGGGCCAGGACATGCGCTGGCTTTAGCAGGGGGACCTTGCGTGCGCTGCAGGATTTTAATCCATGACGGCGTAGTATGTTACTAATGGTTTTCTTTGAGACTGTGGTCCCAGCTCTCTTCAGGTCATTGACCAGGTCCTGCCGTGTAGTTCTGGGCTGATCCCTCACCTTCCTAATAATCATTGATGCCCCACGAGGTGAGATCTTGCATGGTGCCCCAGTCCGAGGGAGATTGACCGTCATCTTGAACTTCTTCCATTTTCCATTTTAATTGCGCCAACAGTTGTTGCCTTCTCACCATGCTGCTTGCCTATTGTCCTGTAGCCCATCCCAGCCTTGTGCAGGTTTACAATTTTATCCCTGATGTCCTTACACAGCTCTCTGGTCTTGGCCATTGTGGAGAGGTTGGAGTCAGTTTGATTGAGTGTGTAGACAGGTGTCTTTTATACAGGTAACCAGTTCAAACAGGTGCAGTTAATACAGGTAATGAGTTGAGAACAGGAGGGCTTCTTAAAGAAAAACTAACAGGTCTGTGAGAGCCGGAATTCTTACTGGTTAGTAGGTGATCAAATACTTATGTCATGCAATAAAATGCAAATTAATTATTTAAAAATCATACAATGTGATTTTCTGGATTTTAGATTCCGTCTCTCACAGTTGAAGTGTACCTATGATAAAAGTTACAGACCTCTACATGCTTTGTAAGTAGGAAAACCTGCAAAATCGGCAGTGTATCAAATACACTTGTTCTCCCCACAGTATATATAATCTATTCTGTTCTTCTATATTATAATAACATATTCAACATAATATGTATTTGAAAGAAATTGAAATATTTATCTAAATGTATTTAAAACATGTATATACTTAAATCTAATTTTGCATACTGGAGCATTATTATTATTATTTGTACAGCACAGACATATCTTTTTATTTGTGTGCAGATAAAATCACACAAATCTCCTTGTCTGCCTCCTCCTAATTTATATCTGCTATCTGTGCTTTGCAACACTCATTGTGTGCTGTGTTCATGTGCATGTTACATTTTTCAGTGTACATGTATCCGCAGTCTTAGTGCGTGAGTGTGCAGTTATCTGTGAGCGTGTGACTGTTGCTGAGCAGAGACGTGCATTTTGGTGTTCAATATTATGTCACAGGGAGAAAAGAGGGACTTTCTAAGGCTTTTTTTGTGTGTGTTATTTTAAGGAAATTTTGGATGTGTTATTGAATTACACTTACATCTATACTGGGATATAGTTGTTGAATGCCACACACGATGAAAGAACAACCACCTGTCCGCAACAAATGATAATAATCATTTTGAATAATAATAATAAAAAACCTGCAAACATAATGCTACTGTGATGAAAGTCGGTGAGGAAAAAAACTTTCTATAAAATGCAAAACTCTAAAGTAATATTTCTCAACACTCTTTATGTTGTCAAAAAAGAGATATGCATATTGACTTGCTACACTCTCCTGGCCTGTATTTTGCCGCAAGTTACACACCAAAATGGGTGTTTGACTATGTATGTCAGATTTCTACAAATGAATCAGTAACTGAATACTTGATGGGGTGTGAGGCTGCATCCACGACTCTAGGTGTCAGTGTTGATAGTGTTTGATAGTTAAGCTGCACCAAAACAGTCAAATTCATGCTTTTTTGGAGATGGAAAGGCTCTAATCAGATTAGAGCAAAGTGTCCAGGGCTTGAGCCACTGCAAACCACTCTGCACATCCCTCCTGGACCATATATTTGGTGTTGCCCCACACATTTTCTCTCTGAAGCCTGGACAGCCCCCTCTCTTCGCTCTTTGCGGCGTGCATGACTGTGAGTGATGGATAGAGGGGTCTGCTGGAAGAAATGTGCTTCTCTCAAATGTTGTAGCACTATGTGTTTATAACCAATGAGTATTTTGACTTTATAGATTCAGTCCTGGGTGCATGCGAGGCACGACCTTTTGCAGCTATATTTTGGTTTCTCTCTTTTTTTTCCCTCATATCTTTTCTGTCTTTCTCTTCTTCTCGGACTCTGCATGGTGAATGGTGAATTTGTTTATTTGTTCGCTGGTACCGGCTGAGTGTGTTCATCAGGTCATACACAGTCAAATCACACCAACTCCCAGACCTGCAGAATTAAACACACAAGTTTTAAGTCATCATATACCCCATTTATACCTGGTATTAACATATGGTTGGTCAGATACAATCACAAATGGTCTGCACTATCTACAGATGTTGTTTTCCAGTAAAAATATCTAAAAATATCCCTGAACCGAGATCGATTTACTTGAAAAGCGAAAGTATGTAAGATAATATGACTTGCTTTTGGAGATATATCTATTACTTCAGTCTTCAGTGTCACATGATCCTTCAGAAATTATTTTAACATCCGATTTGGTGCTCAAGAGAAAAAAAATCGTATTATCAATGTTGAAAACAATTGTGCTCCTTAATATTTTGTGGAAACTGAGAGATGGGTTTTTTTTTCACGATTCTTTGAATAGAACGTTCGAAAGAACCGCATTTATTTGAAATAAAACATCTTCTGATTTATTGAATCTTTGCTACATAAAAGTATAATTTATTTATTTTTTAATCTTACTGACCCAAAACTTCTAAATGATAATGCAAGTGATGATTATATTCACAAAATTGAATACTGTGTCCCCTGAAATAGTATAAAAGTAGACTTGTATGTCTCAGCTGACCGCTTGAGAAGGGATCGCCCGAGACGGATGTTAATACCAGGTGTAAACAAGGCCGTACATTCGCACGACCATCTGCCTGCTGTTACTAAATACTACTGAAAAGAAGCTCCCTTCTCAAATCTTCCAGACCCATCTACTTCAAATAAACAGAAACCTCTCTCTTCCTTCGCTCCCTTTTCTTTTCTCTCCCTACCTCTTTCTCTGTCCTGTGCCGACTCTTTCAGCAGACCATCACCGATAACAGTCCTATGAAGCGCTCGGCTTCATCTCTGGGACACGGGCGTCCAGGCCGCTCAATGCGGGGTGAGGACTACGCCATGGACAGGGTCATCCCAGAAGAGGGTCACAGACATGGGCATCGCCACCGAGATCGCAGTCACCGCGCGTCAGAGCGGTCCCTGAGCCGCTACACTGATGCTGACACAGGTCAGAGACGAAGGCATATATATTAATGCTATTGATGGCTTTTTCTGTGTACAAGAGAATAGGGGAGCTAATGCTAGTACCATTTTTTCTAGCAGGTCTTGGTACTGATCTCAGCACCACCACACAGTCAGGAGACCTGCCATCCAAGGAAAGGGACCGGGGCCGGGCCAAAGACCGCAAGCACCACCACCATCACCATCACCACCACGGTTCTGTTGATAAGGAGCACTATGGACATGAGAGAGAACGAGGGGACTATGGCCACAGACAGTCCAGAGAGGGAGACCGCCGCTGGTCCCGCTCACCGAGTGAGGGCAGAGAGTGCCTGACTCACAGACAGGTGGGCGATTCATTCATAATTAACATGTGCTCATAATGTATCTATAGTCACTTATTACAACAACAACAAAAAAGTTACATTTACAAAGAAAAGAATATTTGGCCAAAAGTAAAACAAGTAAATTGTATTTAATTATTATGAATTAATTACAAAACAAGACCAATACTGATCGGGGAAATGATTTAATGATTGCTGTATTAAAACGGGATGTTTAACTGGATCCCAACTGCAACAGAATTAAATTCTTTTTGTTTGTTTGTTTGTTTGTTTTTTCTTCCTTGTGTCCTCTCTTTTCCCTGTGATATGTTGCTTAATTTTTGGTCGTTTATTTTATGGCTGTTTGTATCGATCGCTTTGCTCTACTGCTTTGTAATGTCTTTCATTCTTGCATTTCTCTCTCTCTCTCTCTCTCTCTCTCTCTCTCTCTCTCTCTCTCTCTCTCTCTCTTTCTCTCTCTCATGACTGCGCTCTTTCTTCTCTGACTGCGGTGTGTGTGTGTGTCACCTCCGACTGTCTTTCTTCTTGTTGTGTGGTTAATTTTGTGGTTCTGTTTTATTTGCCTTGTTCCATTTTCATGTAGGGCAGTAGTTCAGTAAGCGGCAGTCCAGTCCCCTCCACCTCCGGGACCAGCACGCCCCGCCGCGGCCGGCGTCAGCTACCCCAAACCCCTGCTACCCCCCGGCCCCACGTCACCTACTCTCCCGTGGTCCGTAAGCCCATCAGTGGCACCCCCCCTCCTAGCCAGCAGAACCGACTCCCCACCCCAACCTCCCGTCGGTTCAGTCCCCCTGGCCCCGAGCCCCCGCTTCCCCCTCACCACCACCCGTCGCCTCCCCACCACGGCTCTCCCCGCTCCTCCCGTCATGCGCACTGGGGCCCCGGCCCTACGGAGAGTGTGGAGGGCGACGGTTTCTACGATGACCAAGACTACGAGTGCAATCACAACGAGCCTCCGTCCTACGAGCAAAGCCCTGTGCAGGGCAACCCTCACCCACATTCCCCCAGGACTTCCCGCCACAACACTCCCTCTCAGGGCCACCCACGGCGCATGCCGAACGGCTACCGTTCGTCCTCGCCCTCTCCGCACCACCACGCTCCCAACCACCCAGGAACGCATAAGCCTCCTCATCCCAGAGGGCCCAGGAAGGGCCTCCATGAACCCTACAGTGAGACTGATGAGGATGACTGGTGCTAGCCTCTGGGATGGGGAGGGGCGAGTCCTTCCGCACTTTTCTGGAACAGACTGCCACCACACAGAGCGTAGGCTCACAGTACTCTCAACAATACTCTCACTGGATGGGCCGATCTGTCCGGGGAAACGCTTGGCAGTGCGCTGAATGTCCACAGGGGAAATCAAGGCATGATTCGTTTCTTTCTATTTCTTGTTTCTTTTCCGATTCCTCTGCTGCCAAGTGTTTCCCTGAAAGCGACGGACCGCTGACAGTAAATATGAAGACTAACGAATATGAAATCCTGTTCTTAGCCTTTTTTCTGAAGAATACAAAAAATGTTTTGATAAGGAGGAGGAATGTCTGAACTTTTTTCCCCAGGACATTTCGTGCAGTCCCTCCGGATTTGAGACGCTACAAACTCTTTAGCACCCGTTTAAAAAAAAAAAAAAAAAGTTGCTCACTTTTTATTTCACAGAACTTGAATGGAGATTCGTTTATTGCAAAAATCAGTCCAGATGCTGGGAAATATCGATGAGTTTTATCATCTATGTTTACTGTTAATAATTATCCCAGTTGAGGGGGGAGGCGTTCGCCCATGCGGGTGAGTTGTGGGTGGGAGATGGAGATGGGTGGAGGTGAACTCACCTAAACTAAAATAGGAAATCCCACCCTGCACTTCAGCCCCCCAAAGGCAAGAAAGAAGAATCACAAACAATCAAACAAAAAAATAGGAGAGAAAAACGAAAAGCTCCTCACTCTTTCTTCTTCTTCGGCTTCGTCTTCTGCTTCTCATTGGAAACACTGGAGTTTGAATCTTCTGTTGCACTGCCCAGCTTTGTTTGAACTCCTAGAACTCCTTGGAAATCCTGCATGACTGAAAAAAAAAGAAAAGAAAAAAAAAACCAAGTTAAAAAATACACAAAGAAACTTTGGATAAGAAGGGGGAAAGGAGGGATCAATTTTTTGGCTCTTTTGTCATGCCCGTGAGGTTCTTTCTCTCTCCCGCTGGTGTCCTCTGTCTGTCTCTCTCTCTCTCTCTCTCACGACTCTCTGAGATCCCTCTCTTCTGAAGAAAAGGGGAGATGAAGCCATTGCTAACGCTCAAATACTAGTAAATGGGTGACCAGAGAGATGTTCGCAATTTTGCTACGCCAGATTTGGTGCCAAATACCACGTACAATAAAGATTGTGAATATAAAAATAAACTGATAGCACAATTATTTTTATGCTTGAGACATTTTATTACATTCCTCTATCACTGTATAGATAATTTTCTCACTTGCACAAAGATGCAGATATAGTAGCACATAAAATACACAAACATATAACAGGCAAATGACATATGTGATTATTTTCCCTTAAACCGCCGTAAACATGTTCTTCCAGTCTTCCAGAGTAAATGCAGAGAGAGAGAGATGAGGGGAGGGTGGAGAAGAGAGAGAGAGAGAGAACCTCTCCATCTTTACATTTGATTTCATGTTGATAATGACAATGTGTATAAAGACGATCACATAAATGATAAGTGATGATGATGATGATGAAGATAATGATGGTGATGCTTTTAATTTCATTTTCTACCTGTTTTTGTATTTGACTGCTGCTCTTTGCCATGCGTGATTTCATGTGAGTTTTGTGTAGATGGTGTGTGGAGCTCTGTGATAGTGATCCATTATGGGCCATGACAGAAACCCATCTGACCTTCAGGCTATGTCCTCGGTAGCTCCACGACTTGGACTGTTTCTATGGAAACACTTTCTCAGTCATGTCAGTGAGCGTTAATGACAGTTTGAAGCATGCATCTGATCTCAAGTCTCTGTAACTGTGAACACTTTTTATCAAGAAGTGGGGGGGGGGGATTAAAAAGAAAGTAGAGGAAGAGCTGACTAGTTATCGACCGTATTGATATAAACGCCTTCTAGAAGACGTTTCGGTATTAAAAAGAGCGTTTAGATGTTAGTTAACGAGGATTAATTAGGTAAGCGTAAATTTCTTATATTTTTTACTAATCTTTTCTCTCATAATCTTCCTTTTAAATGAATACATTTATTGAAATGATTTTAAAATTATCCATTTAATTATTTCCTTTAATCCAGTGGTTTTCAACTAGGGGGTCAGAAATCCAGCAATGACTTAAATTATTAAGTAAATGATTTTAATATATTAAAATAATCTAATGTAATCACCTTCAAGTGAAAAAGGTTGAGAACCACTGACCAGAAACATTTCGATGTGTGGGTAAATGCGAGAAGGTAACTGAGCTCCACTACCTCTACTCGATCAGCAGATGGCGCTGTGATCCACATTGTTCGGCAGCCAGTAATTCTGGCTCCATCAGTCTCTCACCCTTTTCCGTTTCATGTTTATGTCAATGACCTGTACATTGAGAGTAGTACTATGTGTCTGTCACCGATGGTGCACCGTTCTGTGTTCAGGAAATGTAACACGGGCAGTCAAACTGCACAGGAACATGTAACACAGCCAATCAAATTGCATGGGTGAAACAATGACCGGGCCTTTTCTGCCAAAACTTGTCTCTTGTGTCCCACTGCTCTTTGTGTCTCTTCGGCCCACATTACCATTGCCATCTCAGTATTCTTTACGAGGCACAATCCTCTGTGGAATGACTCCGCATACACAGACAAGCTGCCGACCAAGTCCAACTTTGCAGCATGTGCAAATTAGACGATGTATGTAGCATTTACCACCATGTTTTCACGCACTTGAGTCCTGTATGTAGCACTACTGATGAAACCGGTCAATGTGTGGCTCTCCTTTGAGATTCTATGTATAAGTGTGTCCACAACTGGTGAGTATAGTCTTTGAGGGTGTAAACACAAGATACAGGATCCAAGTTACATGTCTCCCCTTGCTAGTTGAGCATTACTAGATTTTGTGGTCGTTTCTTTGAGAACTGCATTCTTATTACTGAGATTAATCAGTGCCTTATTCAGCATTATTTAGACTGCACGTCTCTTTACACATTTATACAGCTGCAATGTGTTGGTTTGCAGTGAAATCTTCTCTCTCTCTCTCTCGATTTCTTTTCTCCACGACAGACATTAGCTTGAGTTTTTATATGGAGAGTATCTATATGCAATACAAACCTGTTATGAGTTGCACCAAGCGTATAAGGAAATGATCATGTGTCTGTATGTTTGTGAGCGATGTGTGTTTATCAAATCCACGAGGATGCGTTTGACAAAAAATCACCATTCTCATTTGCATGCATGATGTTCTCTCGGCGTCTTGCTGTGTGTGTGTGTGTGTGTGTGTGTGTGTGTGTGTGTGGCTGCGAGAGAAAATACAAGCGATTGTCTGGATAGGGCATTGACATTTCTCATTGTCTGTCATAATTCATCGTTACTAACAACCTCATGTTTGGCAAAACAAGTGACAATTAAAAACACAATGCCGATGTGGGAGTCACACTGTAAAAAGAAGAAACTAAAAACAAGCAAGTTTTTGTCAGAAAAAAAAATTGTAGAAAAGCATTTACCTCGAGAACTGCATGTGCAATGTGCATGCCACAGCGTTTGATAAAAAGTCAACTGCAGGAATATAAAAAAAACATTAAATGTTTTGTAGAAAAAACACGAATACAGATAAATCTTTTTTTAAATTAATATATTCCTTTATGCTCTATTTTTTAAAACAAACAAAAAATAGCATATTCTGGGGAGGAAAATCACTTTGATGCAACTTGAAAGTTGTTTATTTCTTCTGTTTCTAGCTGTTTTTCTTTTTTCTTCTGCCAACTAGAAGGAGAGACACTTCAACACTATGTTCAGGGCACGTCTTTATGACTACTGTCACAAAAAAAGAAAGAAATAAAAGAGACAAGAAGAAAACCCTTGCTGTTGTGCGCAAAACTCTGTTTTTAGTTCTGAAATCCCCCATGTTCATCTTCCTCTGCTTTCACTACGGGTTTGAGTTTATGACTCTTACACAATTCCAAAGGAATGTGCATTTGGCAAAACGGGGCATGATCGTGTGTACGAGTGAGGTTACACAGAGCTAAATGCATCCTCGTATTCACAGAATTTACAGTGGTATAGAACAGTCTTGTTCTCTGTTTTAGCCTTATCTGACACATAGAGGGATCAGACCACAGGAGTAGTCATAAGACACCCCCGGGGCTTCAGAGGTTAAGTGCCTTGCTTAAATGGAGTATGATCGGGAGAAAGTGCTCTGAGCAAGATTTAACACTTTCCATTCATGGTGCTGCTATCAGTACCGCACTCGCTGGCAAATGTTTAAGACGTATCTCAGACATTTCTTTACAAATGATGGTCCTTATTTTGTCCAACTTGTGCTTTAATGGCAGCGCCGTTTGAGCTACAAGCATGATCATGTTATCCAGCATGTTTTTAAAAGCATCTTGTGAGATTCAGTGGCAATACGAAAATCCAATAGTCTACAAAGAAAAGAAAAACATTTACTCACCCTCATGCCATTTCAAACCTGTATGACTTTATTCTGTGTAACATAAAAAAGATAATTTGAGAAATGTTTCAGTCGGTTTTTTTACTGTATGTCAATGGTAACCAAAACAGTTTGAACAGTTTAATGTAGCTATATAGCCTATATATATTTGTTTGGAACAACTATACCTTTTATACGGTCAATGTTACACGTTAAATATCTGAGCCACAGAATCTTAAATATTTCTTATTTTTTATATTTTAAATAGGCCTACAGCTAAATTCTCACACTTTTTTGGCCAGGTTTCAGAGACCGGGCTTATATTAAGTCAGAATTAGGCCTTAATTCAATTAGGGCATTTATGTGGCTTTTAGAGAAACAGTAAAACATGGTGTGCATCTTGAGACAAAAAAAAAGGCACTGACTCAATCTATATGTCAGTGCAAGTCAGTTAAAACAGCTCAAACATACATTTTAGACTATAGCTTCAAACTGTGTCTGTGAACCCGGGGGTTAGTCTATTTCAAAGGTGACATGTTAATAGCCTAAAATGTGATCACAGACTGTATATCCCACATATAAATGATGAGGTAGTATCTCTGTCTTATCTATATGGGTGGCGTGTGGCTAAATTATTAGCTTGTTCCTTTTGTTTTACCCTTGCTCTGTCCTTTTCTGATCCCGCATGTCTCTGTGTATATAGTTCTGCTGATCCGAGTGCTGTAAAGTCGTTTGGTCAGGAGATTGCAGGAGCCAACAGTGCATTCCTGTGAGATTTCAGACACTGGAGGCTCGGGTTTCAGAAAGGGAAGGGAGGGGGAGGCTCATTCCATTAGCAGGACAATCGATGGGCCACACAGGCATTCGGCAGCTCCCCCTCCCACTGGCTGTCTGCTGTATGTCGGCCAGATGTGCGGATGTGTGAAGGGTGCTGTCCTTCCTCTAGTCTATTAATACATCCTTCCGCTCACTAGCACATTCCTCACTCCCGCTTCCTGCTCCCTTATCCCATGATCCATCCAACACGGGGCATGATTTTGCTGGGTCAACAACTAATACACACATGGCTCACATGCAGATTTATGTAGCATATAGGCCTATCTAGTGTTTGCTCATAACAACGACACAATGTGAATTAGGTTTTGAACCATACAAGATTTTAGAGGAGACTATAACTACTATATTATTATATTGATTCAAATAAGTGTATACTAGGTAGGCTATACCGTTTCAATAATAGGCTATGTTACGTTAGAAACGTTTCGGCGAGTGCTAAGTTGTAAAAACAGCAACAGAAATCGTGCGCTGCGAAGGTAACTATATTAGATATTTTAAAAAGTGATTGTACTAAATGCGCCAAAAGACAATTTAGGGTGCGCGCGGAGAATGCTGAAATTTATAATTTGGAAAAGTCACATGCTGTTTGGATATTGTGATATACGGTTGGTTGAACACATACATTCACATACTAGTATAACTTAAAATAGAGAAGACAATCAGGATAAGGACAATGACTAACCTAATAAAAAGAAGTGTGAAGTTTGAGTTTAACAACACTTGGTAATAATGGTCCATTATTAATACTCTGTAAACGTTTTACAGCTTCTCTTCTTTTGTTCCCCATATCCTGAGCCGGTTACGGGGGTTAAAAAGAAGTGGGAGTGTGAAAAGAGACGACAGCGATTATCCGGCCTGATGTGCTCACCGCTTCCTGCCTTCCGCGAACACCTCCTGCCCGCGAGGCTTCCGCACCTCCGGTCACGTGACCGTGAATACTTTCAACAGAGCGCGTTTACAATATACACGCCTAGCTGGCTCCGTCAGATCACTTCCTGGATTAAACCGTTCTCAAGATACACAATGCGTCACACACAAATAAGATATCAGATAATAGTTTATTGTACAAAATTGAGGTAGATGGATCATAACAATCACAATGTCTGTTTGTAATAGCTTATGTCATGTTAACCTGCTGGAAAATCCCTGGTTGATCAGCTACAATGCCCCAGCAGCTCTACTAGCCTGGGCCAGTGAGAAAACAGCTGCAATGTTCCAAAACACAGCTTAATATGGCAAGGAGACCACACAAATCCAAGTCAGTGTCATAACTGGACAATCCTGACAGCACCATAGACAAATACAGTCGAAACAACACAGTACAGCCAGAAAACATTCTTGGCAAATAAATAAATAGATAAAGTTGATGTGAATGTCCGTGGAAGTCTCTCAGGAACACTTCTCGTAAAAGGTCCTGAATCAGAGAATCGCGACAGTTCGAACAAGCCCCATGAGTCACACCTTTTTCCAAAACAGCCCGTTCTCCGATGAGCTGTCACATTGTTCCACTGTGAGTAATCGCCCACAGACTTCTCCACCGTCGTCAAGTGCCCTCGATACTACAGCAGGTAGCATCTGTGCGCCACCATACGAGTGCGCAAAGTTCACACTACTGTCCTTGTGTTGTGCCATTGGTCTTTTCAAAATGTGACAATTGTTCTTGGCATTGGCACAAGTGACAATGAGTCCAGCGCTCTACCGCAGTTTGTGGAATTATTCTGAAGAATTCCTCGGGCCTCCACAAACTCCAGTTTGGCTTTTTTGCATGGTAGGAAGTCGGGATCTGTGGCCGTTTTGCTCCGTCGCTTTCTAGAGGGACGGTCCAGTCTGTTTGGGTTGCAGTTTTCTTTGTCCACCGTGAGTCCCGCCGGGCTGTGTGGATGTGCATGACCCTCGAGTCCGGACCTTTGCCCGTCCTCGGTGGGCTGTGTCGCTATCGCGCGCAGAGGTGTTGTCGTGGAGCTCGTGGTGTCCATGGGCTCTTCTGTTCGTGATGTGTTCTCTGTGGCACCAAGTCTGTCGGATTGTCCATCTTGCTCGCTTGTCAGTCGGGCAGAGTGGTATATGTCCCTTGCAGATTTCATGACGAGCGTCAGCAACAGGCTCCGGTGGAGTCGGAGTCCACCACGCTGGGTGCGCGAGCTGTATATTTTACTCAAAGCCTGGACCATAACATGCCTGGCCTCTGCTGTGACGTCCATTGTTCTTGTTTGTTTAAAGAACTTCTAATCTCTTTTTAAATATACAAACAATATATTTGAGCAACTCTCCCTGAGCTCAGGTTACTTTTACTGTCGTTTCATTCACCGAAGTAAACCTCGGCGTCAAGACAGCGGGCTTTATGTAGTTTTGGTGACGTATTCGCTTGTGATTGACACTCGGGCTCCTCCCATGAATCGCGGCTGTGGTTGAGGAAATAAGTCAGAGCGTGTATCTTACACCCGGTTTCTGATGAAGCCTAATCAGTCAGAAGATGTTTTTGACGATTCAATACTAGATCAATCATCAATATCACTCGACTATCAATTACCTTTTAAAATGGAACATGTGAAGTAAACGTCGATGGATTTCATCTTATGATTGTTTTATAGTACCCTACATTTAAATAATTGCAGTTTTAACCAACATGTATTCTATTCTATTTATATTCTATTCTATTGTATCTCGACAATACAACACAATGACAAATGCACAATACGCCTTTGCGCTTTTTATAGCCTGGGTTTAATAGATACTTTTATCCCCATGGATATTGTTAGCTTCCTCATTCTCTTATGCCCATATAAGGTGCATCCGCTAGTTGGTCCGCTCGACGGAAAACCCATGATGCGTGGGCTCGGTCAGGCTACTTCCTGTTGCCTTATTTGCTTCAAGAGATTTCGTCATAACCAATAACCTCACACGACACGAGTGCGTCAAGCTTCCTCTGCCCATTTACGGGTGGATCCAGCGGTTTTCGCGTAAAACGTATAACAGCACCATTTTATCAAACGTTAGATTCCCAGATGTTTAAACAAATGTGTATTTCACAATTTTTCTATATTCGGTCCACATTCAATTTAGTTTTTGGACGAAGGAACTGTAAAATTACAGAGGAGACGAGATATGCTGTTCATGAAACACGGTAAAACCTGCTATTCGGTGGGTTAAAAATAGTACTAATGAAATGTTAAAGTGTGCTCTCAAACTCAATCACTGGATTGCGGACATGACCAGGTTGTTAAAGAAAGGTTGCACAAACTCCACGTATTTCTCTATGATCATGTGTAGCTTCTGTTCAGGGCCATTTGTGATTAATAAGCTCTCAATACCTCCCAATGTCAACATGACCTGTTAGAAGAAAAGAGTACATTGAGATATTTAGAAAGTAAGATTTTTACTAAAGTCATGTGCCTTTAAAAAAAAGACAATCAAATATTGCTTTTCCTAAAACTTAAATTATTAACACGAATTCACATATAACATTGGCTACTTGTTTTCAGTGAAAACCTCCTGGAGGACTGCAATTAGAGAGCATGTTAAACATACTACCATGTCAATATTAACACAGTGGTTGTCAACCAGGTGGCCTCACCGGACTTCCAGAGGGGATGTAAGTTTACCTTTTGTAAATTAAAATGCTTTAAAAAATTATTAGTCAGTATATTTCTTTTTTTCCTGGTACAAATATAAATAAATCTTAAATCAAACTACATTTATTTGAGAAGTAAATGTATTAGGATAAGCTATTAGGTCTGGTTTAAAAAGAAACGAGATATACCAATAATGTTTTTTTTTTCTTTTGAATAAATAAAATAAAGCACCAAAGACAAAAATCTTTGTTACAAACTTTTATTAAGATATTCAGCTGTATCCTTTGACTTTTCTCTTACTCATTTTTTACAGTAGTTAATGTGCAATTACTTTTGATAATATTGGGTCACAGTTAGGGATTCACAAAGTTATTGGCACTTTGAACACAGACAGAATGGAGTGGATGAGCACTGGCGTTACAGGGTCAGCGCATGAGCACAGCTGGGTATGGGTTACAACTCATGCTGAGAGTGCACGACTAACAATCAAACTTCATTAGTGCTTCTATGTAATATACAGTATATAGATTTGTATAGGGATGTAGTCATAGAAAGTGAGACACTGCATCGTAAAAAAAGGTTCACAACCAGTTTGTTGTTTTGAGTGTTCAAGCGAGCTGATGTCATCACCCATCCTGTCTGTATTTCTCTGTAATTCGTGATACCACGTCCGGACATCAATTTGTCCGGCTGTCACACGTTACTTTACCAAAACATTTGCAAAGTTGGGTTATAATCCATCTCATTTCAGGGAGAAGACTGAAAGCAAGAGTGTTGGGGTGTGCTGGAAGAGAACGCAACACGCAGAGAAAGAGGTGAGAGTATCTTTATGTGGTGTGTCTGTTATTTAGAGTGGAATAGCAGTGCTGCATTCTGGGTAAAGAGGCTTAGACTGACCAAAAAAGAAAAAGGGTCGCAAAAACTGCAAGCTAAAGGAAAACCTGCAAAATGCAGCCAGTCCGTTGCTTCAAAACAGACGGGTCCGGTTTCTGCCTTTGCAAAGAGGAGAGACAGTCACTATTTATAAAAGAGTTCCATTTTTAATGCACCGCTCCATACTCTCTCTTGCATGCTGTCAGCGATCCACCAGGTAACAAATTCACAATGATCTACAATGCACAGTACCCCAACAAACTGTGTTACAAGTAAGGATGACAAGACTTATGGGCAGTTAAACTCTCACGCTCTTTCTCCACCCTCACAGGCATCCGCCATCTATCTGCTCCCTGCGCACCGTGACACAGTCAGACTGAATTGCAAGGTGCCGGGGAGCACGTCTATGAACGCCAATCCCAGAAAAAGGTGCTTTACTCGGGGCATAGAGAGCAGACAGGCAGGCAGCGTGATATGGACATCCTGGCCTTTTCTGATCAACACTGGTCCCTTCATTCCTACTATATATTTGCCTTAAGAAACATTTGATACCATGTGAGACTTAAGTTTTTCCTAAATAAAAATAATCCTTTAAAGGTAAAGTGTGTAATTTGAAACGGAATCACAAAAATAATGATTTCAAGCTCTTTCAGGCTGTTGTGATGCTCAAACAAACAGAGCAACTTTTTGATAGCGCCACAGAGCCACAGTGTTACACCTTTCGGGGGAAATCAACCATCGAATGGCTTACTTTTAGTATTTTAACATTGAAAAAAAATTACACACGTCACCTTCAACTTCCCAGAAGAAAGGCCATCTTTTGTGGCCACTAAAAGTCATCTTTCTCAGTTATGACACCTCCTGGTGTTGACTATAAGTAGTAAATTTAAGCCGCAGTAACAACACACAGACAGCAGGTGGCGCATGGACACAGCGGTTCCTCTCCAGCGACGCATGCAGCATATGTGATCTGTGCCATCAAAATGGAGGACGCATAAACACTGGCACAGTCATAGCTGGCGAGAGGAGAGAGAGGAGCGCCGCCACTCCACGCCCCACCCAGATACACACGCAGTCCGTCTCCCGCAGTCCTCCTGAAAAGGCACCAGTGACCCAGCAGGCCTTTAACATCTAAAGAATAGCACACATAGCACCAGTTCAACCCTCACCGTGCCCCCCTCCCCCCCACACCTTCCCAGCACTTTAGTCAATAAAAAGAAATGAAAAAATACTCGGTACTCTATGATCAGTCAAACAACTCTATATTGTATCCTTAAAAAACTTGGCAAGTCAACTCTTTCACCTTGAATTAGTAGTAGTTGAAAAGTAAATACAGTACACGTGGTCTGCTAAAAGAATGGAGAAATGAAACGGAGAACGAAATGAAAGCATGCACATTCCTAGGTGTTGATTTTCCAGGATTGGCCAATGTTATACATTTCTACACTAGAGGCATTATTGTCTTCTGGTCCAAAAGAAAACGGAAAAAAAGAAAGAAAGGAGGTCACTGGTCAGACCTGAACCAGACTGCATTTAAGACGTAAACTTGCCAGGAGTTCACTTTATTTCCTACGACTCTAAAAGCCTGAAAACAAAACAAGAAAACTACAATTTCCAGATATACAAACAGCAGGTAAGCCAGACTTGGTTATGCAAAAAAAAAAAAAAAAAACATGAGCTAAAACAAGAGGGGTGAAATAATGTAAGCCATCAATTAAAAAGACGAACGACCTGTTAAAAACGTGGTCAAAATCTGTTCAACAGTCTCTTCGATATTTACATCAGTATTCAACACAGTTGGCCACAGACGCAGGGGTGCATCCTGTCCCGGGCCAGATACCGACACATACACATCCACGAAGTTTAGTCCAAAAACCATCGATTACGCTCTACAAAAAAGGTGCACAATCCACCACTCTCCTCTACAAAAAGGTGCAAAAGGCTCTAGTTCAGTCTACGAAAAGGTGCAAAGAGGTCAATTTCCTCTGTCCGAAAGGGGGCGGCTACTGTATGTGTCCCAGGAGATCAGATGCACAAAAAAACATGACTTATACAAACACGCATGGCCTAATAATTTGGGCGTGAAATATTAAAATCATCTAAAGTATCGTATTTCTGTTTTTGCGAGGCATGTGCATATAAAACCCATGCCTAAGTGCACATCAAGACATCACATGCAATCTCATTCAAATCCTGATGGAAATCTGGATTATGCAAAAGTTCACGGGTTATGGCAAACCTTCAGATGGCCGAATTTCCTTAAAACTATACGTACGAGACGCCTCCGACGCATAAACGCACAAACAAACCCTAAATCCCAGAATCAACACATCACCCACATGCAAATACACAGTGCCAACTATGTGCAAGGAATGTATACAGATGGTGACTTGTGCGGACACACACATGCTTGCCTAAGCGAGCACAGACACACACACACACACACGCACGCACACACAGCTGCCCAAACAGGGACATGGGCAACATGAAGAGACTTAATCATTCTGCTCCTCCTCTCCTGGGACACAGGCAATGTAAACCCTCCTCCACTCCCAAACACACACAAAGTCAGGCCCAAACCTTAAGACAGTAAAGTGACTAACAATAAGAAGCACAACCTCCTTTCCCCCTGGGCTGTAAAAGCATGTTTGTGTGGGGGAAGAAAGCTAAAAGGTTTACACTCTAAAAACACTTTGTTTTTTATGTCCTACGCAATTTTTATTTTCTCTTAAAGGGATAGTTTATCCGATTCTGCCATCATTTACTCACTCTCATGTGGTTCTTAAACTGTATGGAACACAAAAGATGATATTTTAAAGAATGTTTCAACTGTTCTTGTCCATACAATGAAAGTCAGTGGGGTGCAAATTACCACAGAATCCCATTGCCTTTCAGTGAAAAAAAGTATTTTGTGTTCACAGAAGAAAGAACATCATACGGATTTGGATTAACATGAGGTTGAATAAATGATGACAGAAATGTTCATTTTTGGATAAACCACCCCTTAAATCAACGAGAGCCGCAAGTCATACATCACTGGTCAAAACGAATTCTGCTATGGAAGTGATCGTAATCCAGATAGAAGCCAAGCACCAGTCTTTGAAATGCAAGATAATCCTTATGCAAAAATATTTCTCATTTTTCATACCATTTCCATTTAAAGCCCAATAACAAGGTGTCTCTTGAGAAACATTTAAGTAAAAAAACAAAACAAAAAACAGAGATTTTAAAACAATCCCTCTCTCTCTCTCTCAATCTCTAAAGGTGTGAGCAGATAAATATATTTTTATCCTTTACAGTCCTTAATCATCTTTCATCAACTCTGGATTCATATAAAATCACACACAGTGGAACAAGTAGAAGGAGAAAGGAGAAAACGGCGACATAAAAAACAAAGAACGTGGCAGACTAAGATCCCACATATATTTTGGGAGGAATGGAAGGAGAGGAGGATATCAGATTCTTTCCATTTTAGACAGAATGAGAGACAGAATATGCCACCTACTTCTCCTTCTCCTCTGCTCCCTCACTACTCTCTCCATCTGCTGTTCCTTTAGATCTCATGACAAGCATTTTTCCTGTCTCTCTCCTGGGCCAAATACAATCGGCTAGTCTGACATAGCCAGGTGCTACAAACTAATACATTCAAATTCAGTAGAGTGAGATCAGGGAACCTTGGCCCTCCCGTCGCAATAACTTTTCCTGGTCCTAATCATGTATTCCTATAGCATCGGTGACTAGATTTACTTGCCGAGCATGGAGGCAAAGGGGATCTTCTGTGCAAAAGAGGGTTATTCAGCAAAAACAAAAATGATTGAAAAGAAAATGGCACCCCTGCCATAAACCCCCTGTGTTCCTCCCGATACTAGACCGTGCTATCTCCTCCAATCTCCTATCCGACTCTCCCTTTCCCATCCCAGGCAAAAGCAGCAGAGCCCAGAGTCACGCAGCGGGGTGGGAGGCGGGAAGGAGGTGGGGCGGCAGAGGGGATGGGGCAGGACTTTCCTTGCCGGGTCGCTCATTGAAACAAAGTGCCGTTGTCTCCGCCCACCCCCTGCAGAGACTCGCCCGAAGATCCTCCGGTCTCCACCGAAGCGCCGCCCTCCAGGCTTGCGGTCTCGAAGGCAGGCTCGCCGCTGAGGCCATCCGCTTCCATCTTGATGCTGTCGGGGAGGAAATTGGCATAGGCGTCGCCCTCCGCCATCAGTAGCTTCAGCTTGGGGATCCAGCTCTTCCTCACCACGCGCCGAGCGTTAGTGCACATGTCTGCCGCAATGGCGTTCATCTCGCTCTCTTTAAAGCTGGTGGCGAAGTTCTGGCAGTAAACTGTTGACATACGGGAGCGAGACATTTCTAAAGGCAAGTTCACACCAAGAATGATAACTATGGCACAGTGATTCATAAACTTAACAATGGTACTTCATGATAAAAAGGTTGCTGACCCCTGGATTAGTTCTTAGACAGATGCTGCGTCCCAATTCGCATACTATCCGTACTAAATAGTATTCGAAAAAAGAATTAGTATGTCCCAAATCGTAGTATGTTGAAAAGAGTATTCCCGGATGGTCTACTATTTCTGGTCATAATTCGAAGTGCAGATCGATGCGCACTCTAACGGCTGATATTGCCCACAACCCATTGTGAGATGGACGAGGATTCGATTAGAACTAAAAATGCGGATAAAAAGTGTTAAAACACTGACGGTTACGCGAGTCTGACGGTTAAGTAGAGAGGAATAGATAAAGGGGTTTGAGTGAGCAATTATCAGTATTTAACATGACAAAAATATATTTATTCAATGTTATCCACATTATATTTCACCTGCAGCAGCATTGTGAACTTTTGTAATGATACGTTTGGCCATTAACTTTGCAAACACATGAGTGGATTCTCTGCATTTAAGACCCACGAATGGCAGATCAACGTGCTACTACATTTCTCTCCAATACGGTAGGAAATTAAATTGAATGTGGAGGATTTGAACTGGGACGATGATTGACAGGGCAGTTTAAACGGTGAAGGGACGCACGTAACTAAGCAACAGAGTCCGTTAAAAATGACGAAGTAGTATGTCCCAAAGCTTGCATACTCTTCTGCTACACACTCAAAAGTATGTACTTTTTCTTCACAAAAAGAGTACATACTTTTAGGACGTAGTATAAGTAGGCGAATTGGGACGCAGCATAAGACTTAACTTAGCAGCTATGGCTATACACCTGGCAACTGTTCATTGACCAGAATCGAAATATTCCTGATTATGCTTAGCCAAAAATACAGAATTATGTTAGACACATATGCACTCTGTCCCTGGCTACATATATTTATAAAGTTTTAAATATTGTATTTTATTAAATAATCTATTGAATTTTTCATTAATAATTAAAGGGTTAGTTCACCCAAAAATGAAAATTCTGTCATTAATTACTTACCCTCGTGTCGTTCGACACCCGTAAGACCTCCGTTCATCTTCGGAACACAAATGAAGATATTTTAGTTGAAATCCGATCGCTCTGAAAGGCCTCCATTGGCACAATGCACGGTTCACTCTCAAGACCCATAAAAGGTACTAAAGACGTCGTTACAAAGTCCATCTCACTACAGTGGTTCTACAATAACTTTATAAAGCGACGAGAATAGTTTTTGTGCGCAAAAAAAACCTAAATAACGACTTATATAATGATGACGATTTCAAAACAAGGCATCATGAATCTTCGAAGCGTTATGAATCAGTGAGTCGAATCATGATTCGGATCGCGTGTCAAACCGCCAAACTGCTGAAATCACGTCACTTTGGCGATTCAAACCGCTGAATCGACTCACTGATTCATAACGCTTCGAAGATTCATGATGCCTTGTTTTGAAATCGGTCATCATGATATAAGTCGTTATTTAGGGGTTTTTTGCGCACAAAAACTATTCTCGTCACTTTATAAAGTTATTGTAGAACCTGCACTGTAATGAGATGGACTTTGTAACGACGTCTTTAGTACCTTTTATGGGTCTTGAGAGTGTACCGTGCATTGTGCCAATGGAGGCCTTTCAGAGCCATCAGATTTCAACTAAAATATCTTCATTTGTGTTCCGAAGATGAACGGAGGTCTTACGGGTGTCGAACGACATGAGGTTAAGTAATTAATGACAGAATTTTCATTTTTGGGTGAACTAACCCTTTAATAATAATTAAGAGATGCAGCAATGTATCTTCCGCCAATATTTATCGGATGACTTTTGATCAATTTACAACCATTGGCATATCGGCTACAGCATGAAAAAGGTTGATAAAACATGTATAATATCTGTTGCACAATCCAACGTTTTCTAAGGGTAAAATAATTACATATTTGCAAAAACACAATGAAATCTGTACAAAATACAGCAGGGCTCAACAATAAGTACTGCACAGGGTCAGCGTGAATGACGCTCGGGACAAGTGATTTGTTCATCAGGCCAGTGCTGCATCTTCATGAAAGTTTGTCCTTTCCATGTGGTTTTAAGCCTTGCGAATTTAAATATTTGAGCTCTAGAAGACGTGAAAGAGAACTCAATTCTTCTCACTGTGTGAGTTCACATACATCCATAGCGCGCGCCCGGAAAGCCGACAGTGTGCGAATACTGAAGGGAGTTGTCATTCGCTTCTTTTAAGTCACAAAACATTATATCAAAATGGCCGTCTTGGCGAGTATCCTTTTTTACATAGTTGGTTATGTCTTAAATAAATGTAAACAGCTGAGAAATTGTGTAACAGTATATTGGATCCGAGCAGCTCTTAAAGTGACAGCAGTAATAATAATATAATACTAATATTCCTGCTGTCTATAATTTAATGTTAATCAAAAAATTTAATTATATATATACACATATACTTAGTTTATATTTAGTCAATACTCTTGTAACTTTAACTTGAATTTTTGTAACTTAAATAAGGTTTAATATGCATTTAATTCATACATTGCATATTCTTCAGTGTTATTTTACATCTGTTTACTTTATTTCTGTACCTGAAATCTACTGTTAAACCTACCTAAAAAGCACTGTTTATTTCATTTGGATCTTTGTTCTGTTGTATTTATGTTGGCATGCTGAATGTTAAATGGATCCAATCTATATTCAATAGAAATTATTTGATGATGCAGCATTACATTTTTGTTTTTGAAATTTGCTTATTTAAAACAATCAAAACACTATTTATTTTAACGACAAAACTTCAAATATCGGAATAGGCCAATAATTGTTTGTTATAAGCCCCGTTTTCACTGAAATTACCCAGAAAACAATTTATCCCAGGAACTTTTCCCCCAGGAACTCTTTTTTTTCCCCCAGACCTGCTGCTGTCTGCGTCTCCATCGCAGTCTAAAGTACCGTGAAGATTAGTCCGGTGGCGTAGGACTGCACGCAACTTTCCAGAGCCCACTGGATTTCGACCATCGTTGTATTTTTTTAACTTCATTGTTGATTCGAATAGCACACAACTCTTACTGCAAGCACCGCAACAGACTTTTAGGTTGAAATAAAATGCTGCGTGAACTCAGCCAATCAGCATGTTCCCACCCCCGAAAGCTCCTGAACTTTGAAAAAGTACTACCTCGCAAGCAGGGCCGTTTTGAGGGGGATATTTTTACCCTGAACTTTATTTAGACCCCGGTTCCTGCAGTCGAAACACACAGAGTACCACCCCAAAGTCCCTAGTTGCTGGGGAAAGTACTCACGGTGGAAACACGGCTATAATCGGTATCGGCTCAAAAAAATCCTATCATGCATCCCTAATAATTAATAAACATGGAAGCTCAAAAAAAGCCCTCCAGATTTACCATATTTAATACAGCACGGATCATTAGTTGATATTTGAATAAAAAGCCTGAACTCAACATACATATTGTCGCTGTCTAAAATACGTATTGTTGCATTTTTGCAATAAATAACATTAACTGCAGTTGTTACCCGAGACGTTAAATGCTCTTGAAGTCGGGTGGATTCTGATTGGCTATCAATATTTGTATCATTCATCAGCTGGAAAAATATTTTTCTGAAAGTAATTCCAATGATATCAATCCTCTGTGTCGTTATGATTATAGCTTTGGTGTGATCTAGGCAATTCTCATAGAACGATTATTAAAACTTTATAGTTATCATACTTTGTATAACAGGCCTTAATATGTACGCAAATGAGGTGGTCTGAATATCTGAGATGTAAAACAACAGGAACTCACATTTTACTGCGTGCAACACTCTGCTATCCAGCGGCTTACGGCTGGGGTCATTGGTGGAGGAACGGATGCCGGTTCCACAACTGTTGGCCAGAGTGCTCCTGTGCATCAGAAAAAGAAACAGGAAAGCTAGAGGTCATACACTTTCACTATTACGGAAGACATCTTCAATGTTTCTCAGACTTACCTATCGAAGAAAGCAGCCAGTAGCCTCCTCAGAAGGACTTTATGTCTGGTCCCTGCACTAACGTGACAGTTCATCAGCTGAGCTCGTGAAATGTACACGCTGGTGCCTGTGGACAAAACACATGAATCTTGATTAAAATATGTGAAACTTACTTCATATTAACATACTCAAGATATACAAGCAGATACATATTGAAACACTGACAAATGCTTTATGACTCATCGATTTGCATGAACGCATTCAAATATCCAAAAATCCAGCCCTCCTTCTTAGAGCTAAAGATCATTAAATGCGTGTTAGTACTACTGACTGTGACCTGTAAAGTTTAAACAGTGACTGTTGCACTGTTGTTCTGCACCTTTGTCTTCATTAAATATGGCTGTTGTTCTACTGCATCCATTTGAGTGACCGTCACTGTGCTCAGTGTAGTTTCTAATGAAATCCAACTTTTCAAATACAGGACACTATACAAATAAATCATATTAGGCTGCATTTGATTTATGAATCTCTTCATTTTAAAATAAAATAAAATTCAAATCAATACTCAGCCAGTCAACAGATACTAGTAAAAGAAAACAAAAATCAACTGTGGGCTTAGACAGCAAAGTTTTGAGATGGCTTCTACAGTGACTGTCAAACAGTAGCAGCAACACAAATAACTCAAGAACCGAATAATCGATTTGCTCCAACTAAAAAAAGTAAAATGTCAAAAATGTGCATGAAACAACTCTCATGCTATAATATACACATGCACTGCTGTTCAAACGTTTGGGGATTTATTTTTTTGTTTTTGAAAGAAAATCCTCACCAAGGCTGCATTAATTCCATCAAAACAACAGTGAAATAGTAATTATTTCCATTTAAAATATTTTTTAGATGTCATTTATTATTTAATGTCTTTGTAATTTATTATAAATGTTTTTAAGAATTCATTTCTTCCATATAATGATTTTTTTATCTTACTGACCCAAACTTTTGAATGGCAGTACAGTAGAGTCTAAAGGTCCAATAAATATCATTCATATCTAAAACCTGGAAGTGAGTGAATTGGAGTAAATTGCAATTTCATCATATTCCTGTTTGTGTCTGATCATCAAGCACTAGCTTGCTCAGTTTTCCAGGGTTCTAGATGAAAAGTCAGTCATTATAATTCAAAAAACAAAACCTGCCTCCATTGGATGGGGGGTGGGGGGGCTGTACTAAAACAACATTTCAAAATCATTCAAAAGCGTATTTTCCATCATGCTCTTAATTAAACATTTGTCTCATTTCCATTTTTACTTTTCACTCCTCCAGCGCTTTTGTATTTGTTCATCATTTAATGACTTTCTGATGACGTTTTTTCCCCAAACACCTTTTTATCGTTAGCCTTCTCGTCTTGTTTCAATTCCTCATTTCATTTTCCACTTTATATTGCTTCATGTCTGGTCTTGTTCGAATGCTTTCTTTTATCGCATTTGTAAAGCACTTTGAGCAGCGTGTTTATATATGTGACTGCTGTTTAAATAAAGTTCCAGCGATTAGCGGAATTCCTCTGTTATGTGTACTGAACAGTTCCAGTCGGACAGCTCAGAGTCACTTAAGGCCACGCTTAACAGCTCATAAAAGCCTCCACTACCTTAAAGTCACTCAACAAAACCTGTTTTACACCACAATACCAAAATGTGGCTTCTCCAAACACAGTTGACCTATCAATCAGCACAAGAGATCCTTTGCTTTTCACGGGCTATTGAACATGACTCAATTGTATGGTGCCTATTTGTCTTTTCTATAGATTAACATTGTTTTTTTCTCAGCAGATGTTTTCTTACAGTGAATACAGGGTGATATGAAAATTGCGTGAACAACAAAAGAAGGATTTATGCCACTATAATACACTACTGACTCAAGATGTTTTGGCTCATCGGTTGGTTTTCTTAAGGAGCAGGTACAACGATCAGACTCAGACCTGAAACTAGCTCCAGTTTCTCTGCAGGGTCACCTTCCTCATAAAGTTTGGGATGACAGCGGTTGCCGATCTGAGCTATGAGCTCAGCAGGGAGAGAGGCGAGATCCTGCCGACCACGCATCCTAGGCCGCGTCTCTGAGTGGTCCGGGAGGGCCTCCACACGCTCACCTGCTGAAGATGAGAAGAAGAAAAAAAGAGAGAAAGGAAGTTTATGTAGAGTAGAGAAAGTGTGAAGACAAAAACACCATCTCGGCACATGCAGTCTAGACAGTCGCGAAGATTAAGCCAGCACTCAAGTCTTTTGACTCTCAAAAACAGACAGATAATGCAGACCTCTTGGGACCAAGACTAATAAAAGACCTGTGAAATCCAAAGGCATCCGAACACATTCAGTTTGCATGCCGTCTGTGAGAAGATAAGACCTTATGATAAAATATTCATGAGCTCCAAACGGTTGAAGCATTTAACAAAAAGTGTGAATTTAGCCATGATGATATTCCTATTTAAGAAACATAAAAGTAGACAAGAGTTAACGTGTTAAAATGGGAACCTGAAAAAAAGCAGGAGTACATTTCAACACATGCAGGAACAAAGGAAGAGCTGGTTTGGGAAGTGCTATTTTAAAACTTAAACGAAAATTCTGTCATCATCAAACCTCTATGGCATCTTTATTCTTCAGTGGAACACAAAAGACGGACATTTTAACCATGATCTGGTCGTTTTCTTTCCATGCAATCATGTACAGGGACTGGAGCTGGAGTTTTGTCTCATTATACAGTGAAAATCATGAGAGAAGTAGTGATGTTAGATTTGTGAATGAATGAACAAATCTTTTTAAAGAATCCGTTAATACAGTTCACAAAACCAGTTTGAATGATGATTCATTCATGAATCAGACTGGCTCAATGATCTCAACCGTTAACAGCTCATGGGAGGGAAATATTACCACTGGCACTGAATAACTAATAGTTGCGAAAAAACAAAATGAAACTTTAATCCTTACTCACTGTACATCTGAGTGTACCATACAGCGGAAAAAAATGTTTATGGCAGGAACTTGATTATATCCAACGGTTGTTGATTGATCGAATTGATGTGAAAGTTGCAAACAACTACCTATGTCAACAGAGACACGTCTGTCATTTCACTAGAAGAATGAGTTGACATTTCAAAATTACAAGATAAAAAAAAATGTATATATATATATATATATATTTTTTTTATGGATGAATTGTTCAAAATAAGACCAATAGCATGCATTTAAAAAATAGATTTTTCATTTCATTTAGATTTTTTACTTGAAAAATTCAGTCAATTTCTCACACAAAGCTATCGTAAGGCTTCAGAAGACTTTAAATAATAGTGCAAAAGTCATATGGACAGCTTTTATGATGCATTTGAATTTTGCTTTTTTTTTGAAGACTGAAAGCTCCATTTCACATTCATTGTAATTGCATGGAAAAAGACAACCAGTACATTCTTAAATTTTCACCTGTTTTTCTTTTCCATGGAAGAAAAAGTAATCATTCAGGTTTGAATCAACATGAGGTTCGGTAAATGAATATATATAATGATTGAGTAATGATATAAATAAATAATTTTCATTTCATGCAGGGCTGTGGACTCACCTGTAGCTCCCACGTTTAGCATGCTGTACATGGTGTACATGTTGCAGATCTGCCTGTACTGCTCTTCAGTGCCGTCATCCACCGCCTCTTCCTCTTCCTCGTCGTCATGGTAAGAGATGGGTGAATCGCTGGCATAGGCGCTCAATGTTCCGGGGCTGGTGCCTTCAGGAGTGGCACTGCTCGTGCCATTGCCATTGGTGTTGCCGCCGCCACTGTGACCCCCCGTGCCCATTCCAAGACCCATACCAAGTCCCATGCTACTTTGCTGCTGGATGGCGCTTCCACGTGCCATCTCTTGGGAAAAGCGGGCCGCCTTCCTCATCCCTCCTCCTCCGGCTGTGCCCGAGCCTCCGCCGCCTTCCCGATTGCTTCCTTCCCAGAGCCGCTTGGCCACCGGTGTGCAAACCACAGAATAGGGCGAAGCCTCCGGCTGCTCTGTCTTCACCCGAGACACCAGGGGCAACGGGGTCAAGCAGGAAGTGGGCCGACTGTTTGCCGTAGCCACCACCCCGCCACCTCCATTTGCCGCGGCTCCTGCCGCCGTCTGGGTGACGGGACTCTGAGGCTCCGATGGAGGGGTTTCTTCGGTATGGAGGCCCTGTGAGTCACAGCTGGGCGAGCTGACCTTCAAGAAGAACTCCGTGCCCTTCTCCATGATCTGCTGGATCTGGAGAAAGCCAGCCGTGTACATGAGCAGAAACTGGTCTCCGACGTTCATGCTGAGGCGGCCGGTGTAGCAGAAAGCCAGGATCTGCTGAAAGCTCTGCGGCTGCACGGCCGGGGGCAACTCCACCACCGTAGGGGTTTTGCTGCCCGCGCTGCTGTTGAAAAGGTCACGGAAGTAGGAGCTGCTGGCTGCCAGCACGGCACGGTGAGCTTTAAAGGTGTGGCCTTTCACCACCACAGACACGTCGCAGTACAGGCCCTGTAGCCGCTGCTCGTTTAAACACTCCAGGACATTGTTGCCGAAGTTTGGGATCGCCATCTGAAGGGTCTGAGCCATGGCGCTATGGCCAGCACCACCAGAGAAATCTGAGCGGCATTGGAGGAACAGAAGGAGGGAAAGACAGATGGAAGAGAAAGAAAGAGATCTTTGTCAGCAGCATTCTCTCAGCAGCACAGCAGTTCATCCCTAAAGACTCATTGCAACCATCATTTGCTTTTGAAGCAGTAAAATCCACTAAATCAAACTATTTATTGCAAAGCACAAACGGTTATTGGAAACAGACTGTTACATTAAAAGGTGAAATGTAGAAGACCCCAGGGACAAGTCTGTAGGCACCTTTAGCAGACGGGCCTAAAACATTGCGAACTCTGAAAAATAATAGGGGGGTTGGCGAGCCGCCTCTAAAATCCTGTGAGCGGGATGTGACTGCTAATCTGAATGAGATGGTGATTCAGCTGAGACAGAGATAAAATGGCACTCTTTACAGTACTACATCAGGGAGGGAGAGAGGGGGAGAGTGCGAGAGAGATACTAAACCAGTGATTGAGGTCATAGTTGAGGAAGAGGGTGGAAAACAATGGGCTTTGACTGACACTGCAGTCAGTCTTATTACTGCTAAATGTGACACCATGAGCAAAGCCATCATTACAGCTCACAGCCAGGCTGCTGGGGAAATTCATTATAGCCTGAACTTTCTAAACTCTCCAACATGATACAAGTATAAAGAGTTTAAAACTGTGGTCCCTCCTTTTAAGCAACAACTACACTTATATTTGTTGGATTTTTTGTGAGTCAGCAGAACTTTCCGAGAAGGTACGGATTGACATTTTGCTGTCAACAGAAAAATTCTGGCTTATTGTTCAGCAATCATTTGGTGAAGTAAAAACAGCCCTCAAATGATGTCAGCTGAACCAACACGGCAGAATATCACTGTGATGTGATATACTTCACACATTAAGATTAGACCGTGGTAGGCAAAACATCTGGGCACATGTTTCCCACACAAGCAATCACATTAAAAATCACTGAATCTGATCTGATCACACAGAACTAACAGGACATTCGTGGTAAAAGAAGTACCCTCTTTGTCTGACTTCAGGCTCGCTCCCCCCTCCCTTGCATGCACACACACAAACCATAGACATCAGACAAAACGGCTTGTTTACAGTTGGCCAGAGAGCGGTGGCACACATACACACTGAGAGGCCCAGGGTTTATTTAAGAAGCTTTCCCTTGGGATGGGGGAGGAGAGGGACACCTTAGGTATAGTGCTGTGTGTGAGAGAGGGGGGCACAACCTTTTAAAGACTTTCCTCAAACTGCCCGTATGAAACTTTCAACACGAGTCTAAAAACACCTATAGAAAGCAATCTCACTTCTCAACTAACTTCATTATTAATAACTAACGAACAATCGATTATACTCATGAAATGTACTTATTCTCAATGACAAATTCTATACATTATGTAAATGCAGGTCAACTGGGACACTTTTAGTCAGTCAGTATCAAAAAGTGATTTACTTTTTCCAAAAGTGACAGACTTAATGTCAGTGGTTCTTAACCCTTCAAGGTCTCTCATTGTCAAATTCAAAGGCTTGTACCTTTTCTATTAACAGAAACTGTGAACGTAAATATATTAAAACAATTAACTGATTATTATTACCTATATTTAACCAGAAAAAAAAGATTAATTGGAAGATTTTGTAGATGAAATGTTAGCACTGCCTTCTTCAAGGAAAGAATAAATAAATACAAATAGAAGAACTAAAAGAGCTGAAGAACTTCAACTAGCCTACACTTTCTTTTTGATAGAATACATAACAAACAGAAAACTACAGATGCTTTAAATAGAATTGTTGAAGACGGGGCAAATAATAAAAGTACATTTTGTTCACCAAGGTTGTATGCTGCACACACACACACACACACGTCTGAGTGACGGCCCAGCTAAACGTGAAGTCCCTGATTTTCCATTAGAGTAATTTGATGCATGTTACACTATTTATATTACACACACGTGTATATTACATGACATGTTTTAACAGCTTAATGGTTAAAAAATAAGAAGAAAGAAATAACTCAAATATAATATGATTGGGGCATTGGGAAGTTTACTAGTGGAACCCGGGCCCCCAGTCGAGAACCACTGATACATTAAGGAAGAGGGACAAAAAAAACAGCTCAGCTTTGGTATCCTGTCTAATACTGTGATGCCAAGCCTGTGTGATGGACGTGCAGACGTAGCCGCTGAACACTCGACGATGCATAAACTAACACTAATTCAACAATGCAGAACAGTTGAGTAGAATATAAGAAAATAATAAGCAAACCTTTGGCCGCCAGACCTGCCAGTACAGCAGTGTTATGAGGCTGTGTCGGCGGCAGGGCTAACCGTGTGTCAGTCAATCTGCCCGTCCGTCCGGAGGTCTCCACTGGCACGGGCCGTGAAAGGGGGTGAAGAACGATGGCAAAAGCGCCCACTATGAGCCACTCTGTGAGAAATGCAGCACCTACATGCGAGCGAGCACAAACGCAGCGGGGGGAAACGCCGCGACACACCGAGGATCGCACGAAACGAGCAAGTTTGCCGCTCTTGTCCCGTCTTTGCCAATGCACCGCACCGAGAGCGAGCGTGCCTACATCCTCGGGCCTAGACGGGTCCGTCTCGTGCGCGGCACCGCTGACATGAGGGTTCGCCCCGTTCTCCACACCACTCAATTTCAACGGCAGCACTCAACAATCTCTAACGATTGGACGAGCAGCCGGTTACTAGCATCCTTAAATAGCCAAGTGCATACTTTTCAGTCCACGGAATTTCAAAGTTAATGTTCCACGGCGATATCGCGCTAGTTCGGATACCCCACCTTATCTTATTTCACAGACATCAACAGGTCATCCCGGGACAAATGCACGAACTGGGGGCGAGCCAGACTAAACCAGCGCTGACAGTAGGGGGGGTCAGCTAGACTCCGCCAATAAGAAAATGATTGAACTACTCGTCGCCACAACAACATCAATCATGCTCAAAGTGCTATCTTAAAACTAAATGCACAAATGTGAGCCTTTCGTTTAACGGATTAAAAAGATCCCGGAAATCAGGTTTTTAAATTAGCCAGCTCTGACTCCGGAACATCTGCCAGCACGAGCGTTCAGCCATGTCAGTGAGGTCGGTGAAGTGGTTAAACTTTTTGTTGGTACCATTAGTCTGTGCCCATCCCCCACCGCACACCTTCCCCAAAACAATGCCCCCCAAACATCTCAAAGCCACCGGATTTCAGCCGAAATGCCAGCACAGCCGCTCGCGCGCCGTCCTCGCGTGTCACGCAGCCTCACATGACCCGCTGCGGGGACTCGAAGGCAGGATACTCACCCCTAGCTGGAGGCCGTTTCAAAGTGTTTCAATGGAGTCCGACGCGCTCGCTCTCCTTCACTCTCTCGCCTCGTCTGTCTCGCGCTGGAAACAGCCATTCATTGTGGGCATAGGCGCGAAGTCGATTACAGAGCCATCGAGCGCGAACTCTTTTTCCAGCGGGATACGGAGCGCAGAGCCACTGATCATGCATAGACTAGACATGACTCCCCATCGTCACTCAATCGCATGATCATCACAGGCGCAGCCTCAATGCCAGGAGACCTATCCAGCGTCGAGATGTATTTGCGCATAGGCTGGCACAGCAACAGCGAAAAGAGCCACCGCCTCGTTTCCATACGTGCGCAAAAAGTAGGCCATGCCTCTACGTCTCGCCAGACAGATCTCCAATATAGAGCACGCAAAGAACGCCATGAACTCATAACAGTACACCGCGAGGGAACGTTAACGGGAACATCAAATAAAGTTAGCCTTATGTTGAAGCAACGGTTGGTGTCGGGGAATTTTACTGCGCCCTTAAATGGTTAGTCTAGTCAAGTTCGGTGCATTTGCTTTTAATATGTCTCGCATATTTAAGTAGAGTTAGATCCAAGAATCATGGATATTTCATTTTGCCAGCCCGATAGAAAATAATCCCTAAAAATATGTAATGAGTGGGCGATTCTCAAGATATTTTCCATGGGAAGCATGAAATACTCACTGTTGGCTCGAATAGCCTAATCCATGTAAGATTGCCCGCACCGTCTGCAGGTCATATACATCTATGTGTTTTACTCTACAGAGAAAACTATACGAACGCGTGACGTCATATGCTGACCCTATAGATGTCCTTACATTACCCCGGTGAGCTACATTACCAATTGCATTTTTGTGTGTGAAAAACGTGCGCACGGGCTTCCGTAGTCACGATTTGGTGAAAGTGAAAACACTGGGTTGCCAGATTGGTGTGTTTATTATTATTATTACACTGTAAATATTTTTGTTTATCATTTTTTTTGTACGCTTCTAGAAGCACTAAACCAGACAGGCCCAGAATGGAATATATATATATATATATTAGCTGTCAAACGATTAACTATTCACATCCAAAAGTTTGTGTTTACATAATATATGTGTGTGTGCTGTGTATAATTATTATGTATATACTGTAAATACACACATGCTTGTATACACTATATTGCCAAAAGTTTTGGGATACCTCCTTTAAATGCACATTAACTTTAATGACATCCTATTCTTAATCCGTAGGGTTTAATATAGAGTTGGCCCACCCTTTGCAACTATAACAGCTTCAACTCTTCTGGGAAGTCTTTCCACAAGGTTTAGGAGTGTGTTTATGGAATTTTTTTACCATTGTTGTAGAAGCGCAGTTGTGAGGTCAGGCACTGATGTTGGACCAGAAGGCCTGGTTTGCAGTGTGCGCTCTAATTCATCACAAAGGTGTTCTGTCAGGTTGAGGTCAGGACTCTGTGCAGGCCAGTCAAGTTCCTCCAAACAAAACTCGCTCAGCCATGTCTTTATGAACCTTGCTTTTTGCACTGGTGCGCAGTCATGTTGGAACAGGAAGGGGCCATCCCCAAAATGTTCCCACAAAGTTGGGAGCATGAAATTGTCCAAAATGTATTGGTATGCTGAAGCATTAAGAGTTCCTTTCACTGGAATTAAGGGGTCAAACCCAACCCCTGAAAAACAACCCCACACCATAATCCCCATTCCACCAAACTTTACACTTGGCACAATGCAGTCAGGCAAGTACCGTTCTCCTGGCAACCGCCAAACCCAGACTCGTTCATCAGATTGCCAGACAGAGAAGTGTGATTTATCACTGCAGAGAACACATCTCTACTCTAGTCCAGTGGCGGCATGTTTCACACCACTGCATCCGACACTTTGCATTGCACTTGGTGATGTAAGGCTTGGATACAGCTACTCGGTCATGGAAACCCATTCCATGAAGATCTCTACGCACTGTTCTAATCTGAAGGCCACATGAAGTTTGGAGGTCTGTAACTATTGACTCTGCAGAAAGTTGGCGACTTCTGCGCACTGTGCGCCTCAGCATGTGCTGACCCCACTCTATGATTTTATGTGGCCTAACACTTCGTGGCTGAGTTGCTGTTGTTCCCAAGTGCTTCCACTTTGTTATAATACCACTAACAGTTGACCGTAGAATATTTAGTACTGAGGAAATTTCACGAATTGCACAGGTGTCAATTACAAAATAAATTATATAAATATATATAAAGTATATACATGCAAATATTTCTTAATTATATGTATGTACTGTATAATTATATGTATGTGTGTGTATTCAAATATACATAATAATTATACACAGTACACACACACATATTATGTGAACGCAAACTTTTATTTTGGAAGTCCCCTCCCGGTCACCGTATGGATGCGATTAATCACGATTAATCATTTGACAGCACTAATATATATGCAATGGTTGTTTTTATTGTTGTTTTTTGTTTTTTAATTATGATCCTGATATTTAGGCCTATGCATTCCATAGTCTACATTTCACATTACTGGAAGAATAAAATGAATTGCAGTAAGAACTATTTTTTAAATAATAATATTAAATAATTTTAATTGCCAATAAAATAAATAATATTATTTAGCTTTCATTTTGTTGTTGAATGTATCACTAACTAAAACCAACATTTGGTCGCAAACTAGCTAGCGCATACTAAGTGACAATTTGTAAACATGCAATTATTTATAAATAGGCCTATGTACTGCTCTATTTAATCAAACTGGCCTGTTTTGGACATATAGACATGTCCAGGATTTATTTGACAATTTGTTACATTTGTATTTTTTAAAAGAGTTTCAGGCCCCATGTTGTACCTTTTGTAAAAAGTGCTAGTGTGAAACGTATAGCCTACATTTACTGGGATATCCAAACAAAAAGGTGCACTGCCCTCTAGTGGGGCAGTGTCCTCAGTATCTCAGGATGCAGAACATTCTATTTTCTCATTTGAGAAGCTCATCTAACCAATTTTATATTAGCCTCTGAATCTTTTGCATTCCAATATTTGACCATTTAAGATTCTAAATTTTACTTTTCATTTACTAGATGTTTTTTTTGGCTATAAAGCCTGTTACAGAGTCACATTTGAGCATCATTGAGTTATTTCAGGCTGCATCCTATTGCACATCAGAGACATTTAGCTATTATATTATCTACGTACAGTCGTACGTACGTACATCAGGCCTTTTTAAAATGCTGAGCAACATGCGTTTGTGTTGCATAAAATGTGTTAATGTATGAAAGCACACTTCCTTGCTTTACTCACTATTTTAGTTTTGGGTATATTTTTGTTATTATTAATATTTCACCCATTTAAGTAGTAGTTTGCTCATATTCTATGCGGGTGGCGTCTGCTGCATTTGCATGTGAGAAGCAACCTACAACGTTTCTGTGTTTAGCATCTGCAGAAAACACTTACAGTAAATTTGTCACCACTGGCGGCAGCTGAACAGTGTTTGCCTGCTGAAAATGACATCTGTAGTTAATTCACAGCTTGAGCACAGATTGTCTGGAGAAAAGAGTCGTCCACTGACAGATGGCAGGGGTAAAGAGGGGAATCGCTTCAGTTGAGGGAAATCATATCACAATATAAGACAGATTGATTGATTACTTCTGCTCACCACTTGATGGCAGCACTTGTACATTGAAACTTGCTGACGCTAAAGCTGCTTGAAGAAACATTGAGAGCAGTAGTGGAATGAGGAACAAATTATGGGTCACACTGTCTCACACACGTTACTTAAAGACCCTGATAACCTGTAGAAATCGGCCTACACCATTTATAGAATCAAATGCTTTTTTGATATGGTAGGCTACCATATCAAAGTTCTCTAGAACAGGGGTTCCAATTCAAAATGCCATGGACCCCCACATATGATCACCCTGATTGAGAGCTCTCGCCCTTAAATTCAAAAGTTATTGTTTTTAGTTTTTCTCTTTTCCACAGACTCTGTAGGCCTACACTCCCTTTGTGGCCGTCTAGAAAACAAACATTAAGCTAATGCTAACTTTTTAATATTATCCAAAGCTTTTTTTTTTTTTCTTTTTTTTTTTTACATCTGAACCAATTATTCTGATTCTCCCATTCTCGGATGATAATATTCACACATTAAATGTCTTAGATCATTCTCCTCTTTTATTTTCCTAGCTTGTCTGCTATGTCTTTGCTCATTGCTAATTGTGTCTTCTCATTCTGCAGACAACTTTTTGGAAAAACAAACTTAGCATAGCTATTAAGTTTAATGATAAACCATCAGTGTGAATTTAACAGTGGCTAAGATGGGCCAGATGGGACGTGCTACTGAGCATCCTGCACTAGAAAACAAGTAGGCCTAAATAATTTCCATCCCCTCTCAGGACTCTCCTGGATGTGAGTTTCTTGTCTACTTAGCCGATGGAGTTGTCAGGTTTTCTGTGCTCAGTACCATATTTCTTGTTTTGAAGAGATTTTGAAGGAGCCCCTTGTCAACAAATCCTAAAGGATTCCAATAAGAAACCTGTACAGGATTCCATTTAGAATTCCATATTTTGGAACCGTTCTTATAGGATTTAGCTAAAAATAGTCTTATAGGACATTTTTGTCCTGTCCTATAAGATTCTCATCTGATTCCTATTGGATTCTGTGGGAATTGTCTTATAAGACAATACATAAATATCCTGTAGGATAATATCTACAGGATTTTAATGGGATCCAATTGGGTCTCTCGCTCTCACACACACACACACACACACACACACACGTCTGGTGCGCTATCCTTCTGGGGACTCACCATACACACACACACACACACACACACACACACACACACACACACACACACACACACACACACACACACACACACTCGTCTTTCTGGGGACTCTCCATAGACGTAATGGTTTTTATACTGTACAAACTGTATAGACTATCCCCTTACACTAACCCTACCCCTAAACATACCCATCACACAAAACATTTTTACATTTTCAAAAGAACTCATTTTGTAAGATTTATAAACTTTTGTACCTCAATTTAGGTCCCCACAGTGACACGAGTCCCCATGCGTCTGTGTGCATTCAGGTTGAAGTCCCCACCAGGATAGAAAGGAAGTGAGTGAAGTGACGTGTGGCCAAGTATGGTGACCCATACTTGGTATTTGTGCTCTGCATTTAACCCATCCAAGTGCAAACACACATTAGTGAACACACAAACACCGTGAACACAAACCCGGAGCAGTGGGCAGCCATATTGCTGAGTAACGTCCACAATGTTACTCTAAAAAAGTTAAAGGGATAGTTCACCCTGAAATGAAAATAGTAATCTTTTACTCACCCTGCTGATGCCCTATGTCCTTCTATCTTTTTTGAAATTTTGAAAAATGTCCTGCACGCACTCCTCCATATAATGAAAGTGAATGGCGACCTGCAGGCTAAAACTTTACAAAAAGCATACAAAAGTATCAGGCAATGATACAGGGAGACGTGCGCCATATATGGAAAGTGTTCAGAGGCATCCTATAAGGTTTTGCGAGAGAGATTTTGCGGCCTTTACTCTGTGCGCGTTCCTGTGAGTGTGTGCGAGCCGTCAGTGCTCACGCAATGTTGTCATGACAACCGGTACAAAGCATTCACCTCAGGAGGGTTACCTCATTATATTGTTGTATTATTTCTTATTATTAACCTTATAAAAGAGACGAGAGTCGCGTTTGTTTCTATTGAGTTGAATTCTCAAAATGGCGCGTGTGTGTGCTTATCCTGGCTGCCATGACAACAGTGTGAGTTATAGTAATATGCTGAAGGCTGGAACGCGCACAGAGTAACAGCCGAGCTCAGTATTTTGACTGAATAATACGTTTTTTTTTCTCGCAAAACCTTATGCTGCGTTCACACCGAATAGAGCATCTGGAGCGAGTTATTTCCCTCCTGAACACTTTCCATATATGGCGCGCGTCTCCCTGTATCATTGCGTGATACTTTAGTATCCTTTTTGTGAAGTTTTAGCCAGGTTTTCACTGCCATGAGTACATGGGAGCTGAGGGAGGGAGCTGGACGTTTTTTTTTTTTTTTTTTTTTTTTTTTTTAAGATTCTAAGAATCCAATAAAATCCCACAGGACAAAGTGAAATTCCATTAAAATAAATCAGAATGTCAATTAAGATTCTAAGAATCCAATAAGATCCTACAGGATAAACTGAAATTCCAATAGGATTTTTTGACAAGGGAGAAAAACAAGCACTCAGCGCCATTCAGACAGATGGGGAGCGAGTGGTGTGAAATGGACTTGTTGGTTAAAATTCACAAGTGTACCGAATCTGAGAAGAACGTGCTTGTTGAATAGATGATAACAGAATGAACAAGTGATTGGGTGAGTTTTCCACCACAGCAGAAGCCTGTAGTCTATCACCAGCAACTGCTACTCATGCCAGCATGTGTTCATTTATTCACGCCATCATTTATTCATCTTTTCCCCTCTACCCTGGTCTCTATTTTCAAAGTGAATTTCAAAGTTCCTCTGTGAGAGACAGGAACATGATGTTCTTTCTCCAAGAGAGTCTTCTCGTCACTTCTCTCTCAACACAAATAAAACATCCATACGTCAGTATCGTACGTTTTTAGTAGCTACTTTGTCGGCCCGTTTTACACATAGTTTTACCGCCAGTTGTGAAAACACTGTGCCTGAGCCTCCGCTGCTCCGACAGATGGACGTGAGAGACTAGAGAGTGACAGTAATGGAGGGATGGAATAGGAGCATGCGATAAGAAGAAAGATCTGCCTTTTTTTAAGCAGTGTCACACACACTGTTAGCCTGACGTCGTCATACTCAATTCTAGTCAGAATATGAGTCTGATACTGCTCCGTTGGGCTGTGATTATGGGGCGTGTTTCAACCGAACCAGGAAAGACCTCAATTGGATAGACCTACAACCAATCAGAGCAACGGAGCGACCGAGCGACTCATAACGTTAGTAGTCAAATGTCAACAGAACTCAACTGCACTGTGTTGCCAAGTCCACGGGTTGAAGCGACCCCAATTATGTGATATACAGACCCAGGAATGCGAATTTTAGCAGGCAGTCCTTCCAAAATAACACATATTTTACCCCCCAAATGCCTTTTTTTTCCCCGGAGAACCCCCCTGGAAAGCTATTGGGCTTGTTTTTGGCTAGTTTTGAGGAACGTTAGCAATTGGGCGGGTTTTGTTGTAAAAACTTGTCAACCCTGTCTGCACGCACGCTGGAATAAGTAGCCTAACGTTAGAAGAAAAAGATGAGTGTAAACGAACTTTGCCGGTGTTGTAAAAAAGAATTTAAGGATACACAGAGTACTTACCAACACGATCATCATTTCAGAGAGAAATAGTAAAGGTGAATGCATATACGAACAAGTTCTCCGTTTAGGATTAGAACCAATTCAACCCAAGCGCTCTTTGATGACGTGGATGATTACGTTACTGTTTATCATCTGTCCATCATCGTCTAAAGCCCGCCCTGACAATTTCATTGGTCCGAACAGCTTCTGTTCGGGCATAATTACTTCTCTATTGAGCAAGTCCAGACCGAACTGCCCGAGTAAAAATGTTGTGGGCGGGGCTAAGTTCGGCTGGCATCCAGGCTAACACACTGTATCTTTTTGCTCTACCTTGGCTCATTGCTTGTCTCCCTTCTGCGGCATGTTGCCATGGGAACACAGCTGCAGCACTTGAGTCGTGAGTTGGGGAGGCTGGTGGTGGTTGCTATTTAGTAAACACGTTTGCATTTCTTCACTGGATTTAGCCAGTTGGATGGGGAAAAGGCGGCTTACACAGAACCTACAGTCATAGCATGCCAACAGTGTGAGCAAATGTGTTGTTTTGTACTTAGAAGCTTGAAATGTTCTCATCTTGGAGGGTTTAAAAAGTCGTCTCTCTTGAAGGATCACTTCGTAGTGCATCCATCTTTTTCTATTCATCTTATGTTGTACATTTGGGCACCAACATGTTAACATTTCTTACACAGAGTTAAGGCATGAATTTTAAAGGGATGGTTCACCCAAAAATAATTTCCTCATGTTCCTCATTTCCTCATGCCAATCCAAAACTGTAAGATTTTTTGTGTGTGTGTCTTAGTTTTTTGTTTGTTTGTTTCATTGTATGGACAAAATCAGCTTAGTCATTCTTCAGAATATCTTCTCTTGTGTTTCACAGAAGAGCGTAACTCATACAGGTTGGAAATTTATATGAGGGTGAGTGAGTGATCACAGAATTGAGGACACTTATAAATGTTGTTTATTGGCATATATGGTCCAATGAAGAACATTTAACATCCATGGAACTCTTCCATTCTGCATTGCACAAAAAGGTTCTTTGTAGTGAAAAAGAGGTTATTAAAATGTTTTCTCACTAAAGTCTGGAATACACTACACAACTTTTAAACTCTAGGCATCATACACTTGCTGACTTTGTAAATAGTTACAGAGGAATCAGTTGACTGAGGAGGATCACACACCTCCAGACTTTCAAGTCATTATATGAAAACAACAAACTAATGCAGAAACACTTGCCTTGTTGCTAGGAGACGCGTGACACATGAAAACAATATTCTAAAATCGGCACAAAATATCAAACATGTTTGATTTCCTCAGAATGGATGGAAACAAACTTTGAAGCTAAAAAAAGTCTGTGACCATTATACACAACACGGTTTTCTGTGAAATCTGAAAACTCAAATTGCAGACTGGCTCTGACTTTCGGCAACTAGCGTCTACTTGTCCAGACTGTAAATTGGTCATGTAGTGCATTCCAGCCTAAATAAAAAAGGGTTGTCTGTTCACTAAAAGGTTAGGGAACCCAAAATAGTTATTCTATGGTATCGCTACAGAAAAGACAACTTTGGGACCTTTTTTCAGCAAACAATTTTGCATTCAAACACAGCCCTGACATCTAGGCTAAAACGAGGCAATATTTGGGCTGTCAGTAAAATTGTAATAGAAGTCTAACCATAGCCCAAGAATAGACTAGTCATCTAGAACATGAACATGTCCCAAGAAATGCAACCAAACACCTTTAATCACTGTAGACTTTGCTTACATGATGGAATATCATGCATCTCATAAGTTAGTTCGGCAAAAACAACATGTAACCAAATTCAAGGTTATTTTGGCTAGTATAGTGGATTACTCATAGCCGGACTTTATCAGGTCTATAGTTAACTGAGGCGGTAAAATGACGGCTATTGCTTGCTGGGATGTAACAAGTAGTATACTACAAAAACTGTGTTTTTCTTCATATCTTCCATGCATTGATTAAAGGTGATGATACATGGGGCAACTTTTTTGAGCAATGTTGCTGGGCAACGTTACAAAGCAATGTTGCTTGGCCACTTTCCCATTGGGAATGGGCAACAAATTTCTGTCTGGATACATCGGTCATGGGCCCTGTGTCTTACCTGGTTGCCCGTTGACGGCAACATTGCCTAGTAACATTGCTCAAAAAGATAAGAGTCCAGCCCTCAGCAGACCTGTTACACATTGCACATGCTGGCATAATGTCTATAGTACTATTTTCTACCCGAATATGTAGTCAACCATTTTTGAAGCTGTGACGGACATACAGTAGTCGATGAATGCTTGAAGGCTCAGCTATGCTCAAAATATGCAGTCAAACATAATATACAGTATATAAATTTCCTTTATGTAAAGATATAAGAATAGTTTAAATTCTGCAGGTTGCTACACAGGCAGAGCCATTTGACGAATCTCTAGGCACCATTTTGAGGTGCATTGGAGTCAACTTCAACATATATTTCAAGTGCATTTCCCTTATGATTTATTGCTACTCGTGATACCTTTCATAGTTTAGATTTCTTACACAAACTTAAAATGTTAGTTCACCCAAAAATGAAAATTCTGTTATCGTTTACTCACCCAGATGTTGTTATAAACTAAGTAGACTTTTGTTCAATGACATCTTAGAGATTTCTGACCCCCCCATTGACAGTCCACACAACTATCATTTTGATGCTTTAAAACATTCACAAATAGTCCAAATTTTCTAAAGAGACACTTTTCCGCTTTAATGCTGCCTTCAAGTACTATCGGAAATTTCATAATTCCCACTTTAGAAGTCGTGATTACAAGCTTGTTGCATTCAAGTGCTTTGTTGTCGGAATGAACAGGAATCATGGAGGACACATGTTTATTCTCGTCTATTTATTGGGAAAATCTTATTAAAACCAAAATTATTGGACTGACAACCATATAAACATGTACTATGCTTTCTGCCAATTCTGCAATTTCAGTCAAATGCAGGCTATTTTCGCTGTGTTTAAAACAACAATACGCTTCAAATGATTACTCGTACATGTAAAATTGCACTACATTAATGACAAGATAAGACGATCTAGCTGTTTTGGGGGGAAAATAATATATAAATCATAGTCATACCAGTCACATCTGTAGTTCTCCCCAGCACCACCATGTTTAAAGTTTATGGCACTCCCATCTCTGGAATTTGGGTATCAAAAGTATTTCCAGCAAAATTACTTCCCAGTCATAAGCACGACATCAGAGGGCCTTCAAGTGCATTTTTTACCTAGGAAACTCATATTTAAGATAATTCCGATATAGCATGTAAAGGCAGCATTATTCACATATAAACATTCATGAACGCACACATCAGATATGGTAAACAGAAGCTCGCACATATGTTCGCTTGACGTGCGAGAACCAATGAGTTTCATTCTCATGTGTTACGCAGTAGCTACACTTGAGCTTCCAATAACCAATGAGGTTTGTTCTGGCATATCAAGCATGTACAGTTTTTTTTTTTGTGAATGAAAGCCTACATTCAAACTGTTCAACATCATATAAAGTGTCTCTTCGATTCATGGATTAGTTGTAGGCTATTTATAGTAGCCTAATTGATGACTTTTTTTTTTTTGGGTGAACTAACTCTTTAAGTGATCCATTTTGTAATTTCCTCAGAGAACTGAGAAATTAAGCAGATGATCTTTAAATAAAAAAAAAAGTGATGGCATCCTCGATGGCATCAACGTAAGGGGTGGCTGCATATTGCGGTTGGGATCACGCAGGAGTGGCATGATCATCCCAGTGTAGAGAGGTCTACCCCGATCTTCACTCTCTCACTCCCCCTCCCATCCTCTTTCTGTATCTCTCACTGATCCCACAGTGTAGTGTAGTAAAGCGGATAGGCAGCTAAACAAACAGCGGAATCTTTTCAGAGAAGACACCGACAGAGGTAAGAAACTTTTCTGTATTTATATCACCCAAATGTGCAATGGTCGATGGCAGGCATACCTGGGCGGAATAGATGGACCACCTCTTCACATTGTATCGGAGAGCAGGCATCGTGGTTGCCCAGACTGCGCAGTGCTCCGATGAGAAGCCACCTGCACGCGCCGCGACTCACGCGCTCTATCCAGAAACCATGTAGACGCCGTAAACGCATTCACACGTTTCTGGCGCAGCGCGTTTTCTGTCGGAATGTATGCGTCTCGAAGCATGTGTATTTCAAGGTAGTCGTTGAAGCTCAGATATGTAGGTTTGATATGTTTTTATCTCGTGAATGTTACTTGTGTGTTGCCGAATGATCCCCCATCTCCTCACATAGGATGTAGTTCACTGGAAGCTGGTCTTAATCTATAGTCATTTAAAAAAACATGGAGAGCGACTGCATGAGATGCACTTAGGGCGCACCGTCGGATCGCCACTAACAGATGTGCGGAGGGGATTTGGTATTAATATACCATGGCGGGGTTTTGTTGGCGAACTGCGTGACACGGATTCGGCTCAGCAGCATTCAGACGATGGCAGGGGGCATGTTCCCTCAGTATGTCATAACTTTGACATTATTATTTTCATCTCATGTATTATTCATTAGTAGCCTATGTATGTGAGGAAGAATGTCAGAAAGCATTGCGTCTCCATGAACTGTGTGTGGAATTACATTCACAGCTCAGAGGATGTGCGTGTTTGTAAGGGTGAGAAAGTAAGATATTTTTGCCTGGTTTATTTTAATATGCATCGTCAAATAATAGTGTGGCACTGGCTTTGATTGGACAGTAAAGTTTCAGTACATTGCCTGAAAAACCTGTTGGACCTTTTTTTACGTTTATAATTTTTCTTATTTTCCAAATACATTCTAAATGTATTCTGTTATAAATATAGGTTATATAATATTCTAAATAAAGGCACGTTTTGTATAGTCGTGCATTGTGTATATATGCAGATTCAAACCATATTTATTTTATTAAGATATGGGTCACTATGCGCAGATTGTAAGCCGGTATGGAGCAGCAGGTGTAGTCATTTTTTACCGTGTAGCCTATCAGTCAGTTCATATCACAGTGTGTTCCTTAGCCAGTCATCAGTATCTCAATACTGAAAAAAAGTTTTGAAATTGCCAATCAGTGCCAACAATACATGGCTTGTGAAAGTGCTTATAGCAGAGTTTAGCAGGATTACAATCCCATTGGTTTGCACTGGTGGGTGCCACAGTGCTCGATCGCATCAGTTCATCATCAGAGCAATTAGCTCAGTTCCTCAGCCACAGGACTGCTGTGAGTTTCGCAGACGGCCCAACAGTTATGGACACAAAGGTCAAGCCACCAGTGGTGAAGTGCAGGACATTTTGGACAACATCACCCAGCAAGCCTGCGTTTTTAAATCCCAAAAGCTTCCCGGTTTAAGGGTGCACAATCTGGTCTTTAAATGTCCAAATGTGGTTTGAGGCTTCTTGGTGTGAGATGAATCCAGCGTAATGAAGGAAATATGCACTATTAAAGGATGTTGTTCTTGCGCACTCAATGCATCTTTCTTTTCTCTGCACAGAGAGGCAGTAATTATGATGCCAAGCTCAACTGTCCCTTTGCTCCAAATACATCCCTAAAGATCGAATCCCTGCAGGCTTTCAATGTTCCTTTTAATTAGAGCCTTATAATGATATAAGAGAGACAGAGACTGAGGGAGAAAGTATGTGTGTTAAGGGGGAGGGGTGTCTTATATTCTGCTTCCCATTAATGAATAATCACTTTGATTTAGTAATGAATACTGTGGCTATTGGACCACAAGAATGTTGCGCATGAAGTCAGAACCGTTCTTGTTTTGTGGGGCAACAGATATTTTTAATCCCATCAATCACACATTTTTAATCATGTTGTTAGGGTGAAAGTAGAGAAGTGCTGACCGGTGCTATTAAGTAATCATATGTCATGCTGCCTTAGCAAACCACATAATCTATAAAACATAAGAGTTAGCGGAATCGTTAAAGATGATATCAGTGTAACTCTGCATCTGTGAACATTTGTTAAAATGTTGTTACTCTTTGGAAAGAAAGAACTGTCTTTGCCCTTTGGCAAATGAGGAACCTGTTTCATCTAGTCAGTCTGTCTTGCATTTAAGCACATGTTGTTGTAGTAATGAGGCTCTGGGTAATTAATAAATAATTTGGCTTATGTAATACCAGATTAAAAAAAAAGATTAAACGGAATGAGAGTGACCATACTTATGCCTATAGTATAGTACAACATTGTGTCAACATTTCAGCTAAGCCGATACTTCATATTCTTAGATCTTTAAATAGTATTTTAGACTCTATTTGTGTGTAACAAATATTTGTCTGCTACAAATAGTCAAGTTTACAAATACAAGAAAGAAAGTCCTTAAAAACACTCCCCAATTTACTGTTAATATAAAATAATTTTCTATATAGATTTTTCACAGATGTTTTACCCGTATTTTGAATTACACATCGCATTATAATGTGTTTTAGAGTTGAAGGAAATGCCTGTACATTTATTGGAAAAGGACATTATCCATATATTATCCATGTCTTAAAGCAGCATGACAGACACATCCGTGCTTCTAAAGGTATAGGTCTATTGTTTTTTTTTAATGGATAATATATTAATATTCCATACATTATCAGAGCTTGGCTTGTTTATTAGTAATGTATAATTTAGCTATATATTAATCATACATAATAAATAATCCTGTCATATAAATTTTTATGACATTTAAAAAAATATTTAGATAAAAATGGGACAAATAATTACATAATATAGTAATAATTTAAGTACATTAATAAAAAAAATTACATTTTTGAATTTCAGAATGGTCAAAAAAGTGATTACTGGGTCAGAATGACTGCTTAAAGGGACAGTTCACCCAAAAAATAAAATTATGTCATTATATTAACTCCCCCTCAAGTTGTTCCAAACATGTATACATTTCTTTGTCATGTTGAACACATAGGAAGATACATTCCTACTATGGAAGTAAATGGTGCCCCCAAAGCAGCCTGGGTACAAACTTTATTCAAAATATCTTTTTATAAGTTGTTCCAAGCCTGTATGAGTTTCTTTGTTCTGCTGAACACAAAATAATATACTTGGAAGAATGTTTGTAACCAAGCAGACAGAGCAACCATTGACAACCATAGTAGGGAAAAAAAATACTTTGGTAGTCAATGGTTGCTCTATCTGCTTTGTTACAAAAAATCTTCAAAATATCTTCTTTTGTGTTCAGCAGAACAAAGAAACTTGAGGGTGAGTAAATGATGACAGAATTTTCATTTTTGGGTGAACTATCCCTTTAATAGCGAGAATTGAACCCTAAAATAAAGTGTTACCTAAAAGGATGCTATTTGTACGTTTTTCAGTAAGAATCTCGTAATTGTCATTTAACTATTAACATGATCCCAAATCAAAGTATAAACCAGACGTGAAAATGTAAATCCTTGATATTTTACATTTCTACTGTCACCTCAAGAGGATGGGCCTTATGCATAATTTAATTCCTGTAGTTCATTTTTAATTGGCTAAACTGCTGTGTTACAACTCAAATCATGTGACAACACTCCCTATGCAGTAAATGTGGTTAGATGTTAAGAGACATGGAAATGCTTAAATGCTTTTTGGGCAGATTACACAGATAGGGAAATGCATGCAGCTATCTTACAGGTATTGTCTAATATGTATCTAGACATTAGACCCACACAGATTCGCACATATTATGCATTCCTCTCTATGAATTTACACTTGAGTGTGTGAAAGTAGATTTGTTTCTATGGGCTGATATAGTGTGTTACCTATCTAAGCATGCTCATCATCTTCATGCGTTTGCCCAGCAAACAGCAGACTCTTCTCTCCAGATGATCTACAACTTCCTGCCAGTGTGTGTTATGATGATGTGCTGATTGTAATCGTGGTGTGTGTCTCCTCATTACAGAGTCTCATGATGATGGGTTAATGAGGCTTGCCTGTTTACCTTACTGTCACTTCCTATTGGCTGGCTCAGGGGGCTAATTACACTCCCAGTACTATAGGGGGGGCCCTAAATTACCTTAAGCACTGCTATTACAGCGTAAATCTGTTAGACCGGGTATGCAGACAGTCTGCATACATGTTTTTTTGTGTCTGTGTAAGTTCATATATTCAAATTAATACATTAAACAAATTAATACATTAAATGAAATATTGGCTGTGAAATCGATGGCACAATTTTTACATATTTTCTGAGAGTGGCACTTACCTGTGTAAAACTCTCAGCGTGATGGGTTTTTGTTTTTTTTGTTTTTTTATTGCTATGTGGTTACTTTTGTGAGCGGATGTTAAATTGTTCTTCATAAGCCCAAGACAAAAAAGGTTTCAGTGTAAATCTGCAAAGTTATTTTAGCATGACATGTAAGTCTTTTTGGTGGAAAATAAGTATTTTAAAAAGTAATTGCTCACCTCTCCTTAATAAGTTGCACAATTTTTCATGTTCGTACCACAAGTACGTTATGTAAAAATATTAATAGTGATGCTTTAGCAAACACCACTAATAATTTGAGTTTGAAAAAAATTGGAAAATAAATGTAATTATTCTGTCTATAATTAGTCAGTCTGTATGAAAGGCAAATGCTGTGTCATGCCACTCATGATGCCTACGTTGTTTTGTAGGCCTTTTCTTTTCTGATTGGTCTAATTTCCATCACACCTGGACTGAGCAGCTCTCAGAGGTGGATTGGAATGGAAGATAGATTGTTATAGAATGATAAGTGTGGAGAAAAAAAAAATTAACATTCTCTCTGCATATACGAAAAACTCATATCCTGAGACCAGACCTTTCATTTCTCTCTCTTATTCCTTCACCCACACCATTACCACCTCTGACATTTAAAAGTGTGATGTATATGATGTCCATCTTTGTACTTTGCCAACTCAGAGAAAATTACCTTTCACTGAGGGTTTCACAACACTTAAAAGTGTCTAACATAAATTTAGCAAAGATTTTACATAATTTTTTTATTACGCAGCGCTCTGGAATACTTGATTCTGATTGGTCAATTGTGATCGCCATCTATGGCATCCGAAGATTCTGATTGGCTGTCAATGTTTATTGTTCCTCAGCTGAACAAAAAAAATCTGAAAGCGATTCCAATGATATTACTCTGTGCCATTATGTTTATATGTGTATGGCAAGCCGTTTTAACATTTAAGCCTTAAATGTACTAGTATCTATTTTCATGCCACTAGTACTTTTTTATTTTTTTGATAGTATCTATTCCATTAAGTACTAGTACTTATTTATTAGCTACTAGTGCTTATTCTTTAGGTACTAGTGCCTGTTCTTTAGATAGACACTAGTACTTATTCATTAGATACTAGTACTTATTAGATATACTAGTTTATTAGATATACTAGTACTTAATAGATACTAGTATCTAAAAAAAATAAGTACTAGTAGCATGAAAATAGATGCTAGTTCGTTTTAAGGAGTAAATGTTAAAACGGCTTGTCATAATAGGTGTGGTGGTGACTCTTCTATTCTTTTACAATTCGAATGATTTTTAAAACTATATCTTTATCCAGTGTTGAGAAGGCTACATTGGAAATGTAATAGATTACAGATTACAAGTTACCCTATTTAAAATGTAATGAGTAGTGCACAAATTTAAATTACTTTATTAAAGTAATGCAACTGCACATCAAAAACAGGCAAAGCAACAAATAAATATTATTCAAAATATCCTAGCTTTTTACAGAAAATATTCAGATGTAACCCCCTTTTGTAATCATTAAAATTTTCATAAGTAACTGTAATCTAATAACATATTTTTTTTTCTCAGTAACTGTGACTGATTACATTTACATTTATTTTGTAATTAAATAACGTAATCTAGTTACATGTAACTAATTACTCCCCAACACTGTCTGTATCGTTATCATTATAGTTACCGTCCTTGTTGTGAATGGGCTTTTAGTCTTGTGGGTAGGCTGATGGTTTTATATTTTTATGAGCAGTTTTAAGATAATACACGGGTAAACTATAAAATAACTAGCCCTTTAATAATTATAAAATAATCAACTCAGTTTTTCATTTCCATATATTTATTTATTTGGTAAGTAGCCATATAATTATTAGAGCGATATCATCTAGACATATCATCTTGTATCACCCCGAAGGGGGTTATTTTATGATAATGACAGTTTGACTGTTTATTATCCCTCACATAATACAGTGCAGGTGTTTTGGCTAAGATCGGGATTTTATTTTATACAGTATTTCATCTTAAGAAAGAAAGAAAAAAAAGGTCCATCACTCTCTCAGCCTCAAATTGACGATCATTGTGAAGATAATGTCCAAAGAACATTGTTCTACACAGGCAGCAACCCTGATAAGACAACTAGGAGCAGAGAGGGAGAGAAAAAGATCAGGGAATTAGCATAGATATTCGAATGTGTCAAATGCGCATTTAATTTAAGGTCACTGCAGTTTCCCCCATTCAAGCATTTGGTTGAAATACATATTATGTTATGTTGCTGGCTATTCTTAAACCACTCTTGCCATGACAAACTTATTGTCTATGAGCACTAGAAAATTATTTTGAAGAGACATTAGTAAATCGACCTGAAGCGAACTGAATTGTTTTGTTTTGTTGTATAAGAGCAATACGTTTCATTTCTGCTTTTGTACACGTCTGAAGGAGATAATTATGTACCTTTTTAGCGATAATGCATTTGCAGTCTTTGGAAACCAGTATCCCAGTATTCATCATGCTTTCTGATCTTTAATCACCTAAACGAAGTTTGATTTTGTGATTTGTCCATCATAATTGCTCTTTTTATGTATATCTTGCTCTTGTTTTGCAATATGATTATTGGTGCCTGGATAGGTACGCTGTTGGCTGACTGAGTCAGTGTGCAGAGACCTTGATCACGTCCATATCTGTGAGAGACAGGCACACAAAAGAGGTTAACATTCACGTATGTTCATATATGAGCAAGAGAAGGCATACGTGGTTAGAGACGTGGTTTGTGTATGTGTGTGTGTGTGTGTGTGTGTGTGTGTGTGCGCCATCTGCCATCTGCAGCGCTCCAGACCCTTTACCCCCTATCATCCACTAGTGAGTGTGAAGCATACAAACCTGGGAAACTGAGAGAAAGAGACAAAGAAGCTGAGAAATAGGAGCATTTGTAGCAATTAGTAACCAAGTATGTCTTGGTGGTCCTTTCTTCTCTCTTTCCTGCTTCAGTTAGAAGAACCGCTGTTCAGAGAGAAGCTCCGAATCACAGATACTGGTGTTTTTTTTTCTGCCTGTCCCAATTCAGTGTTTTGGCAATAACATTTTTCTGACTCTCTGCCCACATCTCAACTCCCACCCTCTCTCTCTCTCTCTCTCTCTCTCTCTCTCTCTCTCTCTCTCTCTCTCTCTCTCTCTCTCTCTCTCTCTCTCTCTCTCTCTCTCTCTCACCCTCTCTCTCACCCTCTCTCTCACCAGCACAACTTCCCATCAGAATCAGTCAGTATTGTAAATGCCAAGCTCTCTGTGGTTTTACTGGTTAATCTGATATATAGTTGTAAAAAAATTTTAAAAATTTTATTTAAGGGTGTCGAGGTAAAAGCAGGACAGAATCTATATGAACAGAATTCAGTAGAAAACATTTCAGGTTATGGATCTAACCCTGGTTCCGTGAGAGGGACAAGACGCTGCATCTTGATGTGATGACACTTTGGCATCGCCCCCAGCCTGACCTGTGCCTGAAGCACGTGTGCAAACACGCCAATTTGAATTGGTCGCAGTTGAGGATGACGTCCCTTGGCATGTCGGCATGCGCCCATAAACTACGTCATCAGCTCCAGGTTGTCTGAAGTAGGACGCAGTAGGCATGCCTGGAGTATGGCAGTATGGCAGAGTTATATTCATAACGCAAGACGTTCCCTTCAAGGGAACTCAAAGCTGTGTCATGATATCATATACCGACTACGCCATACGACACCATGCTGCTATGTTGCGCCATCTAAGTTAGCTAGTCCGTAGTTGTCAGTCGTATAATGTATGTGAATGGTAACAAAATCTATGAGAGTAAAAAACATGCACAGACAAATCCAAATTAAACCCTGCGGGTTCACATGCATTATAGACTGACAGACTGCAACGGTTGGAGTTAAAAATTCTTCATTTGTGTTCTACTGAAGAAACAAAGTCACCTATATCTTGGATGCCCTGGGGGTAAGCAGATAACATCAAATTTTCATTTTTGGGTGAACTATCCCTTTAAATGAGAAGTGCGGAAACACTCTGTGGTGACCACCAACCTTTCACTAAAACTCTCACCCCGACCAGAGCAGATTCAGTCAAAAATTAGGGAATGCGGTCCGGCGATGTGACTCATTTATCTGCAGAATAAGTGACACACTAATAAGCAGACCATCACCACAGTACGTGAGTCGGACTGAAGCTATAGCTGACTCACATATGGGAGTAGTCAGCACTCATTTATGTGTCAGGCTTGTATCACAACTTGTATCAAAACAGGGCGGGGGCTGAACGCAGCACCGCTACACTGTCAGACACAGCCCATCACACTGAATGACAGGGAGGAGAGAGGAACATATTCCTCCTTCACTCAGGTGTGGTCATGGGAACACACAACAGCATGAGAGCGACATCAGAAAAAGTATTTCCTCTATCAACCTCCCATGTCACTGCAACAATGTGCGTGAAAATAAGTTTGTTTCATGAATTTCACAGAGTCTCTCTATAATCACGACCAAACTCAAAAACAAAATTTCCCCCCTTTCTAAAATTTGTTTTAATAGCGGGATGTATCTGCCCAGAATTAACCACGCACATACTAATGTAGTTTCCCAGCTCCAGGGGAGCAAAGCTTTCCACCCTAGTCTGAGTAGAGGGCTACTCAAGTGTAACCAAAAATATTTTTGGTTAGAAAAACATTTATTATATGAAACCACAAATATAATTTGGAATATCAACCTCTTGTACCCCAACACCCTCGCTAACACGAAAGCAGTGAGGGAGGAAAGGGGCGAGGGGAGGGAGAGAGACAAGCCAAAATGCAATTAGGGATTGGGGCAGAGTAGGCAGAACAGAAGCCTTCCATGAGGACACCGCTTCCGGTGAGAGGTAGCTGGCCAATGCCTCCTCTACCGGGGGCATCCTCGCCGAAAAGACACGAGCGGAATATGGATTTCCCTGGGAGAAAGGAAAGGCTCACAGGCTTGGGACATTTAGGAACCAGGAGGAACTGCTCATCTAGCCTGCCAGGACCAGGCTCCTCCTCCTCAACAGACCACTCCAGCTTGAGTCTGGCTGTGGCGTGGATCAAAGCATTTACCAGCTCATGATCAGCGGGAGTAAGGGAGGAGCCGGGCCCAATACCAATACCCTGTTCTCAGCAGGTTTGGAAGAATCTGCCGAGTGTGCTTCCTGATCCTGCCTGAGGATCTGTGAGCTCGGGAGGGAGGCAGAAGAAAGGGAAAGTTCCATCAACAAGCCCCACAAATGCAGGCGCTGCACATACGCCAAGTGACGTCATCCTCTACCGTGGCCAATTTAAATTGATGTGTTTGCACACATGCTTCAGGCACCAGTCATGCTGGAGGCGTTCCCAAAGTGTCATGACATTATGACGCAGCATCTTGTTCCCTCTAAGGGAACTCAGACTTCCACGGTCCGATTGCACAAGCTGTGAATAAATTATAAATTTGCCTGGTTGGAAATTAAATGAGCGCTAAGCTACAACTTATTAAATATTTGAGCGTTGCACTATTAAACTCATTTTAATTGTAACGCTACTTATAATGTAAACATTTATGGAAGCCTTCAACCAGGAGTGATGAACTCTTTCCTATGTGTGTCACCTGATGTCTCTTGTTCATGCAGGGTTTCATAAAAATAAAATACTAATACTATTGCGAGATGTTTTGACTTTTATTAATTCCTAGTTTATGAATTCTTGATATCAACAATTACATTTTCACCAGTTAAAATGCTAATTCTTGATATCAACAATTGATATCAAATCAGAAATGCTGATTGTTGATATCAGGAATTGAATTCTTGATATCAACAGCTGAATTTGAATGGCAGCCTATGGGGACATTTCACTAGTGAAAATAAAATTACAGAGATCAAGAATTAGCATTTTAACTAGTGGAAATGTAATTCTTGATATAAAAAATGTCCATTGTTTTAGAAATCCAAATTCTAAAAACATATTTTTTTTATTGCTTATCTTTATTTCTTTATCTTAGACATAGTTTCTGAAAATGTATCAGAACAGTTTAATAAAAAATATATTATTAATATAAATGATATAACTAAAGATAAACTGACAAGTACAACTGATATTTCATATTCTGCTACTACATATTACTTTATGGAGTGTTTATGACCTAAGTTGCCTTTTGCCTTAATGGGATGGTTCATCCAAAAATGAAAATTCTGTCATCATTTACTCACCCTCACGTCAATCCTACCTTTTATGGCTTTCTTCTGATTTTCATTTTTGGGGGAACTATCTCTTTAAGAACAAATGGCACAATCCAATTAAATTAACTGAGTTAGTCACAAACTAAATTTCATCTCATTAAGACCTTGCGTACAGCTCATGCAACCCTACCCAGGTCATTTAAATCAGCCTCTGACAAGAGGCACTTTCATTGAACTATAACTGGATATGTCTTCAAAATTTAATGATGTTTTAATAAGGTAGAAGCAAGAAGCAGACAAAAAATTAGTATATGCACAGTAGTGTTTTAAATTTCCCAGGCCAGCCCTGGACTGGTGTACAGAATGGCCCTGAATTGGTAAGGGACCCTTTAATAAACATAATATGTGAAGTGAGAATTAAAGGGATAGTTCACCCAAAAATGAAAATTAGCCCATGATTTACTCACCCTCAAGTCATCCTAGATGTATATGACATTCTTCTTTCAGACGAATACAATCGGAGTTATATTAAAAAAGTCCTGCCTCTTCCAAGCTTTATAATGGCAGCGACTGTTGCTCTGTTTTTGAAGTCCATAAAACATTCATCTATCCGTCAAATAACGTGCTCTACACGGCTCTGGGGGCGTAATAAAGACCTTCTGAAGCAAATCGATGTGTTTGTGTAAGAAAAATATCCATATTTAAAACTTTATCAAGTAAAGTTCCAGCAGATCGCCTTCCATGGAAAAATGTTGAAAGTGCCTTCTCGCAATCCAAGATGCGTACGCGACGTCTGACGAGCATACCTGGTAACGCCACTTTCAACACTTTTTCCATAAATTGAATACGTTTGGCCGAAACTTTTCTGTATAAAGTTTTCAATATGGATATTTTTCTTTCACAAACGCATCGATTCGCTTCAGAAGGCCTTTATTAACCCTCCGGATCCGTGTGAAGCATGTTCTTTGACGGACAGATTCATTTTTTATGGACTTCAAAAACAGAGCAAAAATCACTGCCATTATAAAGCTAGGATTAGCCAGGACTTTTGTAATATAATTCTGATTTTATTGCCTGAAAGAAGAATGTCATATACACCTATGACTTGAGGGTGAGTAAATCATGGGCTAATTTTCATTTTTGGGTGAACTATCCCTTTAATTCGCCACTCATTTTTTTTCTTCTTTCTTCAATATCACTGTGAAAAACAGGAATTGAGCTTTTTTTGTATGATGTAATTCTCCCCATACATATTTACACTGTTTGTGCACTTCAGGGCGTGCTGGAGTAACGTGTTTAGTGTGTTAAATGAGAATGCAAATGGTTTTAACGCTGGTTTTGTTTGAGCTTGATTGTTGTTGAAAATGGTAATGAAATTCATGTCCTTTATTTTTAACAGTGTGAGCAATAACTAAAAACACACCTAGGAAAGGTCTCATTTTTAGAATAGTCCTCCAGAGCAACTTCAAACTTGATAACCTTCTAAAGCACATAATCCGTGAAACTGTGAGGATCCCGCAATTCCCACCGGATTTGTTGCTTCTTTTTGGTCTTTCGTTAGTGCAACGACTCTACATGAATGATTTTCGCTATGTCTGTACTTTTCTCAAGTCCTCTGTCAGGGTTTGAAAAGTTGAGAGACAAACAAGCTCCAGACTCTCTTTATAGTCCTGTTCAGAGCTGAAGCCAGTACTCATAGTGCTGATAAAAGATCAGGATCTTTGTTACAAGTTTAGCTTAGACTAGTTGCATCAAACTTTTTTATAATCTTCTCTAAATTAATACGCTTCAGTGTTGACAGAGGAGATCATCAATGTAATAGCTCAAGCAGTAGAACATGGTGCTAGCAACGGCATGGTCATGGGTTTGATTCCCCAGGAGTGCATGAACTATAAATGTTTATATCTTTAATGCAATCCAAGTTGCTTTGGATAAAAGGGTGTTCTTTTATTCAAATGCATAATCGTAATCAGTATGCATATTTCGAACATGTGACCTCAGACTTAAAGCTGCCACAAGTTGAACCCTCTGAGGTCACTAGAGTCAGCTTTACTGAGAAGTCTTTATAGGGACTCATTTATTTGGCTTTACTGAAGAGTGAATCGGAAACATTGCTCTTGTATACGCTTTTATAAATTTGTTATGCACACTGTTGCTCAGCAAATATATATATATTTGAATTAAGAAGTTGACAGCACACTAATTATGATTAACTGAATATAACTATATTAGTTAAATGACGTAATGATTTTCTCAGTGAGTGTGTAAAATGTGATACTCAATAAATAATTGTATTGATGTACTGTATCTTAATCTTACTTTATGTTATGTTGGGATGTTTGGGATATGACTTTCTGTAATATCATTTTCAAAAATCAAAATGTTTTTGTTTAGTTTTTTTTTGTTCTAGAACCGTAATACATCTATAAATGTGTTCATTTTGAAGTGTGACTTCATGAGTGTTGGCGTTTCTCCATCCTCACTTAGTGGGCAGACGCAGCAGCACACAACGCTGAGTGTGTGAATGTGTGTATACAGAGGAGGTCACTTTACGGGTCTGTATTCAGGCCTTCATCAGACTGACATGTCCACTCAAGCGCAACATGTTTGCAAGGTCAGCAGTCACCAATGGGACTTCCATTTCTAACTCTTTCTCCCTGTGGACCCACACTGGTATTATACAGTTACTGAGGCACATAAACCAAGACACAGCCGCTAGACCAGGGCTAAATGTGTCCGCAGAGACTTTTCTCTTCTGGCTCTTTATATACCTGTTATATATACAGTCCTGTTCAACAATTTGGGGTCAGTAAGTTTCTTTTTTGAAAGAAAGAAAACAACTTTTATGCAGCAAGAATGCATTAAATTGGTCAAAAATTGTATACGTCACATTTTTGCTTGTTTGTTAAACTCATATACTCATCTATTAATTCACCAAACTATGTGCTCTCATTCTCTGTCACTATTTCTCTGTCTGTGAGTCATGACTGACTTCTATTTTCAGAACCATGGACAGCTCAATTGCTTCTGTGCGCAATCATGAAAACATCACATGCTGCAGACATTCTCCCATCGCGCAGATATTATCGGCATTCCGATTCACAGGGTTCCTAGTGCAGCTTTCACTGCTCCCTACACGATGAGCAGGGCATACGAAGTTCACTTTACTTTGCAGAATTCATTCACACTTAGATTGTGCTGATTAGGGGCTTTGAGGATGATTACATACTATGTGTGAATATTACCATACTTGCCATACTTGCATTTGATACAGTATATCATTATGTCAAGTATATTCTGCTAAAATGGGGGGTTAACAATATGCTTGTTTTAAAGGGATAGGTTACCCAAAAATGAAAATTCTGTCATCATTTACTCACCCTTAAGTTGTTCCAAACCTGCATGAATTTCTTTTCTCTGCTGAACACAAAATATTTTTTTGAAGGTAACCAAACAGTTTATGAACCCCATTGACTAAAAAACGAATTGACTTAAAAAAGTACTGTGGAAGTTAATGGGACCCATCAACTATTTGGTTAGCAACATTCTTAAAAATATCCTTAGTGTTCAGCAGAAGAAAAAAATTCATACACACTCTAAAAAATGCTGGGTTAAAAACAACCCAAATTGGGTTGAAAATGGACTAACCCAGCAATTGGGTTGTTTTAAGCAAACATTTAACCCAACCGCTGGGTTAAAACGACCCAATTGCTGGGTTAGTCCATTTTCTACCCAACTTGGGTTGTTTTTAACCCACCATTTTTTAGAGTGCAGGTTTGGAACAACTTGAGTGTGAGTAAATGATGACAGAATTTTCATTTTTGGGTAAACTATCCCTTTAAATTACTGTTATATTATTTGCTGTTGTGGAACTGTACAGATTTCTCTAACCATGATGTTCTTCCGAACAGAGCTGATGAATATATTCTCTATTGCAATTCATATTGCTGACTCAAATGTCGAAAAGCAAATTTGCTTAAATTCTTTGATGCTTAGTACTATGCCAGCTTGCACCCTCATTTCTGGGTGAAAAAAAAGAGTCAAAGTCTAGGTAACTAGAAAACCAAAGACATGCATTTCAAAACCTAGGAGTGAACATGTATTCTAGTGCCAGAATAGTTTTACTTAATATTTTACTGCAGAATGTAACATTTAGGTTTCCCGTTGAGCTAAATGTCTTACAAGACATATAATGAATTAGCAGACTTTTATTTCCTTTCGAACCCTAATGTTCCCTTTAAATTTTGATGAAATAATCTTGGTAATGGAGAAGGCCAGAGTTAATAGAATCCTACTGAAGATTTTATATTCACAGTAAGGGGAGGACTGACGCTGACATTTTATGATTCGTTTTCCATATCACTTTACTGTGCACTCCATGCAAAACTGTTCACCAGGATTAACAAGAACCTTGTTTTACTGATTTTGCACATTTCCTCTGTCAGTGGCCAGCCCCTCAATAAGCTGCTCTTTGTGCGATCTCTAAATCTGATCTATTCCACGATTCAGCATTAGTGGATTAGTAATGATGCATCGCCCAATGGGCTTCCCTCTCACATGTGATTGGGTCAGGGGATAAGGAATCAGGTCAACTCATGTCTGTTTTCTTTACTTAAGCATTTCCCGCAAATCTCAACAGCTTTTCTATATCAGGGTAAATGTTGATTTCCATGACAAAGGTGGACTTGAGAGCCTTGGAGTAGTTTTTTCCCTCACACACACACACATTTCATATCTCTGCCTGACAAACAATCATAATGCTTTATGCTACTTGTGCAAGATGCATGCCTAATTTAAGTGAGTCATGTCACCCTGACACGTCTGTTGAATTTTTGTGTTTCCATGCACACATCAGTGATGATCAACCTTCATCCTTTTGACACTGAAAAGGCTTCTGACTAAAATGCCAGCTCTTTCACTGAGTATAATTTAGCTATATCGTAAAATAGTTTCTTTTGAATACAGTGCTTCTGAATGTATTGACCTTGTGTTTCAATGACTTACTCATAAAGAGAGCCGCTTGTTGAGTTCCCTATCCTGAATGAATCAGGGTATTTGAACAAATCAGCTGAATGAATCATTTACTGATTCACTCATAAAGACAGTCACTTTTTGCATGGCGTAACGATGCACCTGCAGAAAGAGTTACTTAAAAATTCTTACTAGTAACACACTGAGTACTACAGAGCCCCGCACATGACGTGCAAGAAAAAAAAGTAAACTGTGTGCACAATTTACTAATTCATTCCCTCGATTTATAAATCAGGCGCACAATTTACTATTTCGTTCCCTCGACTTGCTGAGCCGTCCACACAATTTACTAATTTGTTCCCTCAATTTATAAATCGTGCACACAATTTAGCAAATCGAGGGAACAAATTAGTAAATCATGCGCACGATTTAGCCTACTGTTTTTTCCTGCATGTCATGTGCGGGTCTCTGTAGACAACTGACAAGCTAAGCGAACTGCAAATCTGAGTGCTTGGACGCCAAATATTGTTTAATATTAAAGCGGTTAATAAACAGAACTGCATGCGTCTTGCGGAAGAACACTGCAGCCGGAGCTACTTCTCTCCGTTTATGTCTATGGCGAGTCACGCGGGGACTGTGCTCCTCCGCAGCGGTTCCTACCAGACCGGTCTGAAATAGTCCCAATATAAAGACTTATTATAAGTGTACCATAACAATTCAGGGTAAGACAAAAACTCGGAAATTGGAATTCATGGATTCATGTTGTACATTCTCATAATATATTTTTTGTAAATCTTGAACACAAAAAAAGTAACGGACAACAGCTTTAAATAACTTTGCCCAAACGAAATCTGGCCTGTTTGTTTATATATCTCTTTTTTTCTCTACCAAAAACTTTTTTTTACTGCTGGAACTGTAAATTCAATTTTCAAAAAAAAAAAAGACTTTCCTTTTTAATTGGTACATAGAGTCACACACCTCATTCTCTTCACCACCCGTTCACAGTCTGGACATCCTTCCTCACTCCCACATTTCCTCCCTGCATCACTTGATTAGGGCAGGCGAGTCGGCTCTGGGCATGCAGCCCTATTCAGGCTGGTAGAGGGAGACTGAGCGTTGAAAGGTGTTTATGAGCACATGCTGTCATGCTCTGCTGCTCACAGGGGTTGAATGGCAACAGTTGTGATGACTGTGCAAAATGGGATTATTGCAGTGTTGAGATTGTAACACACTGTGGTCCTAAACAATACAAATTCAGAAGGAGGGAGCGGGAGGAGGCATTGCACGGGCTGATATGGTAGGCGCTGTTGTTCAATGTGCACACTGGAATACATTGATCTGGCTTACCTTTGTTGAGGTTTATGGAGGATGAGGAAGCTTGTACAGCAGTTGTTTTTAGCGATGTTTCCAGATTGAAAGTATTTTCTGAAAGGACAGCATAAAAAGCCTTCAAGAAGCTTTAGATTGAAATGATGGTTTCTAAATGTAACAACTGTGTACAGTAGTCTAATTAGCAAGTATGGCCTGGTTATGTAAAGCTCATTAATTCCTAATGGATGGTTAGCGTAAGGTTTTAAAAACAGATGGCAGAAATGGACATGGAAGGGAGAGAAAGAGATTAAATGAGATGGAGGGAGATACGCACAGTTTCAGAGTTGAGTGAAATCATCAGGAAAGAGGGATGGAGGGTGGGAGAGAGAGAGAGGCGGCCTGTTCAAAGCAGTTCACGGCCTACTGACTCACTAACAGCGCCACATGACCACATGCATGGAGGCGTCAGAGCGCCTGGGGACAATGAAAGTGAAGGAAAGACTGAGTATAGCACTAGGACAAAGAAAGAGTGAAGTTTAATTTCCTTTGCAAATAGCAAAGTTAATACGTCAGAGTGAAAACCAACAGGGAATCTAACCAATCACTGTAAAAAAAAGACAAACAAAAAGGGCTATAGTTCTTGGGGAAATCTGCTATTAGCATTCCCATTCATCTCAAGAGCGACTGCCACCTTGACCCCTTGATTTCAAACCACTCAAACTGAAAACTTATTCAACTAAAATTCAACCAATATTTATTTATTGATTTAGAAAATCGAGTTGAAACACGTACAACTGAAGACTGAGTAGAAATGACAGAAATTATTGTGGCAAATTAAGTAGATGCTGAATAGGAGTATGAAGAATATGAATATATTTTTCTGTTTGATTTCAGCTGTGTACCAAGTAAATGAGTTTTATGTGGGTTGAACCTGTGATTCTCACTGGAGTTAGAGGCCAGTGTGCACTGTCACTCCACAGCTGTTGACATGAGTTTGAAAATGGATGGCAGTTTCCCAACTTTGCCCATGAGACATGTGCCACGTTTTATCACCTGCTCAAGGCTCAGGGAGAACCAGGGTGATTGTGACAGGCACTCAGCAGACTCGCCTCAACCTTTGTTTGTAGTTTTATTTTAGTTGTGTTTAGAGAACTTGAAAGTAAACAAGGATTTTTTTTATTTTGATCACATTCACATACTCAGTGTTGTCTGCTGCCGTGTCTGCCCACTAAGTGAGGATGCAGATATGTTAGGGTACTTGTAAAAAAAAGTATTTTGAATGACACATTATCAGATACTTTTCAGTAGACTCACTGTATCAAATAAAGTTTGCTTGATTAATACAAATTTTAAACTACCATTCAAAAGTGTGGGGTCAGTTTTTTTTAAAGAACCTATTTTATTCATCAAGGACATTACATTTATCAAAAGTGAAAGTAAAAACATTTATAATTTGACCAAAAAATATATTTCAAATTAAAGCTTTTTTTTTTTAGAACTTTATATTCATCAAAAAATCGTGAACATTGATAATACTAAATGTTTTTTGAGCATCAAGATTTCTGAATGATCATAATACTGAAGACTGGAGTAATAATGCTGAAAATTCAGCTTTGACATTACAGAATAATTTAAAATAAAAAGAAACTATTAAACATTTTTAAAATTGTAATATTTCAAATTCTTACTGTTTTTACTGTATTTTTATGAAAATAAACATAGCCGTGAACATAAGGATCTTGTCTCAAAAACATATTAATGACCCTAAAATTTATATCAGATATCTGGCTAATTTAGCTGTTTTGTATTGTATGGTTTACAATTAATGTCAGATATATTTAAAATGTTTAAGTAAATAGTCAAATTCAAGCTTGAACTGTATGACTTCTGAAAACTTGGATAGAGCATTAAGTTTCAAAGACCCAAAGGCACTGAATTCCAAGAAAGACCCAGGTAATAAAACAACTTCGGGCAAATTTCCTCATAAAACTTTGCATTATTGGTCTGTTCAGGGACATTTTGAGAGTTTAAAAGATAAGAGTTCTTGGTTGATTAAAACCACATGACGCTCCTTCTCATTGAAAATTTAAGAACAACCAGCATTCAATCACAAGTTTGACTGGTACATGGGAAGTTTGGCAGTGTGTCCAGCCATTTGATGCTTTGTCTGCACTTTGTATGAGGGAATGAGGACATCTACTAATAATCAGTTGTGTATAGATGTATTATGGTCTTTCTTGGAGTGTTGAAGACTCTTGACATGAGTTGGTAACACATCTTCATGGTGTCATGAAGCTGCTACACATTTCTCCGGCCAAGATGGTGGACCCATCTCCAAGCTTTATGTCATAAGCCCTTCTTTGAACAGTAGAATTTGACACAAATACTGTAAAAAGTACAGAATAGATACTCTGCAGTCAGGGTGAAATTTACATACTGGACTTCCAGCATATGGTGCAAGATCAAGCTGATCTGTTTCCTCATGGTTTAAATGATGGCGTGCTTGGCAGGGAATCCTGAAAGCTGTCTGTGCCCATACAGTAATCTGAACGGGCATCATTCTTTAATGCCAAAGAGGATGAATGGAATCATGAGGTCCCCATCTAAACATTGAGAATATCTGAGAGTCAGTTTTCCTCGCTTCACTTGCATGCCATGTGCTTCTGTTTATTCACTGGCCAGGATGTTGAGTCATCTGCACAGTGTAATCCAGAGCAATGATTTGCACACATGCAGGACACTTAAATTCATTGCACCATTTTCTCCATATATTTGAATATGGCCAATGTTAAATTAGGGATAATCATGACAGCTGTGCATTAAACAATTTAACGTGGAGGCAAAGAAGTGCCCAATGTGAAGCGTAGGGTGGTTGCCATTAAAATTGTTTAATGCACAACTACCCGTGGATTATTTCGCTTATACCATGGTCTTTTCCCCACATTGACAACTTAAAGCTGCTATTGATGTTTGCAGCGCAATATTTAACTGGAAGGGTAAAACTGGCGGCTATTTTCGTCAGTTACGACTCGTTAGATCTAGCAATCCGATTTTGAATCTGACACAGAGATATAGCAGTGCGTAAGAATACATATGAATTTATGAATTCTAGAATTTATTTGAATTAATTATCAAGAAAGAAAGAGAGATATGAGATATGCGTACTTGGGTCTGTTCATCCTCTCTCTCTCTCTCTCTCTCTCTCTCTCTCTCTCTCTCTCTCTCTCTCTCTCTCTCTCTCTCTCTCTCTCTCTCTCTCTCTATTAACAACGAAGCTGTGAGTTTAATTACTTAAAAAAAGTGTTGTAACCTCCTCGTTGCTGAGAAATATAATGTAGCAATTCAGTAGCGAAGCTATTTTATTTCTAAAAGTCCAGGGCTGCATTTCCCGATAACGTTGTCTCTTATCGCGCTACGAAGACTCTAAAGGTATAACTTAACTAAAGGTATACCATTTCTAGGCGTGTTCCCCGAACTATACCTTAGGAGGTTGCTTAAGGTACACCTTCTGAAGTGCGACTTTAGCAGGCGCTGTCCATGGTGGCGGTGCTGAATTAGTTTATTAATGGCTCAAAAATCGATTATTCACTCTATGCAGGGGCTGTTTAACTGCATTATGTGAGAAAGCAGTGTTCTTTATAATAGAAGCACTTCAGAAATAGTTGAAATTGCATTTATCAGGACTCGTGAGATCATATAAATATAATCCAAATTGCAAACTAAACCCAACCGTGGATATTGTAAATAATTTTGAAATGATTTTGCGAACCCGCAACCTCTCATGCCCAAACGTATCAACCCACTACACTGACAGTATGCCATTTATATTATCATAATATATTTTGCCATAGTCTTCATTTACTCCACAAGCAGAGTTGATTGCCCACATCACATTATTGGTAAATCACTAATTTCTGTTATTGGATGACCTACTCAATAAAGGCGCAACACGCGAAAGATAAATCAACAGCTACAGCGGAGAAAAAAGAAAGAAAGAGGAGAGCGCCAACAGCTGAATATCGGGGCTGAGCTCCGCCAGGTTTGTCTTGACAAGGTCGGACCAACAAGATCTAAAAGCTGCTGAATTCGCTGCCATGGCAGGTGAAATTAATTTTGATATGGTAGCCAGGGGACTAAAGTTTTCACAGATGAAATAATGCACATAGAAATGGCTCCGTGGACGGCGCCGTCTTTGATTTAAAACAATTTGCTGTATCGCTGCCATAGTTTGACCAAACTCCCCTCTACAATCATTCCTTTTAAATAGACTCCATAATGGTTTGCCAGCTGATATACCTTTGGATAATATAGACTAATTAAAAAGCGAACAGCCATCAGTGTAATGACAATAGTATTATTTGCCTGAAAACAATTCAATTAGCAGAATCATATTCGTAAAGACTGAGATGTAAAGAAACGGTGGTGGCCACTATCGGAATGAACTGTCAATAGTGATAAGGTATAGCTAAGAGTGGTCCAGACCAACCTTACGAACGAATGTCTTACAGAAGTATTCTTAACTAAGATTGTTTCGGGAAACACATATTAACGATAAGATTCACCTTAAGGTATAACTTAAGAACGACGTAGTGTTAAGAAGGTTTCGGGAAATCCAGCCCAGGGCAGCATTAATAAATTTTGGCACTCCTGAAGGTTTCTGTGTGTGCAGCGCGATCTCCGCTCTATGTGTGCGAGTGCTGTGTATGTGCCGTGTGTATGTGCCTTAAAATTGATTGAATTGTGATTCACCAGACTTAGAACTACCTGTGCATTAAACAGGTAAAGCTAGGTAACAGGTTTTATTGCACTCCTTCCAGCCAATCAGAATCAAGTATTCAGACAAACCATGGTATAATTCAATGTACACCGATCAGGCATAACATTATGACAGATTATTGTAATGCCCTACTGGGTGGTTGCCCTGCTCGCTTAATAAATAAACTGCAGATGGTCCAAAATGCAGCAGCTGGAGTTCTTACTAGAACCAGGAAGTATGACCATATTAGCCCAGTTCTGTCAACACTGCATTTGCTCCCTATTAAACATCATATACATTTTAAAATCTTGCTTATTACTTACAAAGCACTAAATGGCTTAGCTCCCCAGTACTTGAATCAGCTCTTAAAGGGATAGTTCACCCAAGTCATGACATTCTTTCAGATGAATAAAATCTGAGTTATATTACAAAAGTCCAGGCTAATCCAAGCATTAGAATTTGATTAGTTGCTCTGTTTTTGAAGAGCAACTATCGACTCGCTTCAGAAGGCCTTTATTAACACCCCAGAGCCGTGTGGAGCACGTTATTTGATGGGCAGATGCACTTTTTATGGACTTAAAAAACTATTGCAGCAATTCTAATGGATTAGCCTGGAATTTTGTAATATAACTCCGATTTTATTCGTCTGAAAGAAGAATGTTATATACACCTAGGATGACTTGAGGGTGAGTAAGTTATAAGGGCTAATTTTCATTTTTTGGTGAACTATCCCTTTAACGCATTATACTCTACGTCTATTGCGGTCTCAAAATTCTGGCTGGTGGTCGATCCTTTTCCTATTTAGCACCTAAACTTTTGAACAGTCTTCCTAGCACTGTTCGAGAAGCAGACACACTCTTAAATGATGTGCAAACTTCCCATAACACCTGAAGTGTACATGCCGCCACCGTTTTCATGGATTTGCCTTTTGGGGTTTGCGCAGGGATGATGATGGTATAGTTTCAAAACTATTTCAAACCTATTTCATGCATTTTTGCGTTCTCGGGCCAACAAGTGCTGTTGTGGTGCTGATGGGATCCGTGGCGCATTGGGGGTTTTCTGTTTTAGTTGAGGATGGTGTTGTTTAAGTGGCGCCAAATTAAATAACAAATTAGTTTTTACAACGCAAATTAATCAATCAAAAACTTACTTTAGATTTTCTTCTAAAACAAAAATGATTTCCTGTTATCACTGTAAAGCTGCTTTGAAGCAATCTGTGTTGTGAAAAGGGCTATATAAATGAAGGTGACTTGATTTGACTGACTGTAGATCTTAGTCAGGTAGACGCCATATTGAATTTAACGCAGATGAAAACGAGGCTGTGAGGGATAGACTCACATTCTTCACAATGGCACCCACTGTATGAATGTCCTAGATAATTTAATTTTCTCAACTGTTTTATGGAGTTTTTGTCTACTGAATGTTTTGGACGGAAAGACGTTTCGTCAGCTGAACAATCGGATTGTTGTTAAACAACAGTACAATCCACTAAACACACTGTACTTCTATCCCTCACAGCCTTGTTTTCATTCAATAAATTCAATATGGCGCTACCCTGGTCTATGGGGTCCAGTGGTCTATGGGGTCTATGGTCTATGGGGTCCAGTGTGATGCACCTCCTTGGGGTCAAAAAGGGAGTACATTCCTAGTGTCTTTCACTTTTCTCTCACTCACTCTGTTCTCATTGTTTTTCCGTACGTCTCCCCCTGCACCTTGTTATGTACCAGGAGACATTCAGGGTTAATTCTGCAGGTAGTTATAATGAGTCACCCTCAGAGCAGAAGGCAACAGATTGAGTCTAGGGTGCAAAACTGGATGAATAAACAATTACTATAAAAATTTGGCACATCGGCCTGTATATTGGAACAGTTTCAAATGTTATATGTGTATGTATGTTTATGTGTTTTTAAGACACCTGATGACTCGGGTGCTCCATTTCAGCACTCTCACTATCTCCTGCTTTCTCTCTCTTTCTTTTAAAACCTACTGCGAAAAAGCCACACAGGCCCATAATGACTGTATATATCAAACAGGCATAAACATGTTTTATTTTCAAAATAAACTTTATTTTATTACAGCTACAGCTATCTGGAATTACTTAATTCTCACTGCTCAGCACTGAGTTGTCAAAAATAATGATACTAAACTGAATACTTGACTGTTGTCCATGGCAACAAATAGATGCAATTTTCATGTATCTTGCATCACTTCCCAGTTCTTAAAGGGAAAGTTCACCCAAAAATGAGAATTACCCCATGATTTATTCACCCTCAAGCCATCCTAGGTGTATATGACATTCTTCTTTCAGACGAATATAACGGAATTATACAAAAAAAATATCCTTGCTCTTCCAAGCGTTATAATGGCAGTGAATGGCAGCCCAAATATCCATTATAAAAGTAATCCACACGGCTCTGGAGGGGTTAATAAAGGCCTTCTGAAGCGAATCGATGGGTTTTTCAAAACGCTTACGCTACGTCCGACGTCATTGTCGCGCCAGTTACGTTTTTTTTGTATGTTGAATACGGAATCCTAAGTACTAAGCTAAAGATTGCCAATGTGAAGCTATTCCTTGATTAAGCAGTTAAAGTTAAAATGAGGTAAACAGCAGTAACCTGGTCTAATCTGAGATAATTTAAGATTCCAAAGTGTTTGAAAAAAACATTTGCATTCAGAAAATAAAGCAGCTTGTAATTATATCAGATTTTACAAACCTTCAGTTGATGCTGCTGTTGGCCATCAGCAATTTGGATCCTGCTAAAATAGCTCTCAATGGAATTTTCTCTACAAAATTATTTTTAAATGAATATCACCCTAAATATTTAAATACATTTACAATGTTTCTTTTGGCCAAATGTGGAATGACAGGAAATTTGTCATTTATAGCTCATAGTATTTTACAATCATTGCCTCAGATGAATACTTCAGCATTGTGTGTCATTGCTGAATCATTTGCCGCAGCCTGCTGGTTTTTGTGTTTGTGAGCAGGGTGAACAAGTTAAAATAACATCTGTGTTGTATCTCGTTTAAATATACAGAGGGCACATCAATCCCTTTAACTGCAGCTACAAGCGATGCTAACAGGAGGCAGTAGTCATTAGCTGAAGTATGAACATAGTGACTTATTGCAATTTCGTTTTGTTCTGCTGAGAATTTGGACAATAATAGCCAATTAGCATTGGGTCTTCTGAGTCAGGAACTCTGTTCCTCATTTTACCAAGAAAGAGAAACTGATGAGAAGCTGTTCTGTGTGATCTACAAGCATTAGCCCCGTTTCACCTCAGTATTGAGTATTTATTTTGGCTCTAAAATTGACAGGTTATATGATTATAAGTATTGGGTGGTTTTGAATATTTAAAAGGATAGTCCACCCAAAAATGTTCCAAATCTGTATGGCTTTCTTTGTTCAGTCGAACATAAAAGAAGATGTTTTATAGATTTGTAGATAACCAAACAGTTTCAAATTCCACTTTTACTTTTTTTGTCCATTATATGGAAGTTAATGGGAACTGAGACTGTTCAAAATATATTCTGAACATTCTTCAAAATATCTTATTTTATGTTCCACCGAACAAAGAAAGTCATACAGGTTTGGAAGGATATGAGGGTGACAGAAATTACATTTTTGGGTGAAATATCCCTTTAATTGTGCTAATTTCTCCTATTTTTGCATTTAGATTACCTTAGACTATCATCTAATGCTCAATTACAATTAATATTAAGATAACAATTTAATAACACTGTTAAATGCAATCTTTAGCAAATCTCAAAATAAATATCCATTGTCGTAGTACTGAACACTCTAATTTCGTATAGTGTTAAATACGATGCATTTTATTTTAAATAGATTTTTTAGACAAAATAGAATACAATTTTTAATATCGGCCATAACATGAAAATAATTATCAGCTCATCATTGCATCCCTAGTTTAGAGTCTGGGTACCGTTCTGTGTAAATAAATTATCTTTGGGGCGTACATGTGATTCTCCTCATGTAAAAAGGAGGGAAAAAAAGAAAGAAAAAAGTTTGTAATAATTCTCAACCACCCACCCCCGGAAAAATATCCCATGTATTAACCTAGGAATTACATTGTTTTGTTAGTTTCCACAGTAGGTTCATTCAAAATTGAGCCAAAGCAGGAGCACATGAGTAACATTAAGACTCAACAGCCTTGTGTTTGAGACAGCAGAAGATGGTGTAATGATACTGATGCCTTGAGCAGACTGAGACCTTATCGATAGTCATTGATCTGAGATGGAAAAATGAGGCTGATTAGATTAATGACATAATTAATCTGAATAATGAGTTGCCTTCAAGGGAATTTGGACCTTCTGAGTATTTCAACCTGCAGGTCATGTTTCTTCTGAGACCTTTATAAAAGGTCCACATACACACTTAGGCCTCTATATCTCTCATCTAAGGGAGGATGTGTAAAATCACAACTTCAGGCTGACACAGAGCACAATGTCTAAATATTTGTATGAAGAGCTCTTTGATCTGTTCATCGTCCAGGCCAATAGCAATATCTGACATAGCACTGCAGATGAATTCTGTGTGGTCATTTTAATGCCAAGAACCTTTAAAGCACAGTGAGCTGTGGTTGAATTTATGCACTGCTGCTGAAAATTCAACATTTCACTCTCAAAAGTACATCCCTGAGGACTGAGAGAACAAAATGAAGAGCGCAACAGAAATTGAAGGGGGCCGCAGGGTACCAGACAGAAGTCAGAAACCAAAACAAAGTTCACACTGTTGGAAATAAACATACCTGTGCAACGGTCCGAGATTTGATTTGTCTGGAAATCGCAGTGCGACTGAAGTTATTTTGCTTGTGGCTAGCAGAGGGCCAAAATACAGATCAGGACTCAGACGAGAAGTCAAATCCCTGTAATAACAGACACCTTTTAGCACTGCAAAGGATTCTTAGAGCTCTTGCCTGGCTGTTATTGTCAACATTTTACCAAGTATATTATTGTTTTTTATGGAGACCTTGGCCAAGAGGCATCTGGCATGGTTTATTCACCGTGATGTGAGTGTCAGCGGCGGTATAGTGGGTGTACAGGTTGAATATGTGTGTGAAAGAAAGAGACCATGCTATGCTGTGCCAGTGCACATGTCTGCGCAGATAAATTCAGGGATTAGTGGGTTAGAGATGCACAGACTGACTGACAATCTCTCCTCCCTTCAGTGCCACTGTGAGACAACTGAGAACTCATTAGCTCACTACACTCACGGACCGAGAGTGAGAGAGAAAGAGTGAATTGAGACAGAAATGAACATGATGGCGTAGAAATAGAAAAGGCAAATATGGTGTATTAGCAGCAAGGCCGTGAGCGATTGAGGCAGAAAGAGTGAGGGAGGTTCAGGCCAAAAACAGAAAAGGCTAACGGTGAACAGCAGAGGCTGGAGGAAGAGGAGGTGTAGAAAAGAAGGACGAAGAAAGGAGCGAGAGAGACAGAGAAAGTGGCTGTTGCCAGGGACAACAGCATAATAGAGAGCGATCCTCCTACACAACCTCTGCCTTATTTTACTCCTCCTCCACTGTGGCTTGATTCTATCTCTCCCTCCGGTTACCTGCCTCAAGTCATGTCTGCCGTGGACCTTGTCAGAGTCAACAATGCTTTATTGGCGTCATTGTTAAAGGGACTGCTCACCTAAAATGTAACTCTGTCATTTTCTCATCATGTTGAATTTTTCGCTTTTGTTAAACACAAAACATGTTAGGCAGGATTATCGTGCTTCTCTTTTCCATACAATGAAAGGTAATGGGGACCAGTGCAAGTCAAGTTCCATAAAAAAAGGACTGTAAAGTATTGTAACAGAAGTTTATTCCTCTATTCTTGGCACCATACCTGTTGTGTATCGATATGCCATATTTGATTATGTACAAATGTGATGCGATTTGACAGCTTTCAAACAAAACCAAGATACCTTGTGAAAAACATGTACACTTTAGCATACTTTTAGAAAAGAGTACTTATTACGGAAATAATATACATTAAAAGAATATACTTTATACTGAACGTCTTGGTTACGTATGTAACCTTCATTCCCTGAAGGAGGGAACAGAGACGTTATGTCAACGTAATGCGACGTAACGTCGAACGTGACAGACTTAAAGGGAATGTTATATTTTCGGACACTTAAATGCATGTTAATTGCAAATAAATGAAAATGCACTACTATAGTTTAAATTTCTATTAAATGCAATTAGAACTTTAAAGGGCTTTTATATGTTATTTCATAATTATTGTCTATGAAATATGGTTAAAGTGTACTGCTGAATGTACTTTAAAGTTTCTATGATGCATTTAAATATATCTGTAAATATACAATTCTGTAATGATGATGTTGCAATTTAGTACATTTAAAATATATAAACTTGATCAAATAACACTACTGTTAAAATTACAATAAATACTTTGCATGTGCTTAAGACATCAAAATAAGTGTACATCTTTAATGCACAAAAAAGATCATAAAAATGTTACTTTAAAGTACATTTTAAAGTTGACATTATTACAAAGTGCACTTTTAAAAGGTTTACTTAAAGGGGCTATATGCGTTTTTCTGAAATTTAAACTCGCGACTGACACCTGTGGCCAAAAAACAGAACTGCTCTCATTTTCTGCTCGCTCTCGCAGCGGTGGTGACGTCACATCCGCAGACAGCGCGGGAAAAGACGACCCGCCAGAAAATAGGAAAAATAGGATACAGGCTTATAGGTGCACCCACTGTGAGCGGACAAGGTGTCAGTATGCTCATCAGGAGATGTTTGAGTCATAAATGGTAAAATAAAAAGGCTATTGTTACGTTTATTTTGGGGGAAAAGTTGCATATAGCCCTTTTAAGTGTGTTAAGAAATAGTCATGATAGTGTACTCTCATTAAGTGCACTTAAGTGCTTAGTGAAGGTGTAGACAACATAGGAAATAAATGAGTTCAAGTAAATTAATTATAGGGAAAATAAAAGGACAACGTAAAAAAGAGAAACAATTCTACAAGTAAATAAATGGGGAATTAATTTAAAAACAAAATATAGCTTGTATATATAAACTTATATATAAACCAATTAAGTGGCTTATCAGAGTATTGAATCTCCTTTAATACTCTGACTGGTATTGATTTTGATAATTATCTGTTAGTGTGGGTAAATCTGGAAACTGGAAAAGTGATTTATATTTTGTATTAAACAGAATAAAACTTAAAAACTTAAACAGGATGTGAATAAACATTATTTGAGTTAATGAACATAAAGGAGTGCTCAGATATACACACATAAATCTCTGTCTTTCTTTTCTCATTCCACATCCACCTCCGGTCTCTCTCCTCTGAATCTTTACATCTCTTCTGACTCCGCTCACGGTTGCCTGACTCATTGATTTGGGTGTGTGATTGATGGAAAGATCTGCCCCATCATTCGTCTCTCTCCCACCTTCCCTCTCTAATACCAATACCAGAACTTTTGCTTGTTAAATTACGGCATCTACCAGTCAGCCAATGCACTGATCTCCCCAGGCTCATTCCACAACACTTATCCCTCATTCTGTCTCTACAAAATATTCCAGTGCTCCTCTGTCTCTTATCTCTCTCGCCCTTCTGGAATGAGTCTGGAGATTTGATTTGTAACTGATGCTGTTACTTGGTTCTGTTTTATCAACACATTCTCACTCCCAACTCGACACATATTGACGCTTGGTCAGGACCCCTCTGCGTCTCTATTTAACGCAGGGTACCACTTTATATGTTTCGCAGTGCAGGGTTCTCTGTTGCTTTAAATGAGAAACCTTTGGCATCATACACAGACATTTTATCGTCAAAAGGAAATTAGATATATTGGGGTGTGACTTTCAATTTAATCAGCCAGCATATTTTTATTTACACTTTTTTATTTACACTATTTAGACATGTTAGAGCACGTACAGTGCATCCGGAAAGTATTCGCAACGCCTCACTTTTTCCAAATTTTGTTATGTTATAGCCTTATTCCAAAATGGATTCAATTAATTATTTTCCTCGAAATACTACTGTCACGTGCTGGAGAAAGCAGACGAAGGCGAGGATCTAGATGCAGGGTTTTTAATAAAATAACACATTGAACCAAATAACTCCAGGAATAAAGAAACAAAGGAACAAAAACCACTAGGACACACAAACTAGAAGCAACCATAACATGAATAACAACCCACAAACACCAGTAAGACACAAGCACTATATATACAAAGGGAAGACTAGCTTAACAAGATAACAAGAGGGAGTGGCTAAATTGGAAACACCTGGGAGAACTAATCAACATGAAAAGAACTACAAAACATGACACAAGACAGGAAATAACAAAAGTCCTCACAAGACAGGGAAACACAGGCTGGGATCATGACAACTACAAACAATACCCCATAATGAGAACGTGAAAGAAGTTTGTTGGAAACCTTTGCAAATAAAAAAATAAAAAAAACAATCGAAAAAAAATCACATGTACGTAAGTATTCACAGCCTTTGCCCAATACTTTGTTGAAGCACATTTGGCACCAATTACAGCCCTTTGAGTATGATGCTACAAGCTTGGCACACCTATTTTTGGACAGTTTCTCCCATTCTTCTTTGCAGGACCTCTCAAGCTCCATTAGGTTGGATGGGGAGCATCTGCGCACAGCCATTTTCAGATCTTTCCAGAGATGTTCAATTGGGTTCAAGTCTGGGCTCTGGATGGGCCACTCAAGGACATTCACAGAGCTGTCCCCCAGCCACTCCTTTGTTATCTTGGCTGTGTGCTTAGGGACATTGTACTGTTGGAAGATGAACCTTCACCTGAGGTCCAGAGTGCTCTGGAGCAGGTTTTCGTCAAGGATGTCTCTGTACATTGCTGCATTCATCTTTCCCTCGATCCTGACTAGTCTCTCAGTTTCTGCCGCTGAAAATCATCCCCACAGCATGATGCTGCCACCACCACGCTTCACTGTAGGGATGGTATTGGCCAGGTGATGAGCGGTGCCTAGATTCCTCCAGATATGACGCTTGTAATTCAGTCCAAAGCGTTCAATCTTTGTTTCATCAGACCAGAGAATTTTGTTTCTCATGGTCTGAGAGTCCTTCAGGTGCCTTTTGTCAAACTCCAGATGGGCTGTCATGTGCCTTTTACTGAGGAGTGGCTTCCGTCTGGCCACTCTTCCATACAGGCCTGATTGGTGGAGTGCTGCAGAGATGGTTGTTCTTCTGGAATGTTTTCCTCACAGAGAAACGCTGGAGCTCTGTCAGAGTGACCATCGGTTTCTTGTTCACCTCCCTGACTAAGGACCTTCTCCCCCGATCGCTCAGTTTGGCCGGGCGGCCAGCTCTAGGAAGAGTCCTGGTGGTTCCAAACTTCTTCCATTTAAGGATGATGGAGGCCACTGTGCCCCAAAGGTCCTTAAATGCTGCCGAAATTTTTCTGTACCCTTCCCCTGATCTGTACCTCGATACAATCCTGTTTTGGAGGTCTACAGACAATTCCTTGGACTTCATGGCTTGGTTTGTGCTCTGACATGCACTGTTAACTGTGGAACCTCATATAGACAGGTGTGTGCCTTTCCAAATCATGTCCGATCAACTGAATTTACCACAGGTGGACTCCAATCAAGTTGTAGAAACATCTCAAGGATGATCAGTGGAAACAGGATGCACCTGAGCTCAATTCTGAGTGTCATGGCAAAGGCTGTGAATACTTATGTATATGTGATTTTTTTATTCAATACATTTGCAAATATTTCAAACAAACTTCTTTCGCATTCTCATTATGGGGTATTGTTTGTAGAATTTTGAGGAAAATAATGAATTTAATCCATTTTGGAATAAGTCTGTAACATAATAGAATGTGGAAAAAGTGAAGCGCTGTGAAAAGTTTCCAGATGCACTGTAACCCAACCATCCCTACACCTGCCCCTTTGTGTATTATATAATATAAAAGATATGACTACAGTCACAATTTATTAAAAAAATACAAATATTCCAAGGCCAAACGATTGATTTGTGTGAGGAACAGACACAAAAGAGATCAGCGATCACATCTCCATCCGCCCGAAAAAAGCTTTGATTAAGAAATGTCATTGGCTCTTATGTGTCTTGTGTGGTTTTTGCATCATTCTAATGTTCGAGTGTATCTTTTGAATGAGATATGACTGTGTGTTCACAGCACAGGGTCATTTTCAGCGATTAAGCAATTTTCACTTTATTCTTCAAATACAATTACTTTATGAACTATGACTTGGAATGCAACAAGTTGTTTGTAATACTGAAATAAATGTCTTTGGCTACTTTTATTTGCCTGTTATGTGTTTTGTATTGTTGAGAAGTAGGTTTAGGAGGGGTGGGTCTAGGTGCTCCAAAATATCTATAAAAGTATAAATTATTATAAAAATATGTTCTCCTTTTAAAAATGCAAAGAATTAAATGCACCTTTGGCAAACATGGAGTACATCATGGATTAGCATGCACATCAAAAAATATCACTAAAGTAGAACCCTGTGCATTAAGAAGTGACTCAGAGGGGTCCTGACCAAGTTGGGAGTGAGAATATGTTGGTTTTATACCACATTTTATTGTTTTTAAGGTCTTTTTCAAGTACTCAGAGCAAGAACCCCCTGCTATATATAGTATACAACGTAGTTTTGGTTTTTAAGCCTAAAATAGCATGCATAGGCCTATAGTTTAATTTATATGTATTTACACACTTTGTTGATGCGTACATTGCAAAGCAATTAAAATAATTAGTAACGTTGTTAGTCATAAATTGTTATTAGAAACGTGCTGACTGAGTCATATAACTGTCCTTACCTTTTCATTTTGCTAAACAAATTTTTACGTGGTAGGGACACATTAAAACATTATCCTTTTAAAGTTAACTTCATTAATTATATATATATATATATATATATATATATATATATATATATATATATATATATATATATATATATATATATAACATTTTCTAACATAATTTTTGTTTTGATTAAATAATAATTGTTTGACCCCCTGTTGAAGACCCTTGGTCTAGTTCAAAGTACAAAATAAAAAAGTGATCAAATCTGGCTTCAGTTTCTCCCTTTAATTCCATGCTCCCCATACTCTTTCATCGTTCCAGCTTTGCCTGTCAGCAGCTCCTTTCTTTCTTTTTTTCCCTCGCTGTCTTTCTCTGATGTCTCTGCCTGATGCACTAAGTGACGGACTATGCCAAGTCTGCCACCTTATTTAGATTCAGGCTAATTAAGAAAGCCAAGTGGGTTTTGCAGCACTGCAAACAACATTATTCAGAAGTTGTGCCAACTCTTTAACTGTCTCTCCCTCTCCCATCATCTCTTATCTACAGCTCAGAGCTCAGCCCTTTCCCTGCGACAAGTGCATTTCAACCAAGGCATCAGGACCACTTATGCTCGGCGTCTGCAGCCACAGACCTGGTACGACGATCACACTTGATCTGCTGCACAAGAGGAAGACACTGCCACAGTCTCATCTGAGATAAACTGTGTAGCGTCAAAGGAGAGAAAGCAGGTGAGAACTGTCATAGTCACACTATAGTGGTACCGTTTTAGGCCCTTTTTTGTGTATTGATTGTTTAACAGGCTCCAGACAAACGTGTGAAATGGTGCATCTGAAATGGAAATACATTGCAAAAGCATTTGTTCCATCCATTTTTCAACAAGCGTCAGACCTGCCTCAGGCTGACAGGCACTGTGGTATGTGTTTTTGTAAATGATGATGGACCTGTCATGTCATTTCCACTCTCCTACTCACACACACACACACACTTGGTATTTAGAGAGATATCTGCCCTCTTCTGTTTTCAAATACAGGGACACAAGACAGAAAAGTATTCTCATTTAGCCCAGTCTAGGAAATATACAGTGGCTTTAACAGTCCCACAGATGATTTCTGCTCTCTTTAAAGGGGTCATGAATTGAGAAATCATCCTTGATCTTTTGACATATAAGAGGTTATTGTACTATAAAAATATCCTGTAAGTTTTAGAACTCAGAACCAAGCTCAGAAAACGACTCATTTCAGATTTTGTCGAAAGACTGCCAATGCAGAAGAAGATCAACCCCTACTTCTACATCATTGCCTTTTTAGCCCCTCCCATCGATTTGCATGTCATGTAGTAGTAAATACAAGAGAGGTGCAAACACAGGATTATTCCAGCAACATCTTCAAAATCAATATCTGATTGCTGACAGCATCAAGTGACAGTGACACTTTTTGTTTGCAAGTTTTACTGATCCTTCATATTCTTCATATTCTTTTGTTTTCTGTCTGGTAACTGTGAAACGACACTTCATCATTGTGTATTGAGACAATGATGAATACAAAGATTGTCACTGTAATAAAGGTGAATGGTACTCATTCGGTGAGAAAAAGTTTTCTGTAGGGGTGCACTAAAAATTTGGGCACCGGAAATAGGATCCTCAGGGACATGCACGAGGGTGGAGTTGATCCGGGGCTCTTAAATGAGCTACGTGCCGCCACCGACCTCGCTCTCCGGGCGACGAAGGTGACCGCACGCTCCCTGGGTCAAGTGATGTCCACAAATGTGGTCCAGGAGCGACATTTGTGGCTAAACCTGGCCGATATGCGGGACACCGAGCAAACACGCTTCCTCGATGCCCCCATATCCCAGGCTGGCCTCTTCGGTGGAGCGGTTGAAAACTTCGCCCAACAGTTTTCAACCGCCCAGAAGCAGACTGAGGCTCTAAAACATGTACTGCCCCGGCGGCCATCTGCTGTTTCCACCCAGCTGCCGGCACAGTCGCCTCAGCCTGCTCGCCGCCGAGGATGCCCTCCTAAGGCTCCCGCCCCTCCCACCCGGTCCAAGCAGCAGCCTTCACCCGGGCCGGGTCGCGGAGGAAGCCGTAGGAAGGCGTCCAAGTCCCCTCAGGCCGCCCCGCGCCCCGCTAAACGCCAGGCCAAGCGGCGCTCCTGAGACGGACGGCTCAGGGATGGGAAATTTTTTCGAGGAGATGGTAGCAGGACCACTCCTTCCCCCGGTGGAGGGCCGGGGGAGAATCCTTTGTTTAGCTGCTGGCCCCCGGGTCAGCAGCACCCTAATCTGGTCAAAGAAAGAATTAACACTCCCATCCCTGAGCCCCCAGAGATCGGTGATGTTAGTGCGCGCCACCCACGGGTCCCGCCACTCGCATCCCACTCTGTCGCCAGCCTCCTGGCAGAGCAGACCCCAGTGGAACGTGCGTCCTTCCCTGGTCTCCTCTGTCAGGACGCAGCAGTTAACCGCACCCCCACACCGGGACGCCCAACAGCCTCCCTTGTCCGGGTCGGTAACGCTGCATCGCTGCCCCACACCGGGTACGTTTGTAGTCCGAATGACCCCGCTGGTGCAGTTCCTGGGAGCCTGGCTTCAGATTCCAGGGCTGTCCCGCTGGGTCGCGAAGACAGTCAGGCGCGGCTACGCGATTCAGTTCGCGCAGGTTCCTCCCTGTTTCTGGGGAGTCCGCTTTACTATGGTCGGGGCCAATGCCCCTGTCTTGCGAGCGGAGGTTGCCACCCTACTGGCGAAGGGTGCGATCGAACCTGTCCCTCCAGCCGAGATGAAGTCCGGGTTTTACAGCCCCTACTTCATTGTACCCAAGAAGACCGGTGGGTTGAGACCAATCCTGGACCTGCGCATCTTGAACCGTTACCTTCACAAGTTTCCGTTCAAGATGTTGACAGCGAAACGCCTTTTCGAATGCGTTCGTCCCGGCGATTGGTTTGCAGCGATCGACCTGAAGGACGCCTACTTTCATGTCTCCATCCTACCACGACACAGACCGTTCCTACGGTTTGCTTTCGAGGGGCGGACATACCAGTACGCGGTCCTCCCATTCGGGCTATCTCTGTCCCCTCGTGTCTTTACGAAGATTGCCGAGGCAGCCCTTGCGCCCCTACGGCAGCACGGGGTTCGCATCCTGAACTACCTCGACGACTGGCTCATACTGAGTCACTCTCGAGAGCAGGTTTGCGAACACAGAGATCTGGTTCTCCACCACTTAGCCTGTCTGGGCCTTCGGGTCAACTGGGAGAAGAGCAAACTCTGCCCCGTGCAGAGGATCTCTTTTCTCGGTATGGAGATCGACTCGGTCGCCATGTGTGCGCAGCTTACGAGCGAGCGCGCGCAGTCTCTGCTGACTTGCCTCCGTCAAATCGAGAGCAAGAGTGCGGTTCCACTGAAACATTTTCAGAGGCTCCTGGGGCATATGGCATCTGCAGCCGCGGTAACGCCGCTCGGATTGCTACATATGAGACCGCTTCAGCACTGGCTTCGCGATCGAGTCCCGAGATGGGCATGGCGGTCTGGCACGCTCCGGGTCCAAATAACCCGGGCCTGCTTACAGACACTCACTCTGTGGTCGAACCTCAGTTTTCTACGGGCCGGCGTGTCCTTAGAACGAGTTTCCAGGCATGTTGTTGTATCAACGGATGCCTCCTCCACGGGCTGGGGTGCCATGTGCAATGGACAAGCAGCCGCGGGCTCCTGGACAGGACCCCAGCGCCTTCTGCATGTCAATTGCCTCGAGTTGCTGGCAGTACGGTTCGCCCTGCACCGCTTCCGAGCGTTGCTGAGGGGTCAACACGTACTTGTCCGGACAGACAACACGGCCACTGTAGCGTACATCAACCACCAGGGCGGTCTACGCTCCCGCCGTATGTCTCAACTCGCCCGCCATCTCGTTTTATGGAGTCAGAAGCACCTGAGGTCCCTTCGTGCTATCCACATCCCGGGAGACCTTAACCGTGCAGCCGACAAGCTCTCACGGATTCAGCCACTTCCTGGAGAATGGAGACTCCATCCCCAGACGGTCCAGCTGATTTGGGAACAGTTCGGCGACGCACAGGTAGATCTGTTTGCCTCCCACGACTCTTCCCACTGCAGCCTGTACGATTCCCTGACCGAGGGCACGCTCGGCACGGATGCACTGGCGCACAGCTGGCCCCAGGGCCTACGCTTATATGCGTTTCCCCCAGTGAGCCTTCTCGCACGGGTACTGTGCAAGATCAGGGAGGACAAGGAGCAGGTCATGTTGGTCACCCCGTATTGGCACGGCCAGACCTGGTTCTCAGAACTGCTACTCCTGGCGACAGCCCCTCCCTGGCCTATCCCTCTGAGACTGGACCTCCTCTCTCAGAGACGGGGCACCCTATGGCACCCGCGTCCAGCGCTCTGGAAGCTCCACGTGTGGCTTCTGGACGGGACGCGGCAGGTTTGAGTGGCCTGCCACCTACGGTGGCCGCCACCATCACTTCCGCTAGGGCAGAGTCTACACGACACCTCTATGCCTTGAAGTGGAACCTCTTCGTCACCTGGTGCTCTTCCCGCCAAGAAGACCCCTGGAATTGCCCGATCGGGTCCGTGCTTGAGTTTCTCCAAGAGGGGCTGGAGCGAAGGCTGTCTCCCTCCACCCTGAAAGTGTATGTGGCTGCAATATCTGCTCATCACGACCTCTTGGGAGACAAAAAGGTAAGTCAGCACGACCTGATCATCAGGTTCCTGAGGGGGGCGAGGAGACTGAATCCTCCTCGCTCTCCTCTCGTTCCCTCTTGGGACCTCTCAGTAGTCCTAAGTGCTCTGCAGAGGCCTCCCTTTGAGCCTTTGCGGTCGGTTGATATTAAGTTCCTGTCGATGAAGACGGCTCTGCTGACCGCATTGGCCTCTCTTAAGAGGGTCGGGGACCTGCAGGCTTTTTCAGTTGATGAAGCGTGCCTTGAGTTCGGGCCGGCTAACTCTCACGTGACCTTGAGACCCCGTCCTGGATATGTGCCCAAGGTTCCTACCACTCCCTTCAGAGATCAGGTAGTGAACCTGCAAGCGCTGCCTTTGGAGGAGGCAGACCCAGCCTTGGCATTGCTCTGTCCAGTACGCGCTCTCCGCGCCTATGTAGACATGACGCAGTGTTTCAGGACCTCAGACCAGCTCTTTGTCTGTTATGGTGGAGATCGGAAGGGAAGAGCTCACTCAAAGCAGAGGTTGTCTCACTGGATAGTGGACACCATTGTTTTGGCTTACCAGCAGCAAGGTCGACCATGTCCCCTTGGTGTGAGGGCACACTCCAACCGGAGTGTGGCCTCCTCTTGGGCTCTAGCGCATGGCGCCTCGCTAACAGACATCTGCAGAGCTGCAGGCTGGGCGACACCCAACACATTCGCCAGATTCTACAATCTCTGAGTGGAGCCAGTGTCCGACTATGTACTCGCCCCCCCGAGGGGCCGGTAATGGACTAGGCTCTAGGTGTCTTCGCTTGCTCGCCACTCCACTCCACGGACTGGATACGTGCGATATTCTCCTCAGGTGAGCTCCCCGAGAGCCCTGAGCTCCTCCAGCACTGTCGACGCCGACATCAGTTCAGTCTGCCCTTTCGAGCCCAGACCCGCATGTCCGGCCAGGTGCCACGTGTGCATGGTTCCCTCCGGCGACCCCCACACGAGTATTTCCACCGTAAGCCTCCTCAGTGAGCAGGTGTCTTTCCCTTGGCAAGCCCCTGCCACCCCTAGTGTTAAAAATCCACATTCGGCTGGTACCCTAGAGTTTCCCATATGCAGTCCATATGTGTACTCTCTAAGTCCTCCCCAAGGGTAGGCATCTTTGGTATTCCCTCACTGGGATATGCTTCCCAGTGTACCTTGGTAATCCTGTGATAAGTGGGAGTCCTACGGCCTTAAGTGGCGGGATCTCACACTTACGCAGGGCACTGGACGACAGCTGAGTGGCGCGGTTGTATTGGAACCCCCATTCGTTAGTCACTAACGTACGTCGTAGTGACTGAACGAAAGGGAACGTCTCGGTTACGTATGTAACCCTCGTTCCCTGAGGAGGGAACGGAGACGTACGTTCCTCAGCCACGTCAGCTGTGCTGCTGGAACGCGGGGTTCAGATCTTGGCTCCGCAGCAGATACATAATGCGATGTTGCCAGCGTACTTCCTTATATACCCACGCGGTGGGGCGGAGTTACGCATGCAAATTCCGCATGCCCATGGCATTGGCACGCCATTGGGCGCTGTTAAACACCTCGAAGGTAATTGGCTTCTAGGCTAAACCCCCCATTCGTTAGTCACTAACGTACGTCTCCGTTCCCTCCTCAGGGAACGAGGGTTACATACGTAACCGAGACGTTTTAGCTATTTGAGTGTTGATTATTAAATACGTTTGAATAATTGACTGATTATTTGTTTTTGGCCAATTGCATCCTGAATTTTCATTTCGGTGCATTCCTACAGAGAGCACACGGCAATCACTGAAAAAGTGACAGAGAGTGAGGTTGTGTGGTTAGTGTGTTGATGGCGTATGTTTAGAGACACAGGTGACCTTCCATGGTTTTTAAGGGGCTGTAAGGGCTCATCTGCTGGTCTTCCCTCTGGCTGTATCACTGCGGGGGGAAAACTATTGCGTGAGGTGTCTCTCCTTGCTTGGCCCACAAGAGGTGAATGTGTGTATGTATGTGTGAAATTACTATTCTGTAATGACTGCTGTGGCACTCGGTTGACAGTAAAGGTCGGTCATGTGGAGCACATAAAGCCAGGACCTTTAGGGAAGGCACAAAAACACGCAGTGAGTGAGAATGAGTGTGTGTGTGGTTCTGTGTGTCATGTGAGTAGCGACTGTACTGTTCAGAAGAACATAATGGCTGCCTCTCCACCCACAACGATTAACACAGGAACTCTATTATTACTGCCTGACAACAGTGCTTAAGAGTGCTGTTTCCACCCCTGCCCTGCCCGACTCTTCTCACAATGTCAAGAGCTGCAGCACTACCATTACATCCCTCTATCCATCCCTCCCTGCTGGAACACAGCTGGAGACAGGTTCCCGTCAGGGGGAATTCAGACAGCAAGCTTTATTTGCATATACACTAAAGTTGGAGTCAGTAAGGTGTTTATGCACAAAAATGCTCTATTTGATAAAAAAAGTTTTAAAATATTATTATAATTTAGAATAACTGTTTCTATTTTTAATATGTAATTTATTCCTGGAAAAAAAAATTCAGCATCATTACTCCAGTTTTCAGTCTCACATGATCCTTCAACAATCATTATAATATGCTGATTTGTTGCTCAAGGAATATTTCTTATTATTATCAATGTTGAAGACAGTAGCTGCTTAAAATATTGTGAAAATTATAACACTTTTTTTTCAAGATTCTTTGGTGAATAGAAACTTCAGCATTTATTTGAAATTGAAATCTATTGTGACCATTATAAATGCCTTTTGTCACTTTGCATCAATTTAATGCTTGCTGAATAAAATTATCAATTTCTGAAAATAAATCATTCTGACCCCAAACTTTTAAATGGTAGTGTTGCAAATATTCTCTATCATCATTTAAAGTATTAGTGCTGTTTTACACATACATCTCTTATTTTTAATAACATAGTATAATAGAATTCTATCTGTGAATGGATATTGCTTTTATTCAACAGTTTAATAAACAAAATCATGTATATTACTTATTAGACACAATGGTCCTGTTTACACCTGGTATTAAAGGGGTCATGAACTGAGAAATCTTTTGACATATAAGAGATCATCATAATATATGAATATCCTGTAAGTTTCAGAACTGAAAACTTTCCTTGTTAGTCCAATAAAAGGTTTGGTTGACAGCAGGCCCAGCAAACGACAGGTTTTTTGACAAGTGGGGATCTATGACGTCAAAGGGAGGAAAGCACCGCCTCTGCAGAAGAAGATCAACGCCTACTTCATCACTGCCTGTTTTGCCCCGCCCACCGAGTCGCGCATGACATGCAATAGAATAGGTAGCCTAAGTAACAGATCGAGCTAAACCAGATCGAGCTACCAAGCAATAAACATGCCGTTGAAGATTACAAAATGTTGTGCAGTGCCTGGACCCGACAGTAATGCAACATGTAAGTAACTGTGTTAATTCTAATGCCTGATCTGAAATGTAATGATTCATGTACAGTCAGATGTTCTTTGTAAATCAAACCAGTGACTAAACGTCAACTTGCGTAAATAATCTGTTATTTAACGGTGATTAAATTCTATAAAGAAAGCGATCAAAGAAAGCTCCCTTTGCAAACGTTGGAGCAGCTCGCGCTGAAGCTGTCAATCAAAGAGCGAGAGTTTATCAGTGACTCGTTTATCAGTGACTCCCGTTTTATTCAACGAATCTCTTAACTATATCACGTTTGCACTGTTAGTTATGATTAAAAGTATTCGTTAGTGTACAGAAACGAGATCACTGCTTTCATGCGCTCAACATGTCTGTGATCGGCTACAATGTTCATCTCTTCAACCTTTCATGCCTCGATCTCAATATAATGCCATAGATCTAAATATAATACCATATATCTAAATGTAATGCAACACTTTTCACGATTAGTTAACCATGAAAGCTGTAATAGTAAAAACGAGCTAAAGAGAGAATAATACTAGTTAGTTATTTCAAATGGAAAGACGTTTAGACTGAAGTCTCACAACGGACACGCCCCTTAAAACAGAGAGTTCAAACCAGAGGGCTAAAATCAGGGTAGGAAAAATGCCTTTTATTTATAAATTATGACAATTTTTGATGTAAAAAGCATTCTAACATTATAAGTGCACCCCAGGAAACATCATAAAACAATAAAACAACACAGGTCATGACCCCTTTAAGATGCGTTTTGGTCGATCAAATCACAGGTGGACATTGCTAAATACAAGTGTAAACGGGGTCTAAAACATTTTGAGATTGTCCACTTTCGACCACTTCCAGAGGTAATTGAAAAAGCATTCGACCGGAATACTTTCTTAGTGTATACGCTCGCGTGGTCGAATGTGTTCGAACAGCCACAAAAGACCACCTACTGACCTAATGCATAAACATTAAGTGCGCTAGCCAGACAGGATTTAAACTTTGTTGGCTGCAGACCCAAGTTTGGGTTTAAGACGAAAAATTTACCAAGCACAATGTTCTCTCACAATTCATGATTTCTAATACGCACTTACAGCCTTTGGCGTGGTCTTGAGGCTATCAGAGCAGAAACAAAAGCTGATACTCTCTGTATGTTTTTCCGTCGTCTCCGGCTGTGTTCATATATGTGAATTGTGTGAGCTTATTTCGTCCATTAGATTGAAAGATCTAAAATAGCCCATACATTTACCCCTCAAAGAAATCAGGACAGAAGTGGTCGAAAGTAGACAAAAAAGGTTCAAAGTAGTACTACTCTAAGGTACTAACATGAACCTTTTTAGGAGTAAAAAAAAGAAGGTACAAAGATGTCCTTTTAAGGGTACTACCCCAGTGACAAGCTGTCGTACCCCTAAAGGTACCATTTTGACACAATTTTTCTCTGTGTGCAGGTGTAAACAGGTAGCCTGGATGCCAGCCGAACTTAGCCCCGCCCACAACATTTTTACTCGGGCAGTTCGGTCTGGACTTGATCCATAGAGAAGTAATTATGCCCGAACAGAAACTGTTCGGACCAATGAAATTGTCAGGGCGGGCTTTAGAAGATGATGGACAGATGATCAACAGTAACGTAATCATCCACGTCATCAAAGGCGCTTGGGTTGAGTTTGTTCTAATCCTAAACGGAGAACTTGTTCGTATATGCATTCACCTTTACTATTTCTCTCTGAAATGATGATCGTGTTGGTAAGTACTCTGTGTATCCTTAAATTCTTTTTTTTACAACACCGGCAAAGATCGTTTACACTCATCTTTTTCTTCTAATGTTAGGCTACTTATTCAAACAGGGTTGCCAAGTTTTTACAACAAAACCCGCCCAACGTTCCTCAAAACTAGCCAAAAACAAGCCCAATAGCTTTCCAGGGGGGGTTCTCCGGGAAAAAAGGCATTTGGGGGGTAAAATATGTGTTATTTTAGCAGGGCTGGCAGCTAAAAATCGCATTCCTTGGTCTGTATATCACATAATTGGGGTCGCTTCAACCCGCGAACATGGCAACACAGTGCAGTTGAGTTCTGTTGACATTTGACAACTAACGTTATGCGTCGCTCCGTTGCTCTGATTGGTTGTAGGTCTATCCAATTGAGGTCTTTCCTGGTTCGGTTGAAACATGCCCCATAATCACAGCCCAACGGAGCAGTATCAGACTCATATTCTGACTAGAATTGAGTATGACGACGTCAGGCTAGTAAACAGGGCCAAAATGGTCAGTCTGTTTTTGCTCTGCCAAATAAAATAAGCAGAAAGAAAGCACTGTTGCAAAAGTGGTTTCATTCCAGAATGAATCAGTGTTTTTGAATGAATTGTTTGATCAAATGATTCATTGGATCTCTTGATTTGTTCCTAAATGAAGCAGTGTTTTTTTGAATTTGGTTTAATTCACTGACTCACTCATTATGTGACATAATAGTCCTTTGCACTAATAGTCATTGAATCTACTGGCATAATAATGTAACCTGCAGAACAGTCCCAGTGCTTTTGGGATCAGAACTAACAGTTGCATAAAATACATAATAATAATAATAATTTATGTAGAAATAAGGAGGCTTGTTTGTGTTGAAAAGAATAATACTTTTATTTAACTACTCACAGGGCAGCACTATTTCAGCACAAGCAGCACCTTATTAAACTGGTTAATGGTTGGTTAGAGGAAAAAAACAGGTTATTTGCGCTGAACTGAATAAGTGAGGCAGCTGTTGAATGTAGTGAATGTGACCCTCTGCGTTTCTTTTTGTCTTGTCTCTCTATGGACAGTTCAAATCGGTTGCCTGAGCGCTGAGTTTTTAAGAGGATTTTGATGTCGGACAGCATGCCTTATGTTTTATTTATCCAAGAGGCTATATGCCTGTGTGTAGATGAGACATTTAGATGTGGACATGAACATCATCTGAGATATTGTCTCTCAGTGGGGGTTAATGAGTGACACGGCGTGTGGTGAGATGGTGTCGGGTAAATCGTATTGTCTCTCTATCAGTGACCTGATCCGGTGGGCTCTTGAACATTATGGTGCACTTTGACAATCTCTAATATTTTGATAGGTTTGATCCTTCTGCTCTACAAGATGTGTTCACGGTAAAGTGTGTGTGTGTGTGTGTGTGTGTGTGTGTGTGTGTGTGTGTGTGTGTGTGTGTGTGTGTGTGTGTGTGTGTGTGTGTGTGTGTGTTTCCAACCAGTCCAACCTGCTCTGAAATAATTGAGAAGTCAATCAGCTCTGGCTGAACAGAACAGAACACAACAGAACAATCTATTGTATTGCACCACTATCAGAGACACATTTTCAATTAATCTTTCTTGTTCATGATTGACAGTTCATTCTTTAATTGCACAATGCTTTAGAAGCAACATTTAATCTCACTATGGTAAGTTGCTTTGGTTGGAAGGGGCCTGACAATAAAAGAAGTGAAATGCAAGTACAACTTGTATTGTATTGGTTTTTAGTCAAATCGCTTTCTGTTTTTATAAAATGTACTTAAAGTTTCCAGAGGAAGGATGAACCAATTTGAGTCATTCTGTGCTCTCTCTTAAAAGACGGCAGTAGAGAGTTCTAATGAAAATATTGATCAGAGGCCAGTCTCGAGCCATTGAGGTAGATGGAGTTTGTTTGGTACATAGTTGCAGCTCTTGGTTTTTCATTTCAGACGGTCTCAATGGCTCTACATTCTGTAGTCATGTTGAAAACAGACTCATGGTTCTGGGCTGAAATCAGTAATTGGTCTATATCTGGCGACTTTCAAGTTACATCAGTCTATCCATCTCTCTACTGTCAGCTCCTTTCATGCTAGTTCATATTAGTCTATTTTCTATATTTCTATCTATTGTCAATTCCCTTGCCGACTGTCAATGCAAAAAATTAATGAATTGGTGAGAAAAAAAATTAAGGCAAACATAAAAATTAAATATTCCGACAGCTCTGTTAGGTTAGTTGGGACAACATTGGGGAATGTGTAATATTGTGTATTTTAATGTGGATTAACATTTTTGGGTCACACTTTAGATTAGGGTCCAATTCTCACTATTAAATAACTGTTAACTCAACTTTTGCCTCAATAAACCCATAATTACTGATTATTATAGTTAGTAAGGTAGTTTAGGTTTTGGTTAGGAATTAGTGTAGAATTAAGGGATGTAAAATATGGTCAGAATAAGGCATTAACATGTGCTTTATAAGTAATAATAAAAAGCCAGTATCCTAATAATATGCATATACTAGTTAAATAAGAATTGGATGCTAAACTGAAGGGTTACCTCTTTTTGATTATCTGTAGCTAAAAAAGCTCAAAATGCTGGGAAAAAGTGTAATAGTTTTTACTTTGTGGTTGTGCGGAAAGTGTACTGTTAAAGACATATTAAGAAGTGTCAGTTTGGTGGTTTACAGTCGGGTCACAGGCCATGGATCAGATATGTATTATTTGTAGGGCCACGTATTAAAATGGATTGGAAATTGAAATAGAAAAGATTGGATTTTTGTGTTCACAATGCTCAAATGTATTCAGGTTTATGTCATATACAAACAAAAAATGCTTGGGTCACCAGTCGAATGAAAGCAGTCTATGAATGCAAACTGTCAATGAAGAAGATATAGACCAGTTTGCTAGCTAGCTTGAGCCATTTGGATGTGAGAAAATGTTGCTGTGTCCCAATTCACTTACTTACTTCAATTTTCAATTCAATTAAAACAAATTTTGTATAGCGATTTTCACAATACGTATCGTTTCAAAGCAGCTTTACAGAAAATGCATGCGTCTACATTACAATTTAGAGTGATCGGTTATCAGAGGTGACTGTGTCCAAGTAATGCATTTCAGAAATGTACATAATACAAATCACACAGTTAGCTAACAATGTATTAATTTAAAGAATGTATTAATTTAAGGCAGAAACAATGAGCTCATTGAAGTAAAGAATAGATGTTAACAAATGATTAGGATATATTTTAGGGGTGTAACGGTATCCTCATGTCACGATTCGATACACGGTACTCAACTCACGATACAATATTATTGCGATACTCCAAGACATATGGTAAAAAGTTAACAAAAAATGTACTGTTGATGCTAAATTTGGTATTACATTGGGTGGAAATGAATAGGCTTGGACTTGTTGCTTGTAATCCAATGCACAGGACAATGGTGACACCAGAATAAAAATATTCATGATTCTAAAGCTGAAAATACAGAATTATTTTAGATGAATATGCTTGCACCCTGTCACTGACTAGATATATTTAAAATAATGTAGGCCACTGGTAACATAAGACATTTGGCATTATCAGGACTCACAAATATTCCCCCATTGCATTATTATACATTATATTGAACATATATAATTGAATGTAGTACTGACACTAAAACTCTGTAAACACTGTTTTTCCTCACACAGCAATGTTCATTTTGGGTGAACTATACACAATACAGATTTTCACTATCCACGATCCATTTTGTAGAATTTTTGTGTTCCGATATATTGTGACACAATTTACTGTTACACCCCTAATACCCCTATATATACGGAAAAAGTACATTTTTGAGTGTGTAACAGATGAATAAGCAAGTTTTGGGACATAATACTTTGTCATCTTTAATGGACAGCTCTGTCACTTAATTACGCGCATCCTGTCACCATTTAAACTGCCCTGTCAATCATCTTGTCACAGTTAAATTCCTCCTCATTAAAACGTTTCTTACAGAAATGTAGTAGCACGTTGATCTGCCAGTCATGAGTCTTTCATGCCGAGATTCTCCTTATGTGTTTGTAATTTGCATAATGATGCTTTTTAAAAGTTAATGACCAAACGTATCATTACAAAAGTTCACAATGCTGTTGTAGATTAAATATACTGTGGATAACATTGAATAAATATATCTTTTCATCAGGTTAGTTACTGATAATAAATCACTCAAACCCCTTTATCTAAGCCTCTCAGGTTTGTAGTTTTTAACACTTTTTTATTCATGTTTGTAGTTCTAATCAAAATCCTCGTCCAGTGCGCAATGGGGTTGTGGGCAATATTAGCCGGTAGATTGTGCACGTAAAATGCACTGCGGATTCTAGCCGTAAAAAGTAGACCAAAAGTAGACCAAACCATATAGCTTTCTTACAGATGGGAAGTGCTTTCATTCTGTCACAAAATCAGTCACAGTCAGACTGTCAATGTGTGGCCGTCTGTGGCTATTTGACGTGTGACTGAGCTAAATCATACCCAGAGAATCTTACCCTGGTGCCATAATGGCCAACCAGACTCAGAAATGAGCTGTGAGTCCTGTAAGCGAGACCTGAATCACTCTGTTAGGTGTCTCCTCACTCAGAGCATAGAAGTTTTGAATAAGTAAGATTTATGGTTGGGAAATTAGGGTAGTTAAAAGTACACAATATGCATTTTGTCAGTTTAAAAAAAAAAAAACATTAATGAATAAAATTTTTCTTTGGCTTAACCTCTTTCAACCGTGTAGTCCGGTAATAGCCTCAGGTGATTGCCATTAATTGATATGTGTGATTTTGTATGCCATTCATATATATGTGGGAGTGAGCGAGGGATGTTAGCTGGTGTTGCTGTTGGGGTGATGACATTATAGTATGTTGTTGAACCTTGAGTCTGTGTGGTGTTATTTACTTTAGTTAAGGCCAGTTCTTGGATTGCATTTATGTTGCCTAAAAAAAGACAATGTAAACACACCATACAATAATTGTTATACATTTATTTATATAAATGATCTCATTGTTTGGCCAAATTTTTATGTTTTTTAAATACCATACAGTTCAAATAGTCTGATTTGTTTTTGAAAGAAATTAATTCTTTTATTCACCAAGGATGCATTCGATTGATTAAAAATGGTAATAAAGACACAGATTTCCATGTTTCTTGAGCATAAAATCATCATATTATAATGATTTCTGAAGGATCATGTGACACTGAAGACTGGAGTAATGATGCTGAAAAATGCAGCTTTGCCGTCAGGAATGAATGACATTTCAAAATATATTAAAAGTGGAAACAGTTGTTTTAAATTGTAATACTATTTCACAGCATTACTGTTTTCACATAAATGCTATTTTGGTGAACATAAAATACATTAAAAACTTTTTTTTGTTTATCTTACCAACCCCACACATTTGATTAGTAGTGTATACATTTATTAAAAGTACTAAAAAATTATGAATAGTATCCTTAAGTTGTTTCTTAATCCCTTTTTATGTTCCACAAACTCTCCCTCTGCTTTGATGCATGTTCAATTCAATTCAACTCTGTTCATCTCCATCCACTGATGTGAAGTGTTGCAGCATGCTCTGTGTTGACTCTTAAGATTAATCCAAGGCTTTGGTTTGAGCTACAAAGAACTGTCAGAAGAATAACTTTAATTCTTTATCCTCACATGTGTACCCTTGTTTCTATATTGAATCCACAAGCAGATGGCCTTGCATTTAAGAAAGATTTTGATGGTGGGGGGAGGATGTTAATACATATGGACTGAACTACTAGTGAAAGACTCTCCCGAGAGTTTGTATGGCATATCAGTGTGACAGACAGGGTAAACAGCAGTTTCCGCAGTGATTGATGCTGTTGTGAAAGATGTTAGACACACTGATACACATGTTGTAGATTGAAGGGCCAAAAGCCACTGAACAGGCACTTACAGACACTTATTTTGTAAATCAACAAGTCCTTCGAGACTCTATGGCAAATAAAATGTGCAAACACACCCATCTTTGGAGGCGCATCTAAACTGAGCTGTTCACACTCTCAGCTGTTCCACATGGTAGGTGACAGGCTGGCAAAGAGGGAGGGTTTTGTAATTGAATCGAAATGACAGCTCGCTGGAGAAGAGAAGGTTGAAAGGACCCAAAGGCCTGTATAGGGTTCTGGAGTAAATGAATGTGAGAGAAGAGGTTTGAAAGGATGTGTCAGCGTTTGGAGATTGACAGCCGTATTTACTAACAGGTGTGTCTCTGAAATTGCCCCGCACATACAATAGCAGGCTGAAGCAGATCGAATGCAGTCTGTATGAATGAGTAACGAAAGTCAATCCTCGTCTCTCGATAGCCTTGAGTAATGGTCATAGTGACAGATAATGATAGTAAATATCAAGACTGAATTGCATCTTTAAGGTGTTTTCTTTTCTGAACTGCCTAGCATTTGATCCACTCACGAGCAGTATGTGGTCGAAAAACACCCAATTTTTCTGCCATGTTGTAAATGGTGTACAATGATAGTGTGAATGTATGAAAATTATAGCACACATTTAACTAAATTCACTCTTAAAATGCAGCTTTGTATCATTCCAACTCAACTGTGTATGATTCTATTGCACTCCAAATCGGACTGACAACCATATTGTACTACTTTATGAGCATAGCCTAAAACAGCCACTTCGCTTTCTTGTAATGTAGCACATAATGAACGATTTATGTGTGCAGCGTTATGAGAAGTTGTCTGACATTGCTGATCCAGAGCCTGTGCTTTAAAAATAGGCATGTGTTTACTCAGCCACAGGCTAACGTTCTCCATTAGCACTGCATAGCTCATTTTACAGTATCTGAAAACACACACACAGACTGCTTATTTTCTCCAAACATATATTTAATGAGTACAGCACCCCATGCTAGATAGGATGAGTGGGAGCCAGCCATTTTAACTACTTGATTCGAAACATTTAAGGCCTAAAGTTGGGACAGTAGTAGTTTTGTTTTACTCTGTGAGCCTCTTGTCACAACTTTCACTTGCTAAATTAATTGATATGATTGTGAATAGTGCATTTCTTCTGAAGTTTGTTTTGTCTGATTTTTCATCCACACCACTAGATGTCAGTCCAGTGTGGCTGCTAAATCAGTACAACATGTACAAAAATGACTAAATGCACCTTTAACCAGATGGCCAATGGCATGCCACCAACTTATGATGGGCTATGTGCGCTTGCTTGCTGGAGACAAGTCATTTTTGAGGGAACTTATTCAAGGGTAATTAAGGGAACAAATAATTTAAGTGAATATGAGCATTTATTGGACTAAAATGTGAGATCAACATCAACAATAATTATGTTCTGTTTTTCATAGAGAAAATGTATATATTAATTGCATATATCTGTTGAAAACATAGAATACCATTCTCTATCTGTATATATATTTGAATAAATCTTATTCTCAATTATGCTGCATTTATTTGATCAAACATATAGTAAAATTGGGAAATATTACTACAATTAAAGTAACAGTTTTCTATTTTAACATGTCATTTATTCCTGTGATAGCAACGCTGAAGCTTTCAGCATCTTTACTCCAGTCTTCAGTGTCACATGATCCTTCAGAAATCACTCTAATATGATGATTTGGTGTAGGATTTGGTGATCTAAAGTGTAGGAAACTCAGAAGATGAAGACCAGGAGATGTCGGGATCAAACAGAAGTTATTATTTTAATGAGAACTCTCTGTGCTGCAGGTCGTCCGAAAACTAATTTAATTTAGTCTAATTTAACAGTACAAAATAATGCAATTTATCTACATTTCAGGGGGAGGGATTATACAGCAGGGGAGGAGACATTCAAACAAAGGAATACATATGTTGTGTAGGTAAAGGACACACCCTACTATGAAATCCCTACCAGTCCCATTGAATCAGCATAACTATTCGCATGCTGATACTGGCTAGGAACTCCAATTCCAAGAGCCATATTCCAGAGCCATTAAAGACAAAAGGGGCAACGTCTGGGCTCCGAAAGGTGCAATCTCAGTGATCTGACTCATTTAAAACACAATAGAGAAAACAGGTCTGGCAGGAAAGGAGACTCTTGCTAGAGCCTCTGAAATCAGTAAAACAGGTCTGGAAGATTTGCATAGCAGACTAATTCATCTGATATCATCATTTTTACCTTAAATGCTAAATGCAATGTACTTAAATTTGTAATCCCACAGTGCACAGGAAATTTCTGATTATTATCAATGTTCAAAACATTATTTATTTATTTGATGTTCAAAAGAACAGCATTTATTTACTTCACTTCAGTTTTGATCAATTTAATATATCCTTACTGAATAAAATAGTATTAATTACTTTAGTGTATACAAGCCAACATTTCAGTGCCCTTAAAGGGATAGTTCACTCAAAAATGAAAATTCTGTCATCATTTACTCACCCTCAAGTTGTTCCAAACCGGAATGAGTTTCTTTGTTCTGCTGAACACAAAAGAAGATATTTAGAAGAATGTTTGTAACCAAGCAGATAGAGCAACTATTGACTACCATAGTAGGAAAAAAAATACTATGGTAGTCAATAGTTGCTCTTTCTGCTTTGTCACAAACATTCTTCACTCTATCTTCTTTTGTGTTCAGCAGAACAAAGAAACTCATACAGGTTTAGACAATAGAAACTCAAGGGAACAACTTTAAAAGTGAAATTTGATGGACTGGTCTCTGCGTGAGAATATTATCTCTCATGATGAAGCCAGAGCGAGTCAGGTGAGCTGAGATCCTTGTGAGCACAATTAATTGACAGAGTGGTAGCCGCACACTGAGACTGATCTTGAGGTGAGAGCACTTGTGAGATGGAGAAACACAGACTGTATATCCATAGCTGAGGTGGTAATTAAAATCAGGGTTTGGAGAGTGTGTTCTGTTCTTTATGAAGTGACGAACCAGAGAGCTTTTCTACTGGCTGTGTTGAGCTGTTGCTTCCGAGAGCACTGCACAGGAGAGCATTTGTGTGCTCCCTATAGCTCTCTTGAAACAGCCTCTTTTGCATGACCTCACCGCTCAACAAATTACTTTATTAGGCAAACCTTGGCTGACTAATGGCGTCAGTGGACCCATGAACCTCTGACAGTCTGACTTAAAACACAAGTGGACTGATGAGTCGATAAATGTGGAATTGACCGTTCGCAAAGACCCGCCCCCTTTAGTTACTGTTGCTATGACCGACAAGCCATGGCACTCTCACACCACAAACGTTCTCACGTAGAGAAAATACATTGCAGAGCAAAGAGGACACTGACAACACACCAACAGACAGGACAGAACAAGTTAGTTTTGACATTAAACAAAGTCTCAACTTTGAAATTGTCATTTGTTAAAGAAATGTAAACAATAAATACCGTTTTGTGTCTCTTAACCCTCTGGGGGTCTTCGGTCATTTCTGACCCGAATTGTTTTTTCTTTTTAATGTTAAAAATCGTAGCTTCATCGGAATGGTCCGAAACTTGGTGACTTTATTAGTACTTGGTATTTGAACACACACAAAAATTGGAGACAGGATTTGAAAAGTCTTAAGTGGTCGTAAAAAAATAGTCACACTCAGGGACAAACTTCGGGTCAAAAATGACCCCCATAGGAAATTAATGGGTAAATTGGCAAACATATGAAAATACAGAGTTTTTTTGTGCATACAATCTACAAATCAGCCAGGATGCAGAAAAAAAGGACTCAACAGTGAAGGGGTGAATCTCTAAAACATCAAGAGTGCAAAACAGACAAAAAACACACACACAAAAACACAATTAGCTTTTGGAATGGCACGCGTTAATTTGTGTGTGCGTGTGTTTTTGTGTGTGTGTGTGTGAGAGAGTTTTTTTGTCTGTTTTGCACTCTTGATGTTTTAGAGATTCATCCCTTCACTGTTGAGTCCTTTTTTTCTGCATCCTGGCTGCATCCTTCTGCAATTTTTTTTATCTTAATCCCGCCCTCTGGGTCATTTTTGACCCGAAGACCCTGGGTGTGACCCATAAATGAAGACCCCCAGAGGGTTAATGTGTCGTGATTGCTGTAGCACCTCAGTTAAAGCTGCTCGTGAACCGATCATCTCTTCCTTCTAGTTCATTGATAAGCATGAAATAAACATGAATGAACACTAAAAGAAATGTTGTTTCAACCGCGGAAAGACGTCAGTACACACCGTTTTTCCAAGTTCAAGTCCACCGACGTTAATCTACTAACTCTCCTGACTGCTTTGTCGGACAAAACGGCAGATTCGGCGGTGTGATTGGTCAGGTCGCCTGTCAGTCAAACTTGCGGCGAAGGGTGAATTGACTTTATCAAGCGAGCTGTGAACAAGAGAATTGGTAAATGAGACAGAATTTTAAGATACTAAAAATATAAATTGTCATTCATTTACGGATCAATCAATCACTCTAATTCACGTGAAGTGTTTCTGTTGTTGATCATAATGTGCAACAATGACTATAATTTAAAAGATTTGTGGCTAAGATTCATCATTTGAACTCTGCCCTTTTCACACTCACTTTTACAATGATGTATGACATCCAACAGCATGAGTCATACAGCACAAAACCGCTGTTACACGACCTCACGCTGTGATTCAAAGCATGTTACGTAATGGAGGTTTGTAGATACTGTATGTGTAGTATTTTATTATTTGAATTGTATAATCGTTATGCCATTATGCCATTTTTTGTTAAATGGAAGGCATGGGACACATAGAAAGAGATACTGAGCCCTGTGAAATGGTCTATAAAAACTTAGCACCCATTGAACACCAAAAGTGATGTGCCGTGGCTAGATCCACCCCATAATAAATGAACGCAGAGTGAAAACATGAGCAAATAATTTGCCTTTTTCTTTGTAACGTCTGTTTTAAACATCAGTGTTCTGCTCCATTCAGAATTGAATCAAGAATGTTTTTAAATTCAAATTGTGATTGTGATTATGATTCATTTTTACACCAAAGGAGTCCATTTTCATAATCTCACCTAGAAGCCCACCGACAGACCTTGAGCGAGAGAATCATAACCCAAATGAACCCTGATGAATTCTGCACAGTCTAAACAGGTTTGCCAAGTCATACATTTCCAACTAAGAAGATTTAAATAGGGATGTCATAACCCTGCATCCTCTGATTCATACACAGACACACTCGCACACACAAGCTTTTCAGGTCACGATACACCTCCACGTCCTCTGTCTCTCTGCGTATCTGCAAATACTATCAGCTGTCAGCTAATTTTTAGTGCTTTACGCTGCACAATTTCATACAGTCAACAAATGTAATTGGTTCATCACAGAACATCACAGATTTGTAGTACTGCTTAAATATTTTTGTGGTTGATATGTTTCTGTAAACTGCGAAGCAACCAAGGCTACGATATTTAAATGTACATTTTTCTCCATGCCCTCATTAAAGAAGAATGAGGCCGATTTCATGATAATCGAGAGCGCAGAGAGAGAGAGAGCTGGAGATAAAGACAAAGATGGAAGGAAAAGTGAGCCACAAGCAGCCATAAACAGCTTGACAAAGCATGAAATATTCATCCTAGATGAACACAGACATCCTAAGGCATGAACTTTAGTACCCTCTCATCCTCAGCACATTTCCACGAGTGGGTTTGGTGAATTTCCTGCTTTTTTCCTCGTTCTTTTTTGGCTGAGTGAATTCGGCATTGTTTTTCAGTTGTTTCTGGATTATTTTGTGCGCGCGCTGATCTGATTATAGCAAAGATAGGTCAGTTTACATAATCGCACAGTTCGCTAGATAAAAAAAAAAACTCTTCTCCATGTATCACACACACACAACATACAGCTTACACCATACATGTCATTAATAATAAACACTATTAGTATTTCCAGTCTGATGTGACAGATAGCAAATAGCATTTGATGTGAATGATCCACTAATGTATGTACTTCATAAATCTGCTTTAAAAACTAGACGTATATGGTCACTCCAGATTCAGAACCACTTAATGCATTAGAAGTCGTAAAGCTGACAGTCTTTTGGTGATCTCTCACTCCCCCCGCTCTCTCAGATCTGTCTTTTCTCTGGCATATCTGTGCCATGTTCTTGCAGTCAGATGCATGCGAGAGACCCCCTGTCGATCTCTCGCTCACACACCCTCCAGATCACTCAATTCCTGTCAACTATTCACTCTAGCTGTCTTCATAGCTTCAGAAGAAATAGCCCAGTTTCTCTATCCTGCCATGTTAATAATGAAAATAAGGCTGATATTAGCTCACTATTGGTTTTGTATTCTTTCCGTCTTCATCTCTTTTCCTTTTTCTTACAATGTTTTTCAAGCATTTGTCATCGAAAGCAGTATTTTTTTGTATGCTTTCAACAGATAATATTTATTAATAAAATTGTTTTGCTTTCAAACAATCTATATTTTAGGTGAAAAACAGACTCACAAAGCAGCTTTGTCTCTCTTTAATGAGGCACCAGATCTTATTTGCCTGAGCGTTCAAGTTTTGACATTTCTTGGGGGCAACCATGCAGAAAACATTTCTCTGAGAAAGACCTAAAGACAAATTTATTTATACATCTAATCCAGATGGGACATTTAACAAAAGTCATTTGCAGTCTTTGTAAATACCATAGAAATATGAAATGTCCCCCAAGAACAATTACGCTGTCTTTCGAACTAAATTGTAACATAAACATAAAACTACTTTTGAAACATAAAAGCATCTACTATACCCTTAGTGAAAACAATGTGTGCTTAATTGTTTTGAATGTTAGCTTGTGGTGTACTTCAAATCTTAAAAGTACAATTTTGAAAAAAAAAAAAAAAAACTGTACTTGCAAATAATATAACATTAATGAAATAAAAGGCCACTTAAGTGTACTTAAAGAGAGTAAACATTCATGACTGAAAGTTTAACTTAATTTTGAAATTAGCCTACATATATTTTCCCCGGTTTCACAGACTAGGCTTAAGCCTAGTCTCAGACTAAAATGCATGTTTGAGTTGTCTTAAAGGGGTACTTCAGCACTGGTAAGATGAATGTGTATTTAAACTGGGTCATTTATGTAGTAGAAATTTGAAATTATTTTTGAATTTGGTGCCTTCTAGACTGAGAAAAGACAGAAAATTTATTTTTGTCTCATGTGGATGAAAGACAACAACTCCCAGAATGCACTTGCTTCGCTGCCCTATAAGGCCACTCCATACACCGCCCCCATCGTCGTTTTGATCTTCATAATAATACAATAATTTCGTTTAGTTAGAGAATAGACACTACAATTAAAAACTGAACGTGTCTTTTCAATAAAGTGCGATTGAGCCGAACGAAAGTCACAGGGAAAAACGCAGCAGGAGTCAGATTTCATTCATCACGAGAGCGAAGTAAGAGCTGAGCAGAGCTGAGGTAAGCGCCGCATTCATTCTCAGCGTGTGTCCAGTCTGGCGTGTTTTCAGATCATGCCTATGGAAGCTAAACTTTCATAGGAATTCATTTAAAAGTTGAAAAACGTCTCAGGTTACAAATGTAACCATTGTTCCCTGAGAACAGGGAACGAGACGCTGCGTCAGCTTCGACGCTACGGGGAACGCCTCCAGCGTGACTGGTGCCTGAAATCACATTGAATCACGTCAATCCTATTGACCGGCGACAGCCTATGATGTCATCAAGGTGCGACCAGGAAGTATATAAGGGCGCCTTGCCAACATGACAGTATCTATCGTCTGAAGGGACTGTTTCGGCAGGCAGGCCCTGCGGCATGGCACAGCGACGCAGCGTCTCGTTCCCTGTTCTCAGGGAACAATGGTTACATTTGTAACCTGAGACGTTCCCTTTCGAAAGGGAACTCGCGCTGCGTCAGCTTCGACGCTACGGGGAACGATATACCAACGCCGCCATGCCGACGGGAGAGCATGCCCACTGGCAGGGACAACTGTCAAGACAAGCAAATCTTGCTGAAAAGCCTGAACCACTCCCCTTCTGGTCACGTTAGGCTGTCAGTGACAGCGCTCCCTACGGTCAAAGCCCAAGCTTATCGCCTGAGAAGGAAAACTTCACACGTATGAGTTCCTTCCCAGGCCTTGCTCAAAGGCCTGGAACCAACCCATTCGACTCAGAAGGGGTTCCTTTAAGGGAACGTGGCAAGGGAACTACGAGGGAACCCTATGCCAGTCACTATTCGGGAGATTATCACCGAATGCCACCAGGGAGACCTGACCAGGTGACCCAGTCTAGTATGGGACACGTAATACGGTCAACCCTGTCTGTACAGTACAGAGCCTCTGGTACTCGCCTCCGAAGAGACATCCCGCTAGGGTGCTGCAAGAAAGGGCAGCATCACCGACTAGCCGGACCTCAGGGACGGGTTATCCCGGAGAGCAGCGCTCAGCGAAGTGCTTTTCAAACCTTTGCTAGCGAGGGGCCGCTCGATCCTCGGATCTACCAAGCACTTATTTTAAGACGTGCTTAGGAGGCCAAAGGCCTTATAGGCTGAATATATCGGGAGGGGCCCCTCGGGACCTACCACCAATAGAACAGCCCCAGGAGGCTGTAAGCTCACAATAGACCCTCGTTTGAGAGGAGCTCATAAGCCTGCCCGGTAGGCAACCATGCCGTAGGCCTACTATGAAGGTCCCGTCCTGTCGGGACCACATAGCCGCAGTGACACTTCGTCGTGCTAGGGTAAGAACACCGCCTTCAGGTCTCGCAAACGGCCAGAGGCCGGTGCCTGATAGCGGGTAGCCACTAGCTGTCAGCAAAAAAGCCAGTTGTGTGTTCCCGCCTAGGGAACTCGTCCCCCAGGGAGGCCGAGAGAGGCCTCCACCTGGTAACCTGATAGACCGCTCGCGCATCCAAAGCAGCGCTCGTCCTCAGGAAGGCCAACGGGCCTGATACCTGATCGCAGTCGTGCTAGCCCTCGAGGTAGCTGGGAAGACCAGGGACTCGCTTAATCAGGAAGGCCAAGCGGACCTACCAACTGCAAGACATCGGGCACTCATAGCCAAACTGAGTGTGCTACTCATAGCGCCTCAAGCTCACCACAGCGGCTGGGGACCGGGAGCTCGCTTTCAGGGAGGTACCATGCCTACCACCTGATAGCAAAAAAGTGCCACTTATAGCACTTTATGCACACCACAGCGGCCGGGGAGCCGGCCTCTGCTCATTGACTGGATTTATCCAGGAACCACGAGACCAGAGCGTGCCCTCAGAGGAGGCCACGTGGGCCTACTACTCCAAAGCGAATCCCCTCAGGGAAGCCCGTGCAGCTTTGCCTGATAGCAACCCATGCTATGATCCGTTACCAAAACTGGGGACCGGGGAACGATTCCAGGGAGGCGCAATGCCTCCACCTGGTAGCAGAGCATGCCGTCCGTCGTGCTTCGCACATCACGCTCATTACCACAGAGACTGGGAACCGGAACCGTGAGCTCATCGTCAGGGAGGCCACCATGCCTACCACCTGATAGCAGAAGCTGCTACTCATAGTACTTCATTTCCGGGAGTTTGCCTCCAGGGAGGTCACTCAGGGAGGCCGGATGAGGCCTACTACCTGCTAACACTCGTGCTAGCCATCCAGTGACTGGGGCCCAGGAACGCCATCCGCAGAGGAGGTCAAGTGGGCCTGCTTACCCCACAGCAGGCCCATAGGGAGGCCCAGTAGCGCCTACCACCTATTCAGCAGCTCGTACCAGCCGTCGAGGGACTTAATGCCTATGGTGCCCCCTCAGGGGAGACCAAACAGTGCCTGCTGACCACAGCAGGCTCTCAGGGAGGCCAAACAGGGCCTAACTCCTGAGCGAAGGAAACCCAGACTGGGAGCCTTACTCTAAGAATGCTGGCTGCTGCTACCTGGGCTGACGGCAGCTGTCTACTGCTGACGAAGGCCTGGAAAACCAGTTAACACCTGGGGACTCATCCCCAGGGCCAATGACGGGTCACTGCTGACGTCGACACCAGTGGAGAAGAGCCTCCGAGGCCCACTCGTGGGCCATAGTGTCGGGACTTTCCTGCAAGGAGGCCGGTTAGCGCCTACTACCTGTCCTGAAGTCCAACTGCCCAGACCGTCCAAGCTGGCCCCTCAGAGCCAGCTGGCTCCTATACCCGCACCTGGGGCTGGCTTCATCCCAGAGGCAGCTAGGGACAACCTGCTTCGTCGTGTCCTAGGGCCCCCAGGACGGCGCAGTCTCTTGGGCAGGGCCTACAAACATGGACCTAATCACATTGCCAACAGCAGTGTACTCAGCAGAAGTGCTCAGCAAAGACCCTCTAAAGCGAGGGGAGTACAGCTTACGTCACCTGCATCGGGGCGGCTGTCTTTCTTTCCATGCAGCGGCCAACCTTGATTGCGAGGGCGTCAGTCATTGGCAATGCTCGGGCCTCAGGGGAGCATCCGACCAGAACCATACCGACAGAAGGATTATCCGATGTTCTGCTCAACCCGGGCCCTAAAGGAGGTGAAGCAGAGACATAAAGCAAAGGAACAATATCACAGAAATGTGAAAAACCACCGGCCGTACCATCCTCCAGGAAGAGGCTGGGGGCCGCCAGCAGATGGCGGCCACCAAGCTCCGAAAGGCGGAAACAGCAGATAAAGTCTAACCGCAAACCGGCGAAAGACGCTTAATTCCACCCCACGACTACTGACAAAGTCGCTGTCTCCTGCAACATCCTCGTCTGCATTGCACGTGACCCCAGAACGCAGAGAAGGGGGCGGGCCTTGGCCTGACGACTCTGTAACAGAGGAGGCTGAAACAAGGATGCATAAACAACGCCCTTTATCTTCTTCCTTTTTCTTTTTTTTTTTTTCGTTCCCAGATGCTGAAACCTCTCCTCTCGAGAAGAGGTCCCACCGAGAGCGGAGCGTTTCCAGAGGACAACGCTCACAAATACTTTCACAAGTACTTTCACAAGAGGTTCGCAAACCTCTCATGTATGCTCTTCTCCCAGACAGTAAACGCAAAGTGTGTGTGTATCCAAAGCGCAAGATACACATTCAAAACACACCTGCAGAAGTGGCACACTTCATTATTATCCTTCTTGTAGACGTTTCACGTGAAGACAGGCAAAACAGTCCCTGAAGACGAAAAGATACTGTCATGTTGGCAAGGCGCCCTTATATACTTCCTGGTCGCACCTTGATGACATCATAGGCTGTCGCCGGTCAATAGGATTGACGTGATTCAATGTGATTTCAGGCACCAGTCACGCTGGAGGCGTTCCCCGTAGCGTCGAAGCTGACGCAGCGCGAGTTCCCTTTCGAAAGGGAACTCACTTTGCTTTGCACCACTCCGTTATTAATGCCGATCCGAGCGGCCATGCGCATTTACATTCTGTGAGTGAGATCCCTCGCCTATGGGCGGGTTGAAAACGTGTGGAACTAGCTCTTTCTACTGGCTGTAGTTTTTAGCCTCTGGCCAAAAAAAATCCTCAAATGATGCAAAATGCGTCATCAGAGGATTTTTTCCAGAAATAAAATGCATAATTCTCTCGTCTCAAGGGGACATGAGGGGTGAAAGAGTACGATAATTTGAATATACTACCGGGTTTCTACTGATACAAAGCTTAATGCTAATCACTGAAGTAACCCTTTAATAGGGGAAACTGCGAAAATGCAAGTAAAACAAATGATTTTCAGGTTAAATTAAAGGTTGGACTCAATATGTGTTCCTTACAACTTACCAAAGACCCTGTGATCCAAAGATTTTGACATGTAGCCAGGATTGTGATTCCTGACATTTATATGTGCCTGATTTTGATGCCGGGGAAATACATAAAGCAAATTTGCCTGTAAACGCTTTATATAAATACAATATGGATAGGTCTAAATCTGGGTGATCACTTATATCAATGTTATATATATCGGCATACCGTCCAGCCCTAAAACGTATATAGTTTTTGTCAGTGTTTATTTAAAAACATCAAATTAGGCAGAATATACAATGGTACATATTTAATTGATGAGTTCTCAATACAGTATATAACAATACAATTTATAGGGTATGATTTTGCCCCAATATGTAGCTTCGGGAAGTCTGTAAAACATATAGCTACCTCAGATTTCTTGTCAAATTTATTTGTACAGTCAATATCCAAGCTCTTTCCCATTTTAGATGTGTTTTGTGTGTTTTTTCGACCAATGCTGCCTCTCAGTCTTTTTGTCACTCAGTGAGCATAACCACAGTCACTCCAGCCGACGGTGACATCACAGGCATACCCTCTATTGCTGTTAAAATGCAATTGACCGTTTTAAAAGACCCACCCCCTTTAGTTACTGTTGCTATGTCCGACAAGCCTTTTTCAAGTTCAAGTCCAACAACGTTAACCTACAAACTCTCTTGACTGCTTTGTTGGACAAAAATGGATTCGGCGGATGGCGGATTATGATTGGTCAGATCGCCTGTCAATCAAACCCCAGGCGAAGGGTGAATTAAATGTCCAAAAACATTACATTCAGTTTTCACTTAAGTATATTCTTTTAAACGACACTATTGCGTAATAAGTTCTCTTTTTAAAAGTATGCTAAAGTGTTCCTCTTTTTCACACGGGTCAGCTAAAACTTATCTTGGTCCTCCTGTTTTACTAAAACAGGGGACCCGCATCATCCTGGTCCTGCTCGGTCCAGCTTCTTACAGAGGTGGAGGCCAAACGCAGCCATAATAGGACAAACATGACCTCATGACCGTCAGCAGTCATACAGTCAGATTAGCTTCTCTGGGCACAACAGCACAGCCGCAGGGAGCTCATGCCGTCACTACGACAACACGAGAGATGTACCTTACGCAAGGGCCTGACACAATACAGAGCTGAAAACAGGAAATTCACTCTGACCCGTTTCAGCTCGCGCACACACTCATTCTCACACACACGCGCACACACTCACACAAAAACAACATGCAGCAGACTTCTTAGTTCAAGTTATACATACCTAATTAAAACAAGGAGGCAGCCAATTAGGCAAGAGACCTGATGACAGAATTAACATTTCAAAGAGTAGAGGAATGAGGGAACGAAAGCGAGGGAGAGGAGGATAGATGCGGCAATAAAAAGGTCAAAAGAGGAAAGCAAAGAAAAAATATTGCGAGAGGTGTAGATAGAGAAATGAATGAAGGGTTGAGAAAGCGCAAATGTCTAATATGACTTCCTCTTTGCTCTGATCTTGTGCCTCATGCGGTGCAGAACCCAGCAGGGTCTTAGCACTATTATTTAAAGAAGAGTGCTCAACACGCTCCACTTCTGAAGGGCGGAGGATGCCCGCATCTCCAGCCGCATACTAAAACATCAGTTCACAGAGACACACTTGAGAGGCTGAGGCTGGGACTGTTTGAAATGTAGCGAGAGCTTCCAGAGATTTCTGAGGCAGAAAATTAAACAGATGGCAGAATCACAAACAGAGAGCCTGTTTTTCCCAGCTGTTTTCATTTTTTTTTTAAGTGTTAAATGGAAATATGTTTTCTCTCTCAAATCCTATTCTTTCGATTAGTTTATGTACTAGTATCTTTTCTTACTCTTTATCAGTGTCTCTATTTTCTTTCAGCTTCACACAGAAGCAGAATACTAGTGTCAGTCCTTTTTGAGGGGCTAATTTCAGGGATGGATTATGGTGAGGTTGTGCCCAGGGCACGGACCTGTCTGAAGGCCCCCTCATGAAATCACGTTTTGGGGTGGTTGTGACGACAGCTCCCCTCCCCCTCCTGCAGCTCTTCTGGCCCCCAAAAGCCCACAACCCATGTGAGAGGGAGATATGAACTGTGTGAACTGTGTGTATGAAGGTTTTAGATCCTGCTGTCTATCCACTCCAGATTTCTTATCTGAGCATTCGTAGCCACTGTCAGTTAATTAAGATTCTACGGATGAACTCTCAACTCGATTGGGCTCGTTTATTAAAAACTGCTGTGTGCGGAATAGTGATAAGACTTTCTGGTGTTACGGAAGTTGCCATATTTGATATTTACTTTAGTGACTATCACTGTGGTTACAGATGTTATTCACGGCTATCTCAAGAATTGGAAAGGGGGTTTCTTGTTCATACATACAGTTTTCGATAAGCTTGAGTTTGCAGTTGCATGTACAGAATAATTTGAGAGTCTGTAGTAACTGTAGTAAAAACTTATGTTAGTAGTAGTCATCATTTAATCACCCTCTCATGTCGTTCCAAAACTATTATGAGTTTCTTTCTTCTCTGGAACCCCCCCCCCAAAAAAAAAAAATATATATATATATATATAAATAAAAATCTCTTCAGTTTAAAATATATTATTTTGTGTTCCACAGGAGTCGTATAACTACATAAGGATGAGTAATATTATAATGTTGATCTGGCTGATATAATGTTTATATGAGAATAATCAGCTACATCCACTACATAAATGTAACATTTTCAAAGACGGTGAAGTGAATCCACAGATGAACTTGAATTAATTATGTATTTTCAACACGATCACATGAGAATGCGTATCAATAGTACGAGTGAGCAATGTCGTGGAATGTATATGGTATGCAGTTTTTCATGTGCATATGATGCACACTTTATGGGGTGTAAATGACACGCTCTTGGGGGTCGGGGGTCAGGGGTGGGGGGGTTGCGTGTATAATACACCATAAAATGCGTATCATATGCACGCGAAAAACTGCGTACCATATGCGCACCAAAATTCATTTTGGCATATACATTCCACGACATTGCACACGTTTTTGTGTGATCAGGCTCGTATTTTCTATAGTCACAATGTTTAACTCATATTGTGAAAATGTGATTGCTGTAATGATAGAAAATTCTATGTACTTTGTAGTGTAAACCATGAAAAATTCACAACACTAAAATATGATGTATTTTTATTGAGTTGAATTTTTTTTTTTACATTTTGCTTTGACCTGTTATTTGTTACTAACATCATTTTTTCATTGACTAAAGTATTACATTTCTAACAAAATAAATGTACTACAGTTAATTCATATGGTGTTATGAAATCAGCACCCTTTACACATGAAGTACACGTAAAACTGTGTAGAAGAAAGAAATGTGATGTGGGAGGAATAACAGAGGAGAAGAAAAGGGAACAGAGGGAGAAAGCCAGAAAGAAAGAGTCTCTTGTCCTGTGATCAGAGGCAGCTTGTCAAAGACTCCCTTGCCGACACTTTAATGATTCCTCACACGTCAGAAACAAACTCAGAAGATGATGATCATCTTTTCATCTGCTGGGATCATTACTGCCACAGCGCTCTTGGTCAGCAGTGAGGATCAGGAGCGAGAGCACGAAAGAGACCGAGCCACAGAGAAGAGTAAAAAGCCAAACATTTTGATCTATAATTTATTTCCAAAGCAATGCCTTTACTCAGCTCCTAAAACATCTTAGGAACACGGGGGGTTTATGATCATTATTTCAGCAAGTCACAATCTTTCAGTCTCCTCCCTCTTGCTCTTATTCTCCTTGCATGTTAATATTTTGCTTATCATAGGACCTTGTTCTGTGGAAACCTTATTAGTGATGTTTGCTAAGGCAGCATTGCTCATTATTAGGGTTAGGGATTTGAACAGATATTGAACTTTTGTATGTTATGGATGTCTGCCGGACTATCAGACATTGACTGAGGGACCTGAGCTATATATGGACTAGAGACTTGGGGGTTGTCTCTTTGACTTGGCCAGAAAGCAGGCAAGCAACCATCCTCCCACCCTAGTAACAAACAACCTAGAAATGTTGTTGCTATATATATTGTGGCGGGAGGAGCAAACAACAGACACAGTGGGTGTGGTGCCAGGCCTCGGAGAGAAAATTAAGAGTCCAAATAATCGGGTAATGCTGGGGAATCGTGAAAAAAGCAGTGTGCTTCTCTAGTGGCTCATCTTTGCACAGGCAAACTGGTCCGGTGGCGCAGAAATCCCAATTCAAATAGTTGTATCTCGGCCAAATATTGTCATATCCTAACAAATACATCAACGGAGATGGAAAAGCTTATTCAGCTTTCAGATGATGTATAGACCTCAATTTCAAAACATTTATCTTTATGACTGGTTTTGTGATCCAGGGTCTCAAAGCTTCAAGAGCTTCCTATCCCTCCATTGACAGCATCAGATATGGTAAACGGAAGCTCATTTTCGCTTGATATGTGAGAACCAACGAGGTTCATACTCGAGTTATGCAGCACGTTTGAACTTCCACAAGAGGTTTGTTCTCGTTCATCAAGCAGGTTCGGTTAAGCTTCTGTTTATGTTCGCTGATCAGTGTTTATATGTGAATAAAAGCCTAAATTCAATCTGTTTCTGAGTCTTTTTAGAAAATTGGGACTAAACCCCTCTTTTTACGATCTTTTTATGAACTATTTGAAGCGTCAAAGTGTCAGTCACATAGCTGTCTGGAGGAATAAAAACTCTCAGATTTCATCAAATAGATCTTCATTTGTGTTCCAAAGATGAACGTAAGTCTTCTAGGTTTGGAACAACGTGAGGGTGAGTAGTTAATGACAGAATTCTTGGGTGAACTATCCCTTTAAACACAGCCATAAAGTCAGTTGTCACCACCTGTTGGCATAAGGATGTAATCTGCAAAAAGACTCGCCACTTCTTTTAGCTCAATATAACACATAGCTCCCTTCCTACAGTAAGTTCAACTGTATGTTAGATTTGTGATGGAGATATTCTGCTCTAGTGGACATTAGCTTCTTTTTCCTTTCAGCTGAGGTGTTGTGGAGGATGTACTTGGGACAATCAGTCCCAGGTGAGCCTGATGACCCTGTCCCCTGAGGCGCCCCACTCACCCATAATGATTGCAGCTGGGTAGTAGACAGAGAATAATATCCATTTAATGCACCCAGGTCCCCACACCATCTGGCCCTCTTGGGGAAGTAGATAAGCCTCCAGTCCCAATGATATGAATAATTATTCTTACACAACACATTTATTCTCTGTTTGAGGTGTATTCTTTGGTCCCCAGTTTTTCAATCACTAACCTTTGTGAGAACCTTGGGGAATAGCATTGTCAACCGCTTGTTTGGTGAAATTAGTTTAGTTCAGTCCACACCAGACAATTCAGCTTAATTCTACTACCGGTACAATGTTCCCCACAAAGACAACAACTTAAAGGATTAGTTCACCCAAAAATGAAAATTAGCCCATGGTTTACTCACCCTCAAGCCATCCTAGGTGTATATGACATTCTTCTTTCAGACGAACACAATCAGAGTTATATTAAAGAATGTACTGGCTCTTCCAAGCTTTATAAGTGAATGTTGCTCTGTTTTTGAAGTTCATAAAAGTGCATCTATATCCATCATAACTGCTCCACACGGCTCCGGGGGGTTAATAAAGGCCTTCTGAAGCGAAGTGATGCGTTTGTGTAAGGAAAATCCATATATCCACATTTAAAACTTTATAAAGTAAATTATCTAGCTTCCGGCCAATCGCCTTCCATATTCAACTTACGGAAAAAGTGTAGCGCCCGCACCTCTCGCAGTTTGAAAAGCTTAAGCATTTTGAACTGCACAAGGTGTTACACTTTTTCCGTAAATTTAATACAGAAGACGAAATAATGTCTTAATGGAAATTATGAAAAGTTTCTGTGAAGTTTAAATGTAAGGGATAGTCCGCCCCAAAAAATGTTAATGTCGTCATTTAATATTATTTTAGTATAATTCACTATTTATTAATATACTATTAATTCATGAATTTGTTTATTTCATTTAACTTTGTATGTTTGTGTAATTTTTTATACTTCTATTTAGCTTTTATTTTATTTCAGTTTTTGTACCTGATTTTAGTACTGCAACTTTTTTATTTCAGTTTTCATGTAATAATAGGAATGTTTCATTTTAGCTTTATTTCAATGACCAAATCTTATTAGTTTGTTTTAGTTCCCAATAGCAACACTAATCCACATGTTCCAGAACTGTGGGGAACAAAAATGTTTTGAGAAATGTTTTTTTAATTATTATACGTTCATAATATTTTATTTTGTGGTCCACAGAAGAAAGAAATATATACAGGTTTGGAACAACATGAGGGTGAGTAAAAAATTACATCGTTTTCAACTATCCCATTAAGAGGGATCATTAGCTTATTTTAATACAATATAACTCAATTGGGGAAACCCTTTGTGTGTGTGTGTGTGTGTGTGTGTGTGTGTGTGTGTGTGTGTGTGTGTGTGTGTGTGTGTGTGTGTGTGTGTGTGTGTGTGCGTGCGTGCGTGCGTGCGTGTGTGTGTGCGTGGTGAGAAATCCATGCTAAACAAAAAAAGTGCAGTCAGAGTAGTCAACAAGTAGAGGGAATATGAGGTCCTGTAGCTGAATGAAAGGGGGAGCTTGAATGAGAGAGAAAGAGCATTAGATTGAGATATGGGAAGTTATTCTCAGTGATAAATCAAATAGATGCTCTTGTGAATGTGACCAGAGGATTGAGTGCTCTTTAATATCCAACCCTGCTTTTGGAAGCCCTCCAGATAGGTGCTCTGTGCCCTCTCACACAAACTCTCACACTGAGCTGTGCCTCATGAATACACACATGTACACCCGCAGGTGCGCACAGCACCGTCTGACTCAGCCACCATATGAGCAAGGGTGTAGGTTTAGTTAACGTCATTTAACCTGTACAGACACATAGGTACACATCCTGCAATCTTTATTTATTAAAGATTTTTCCTTGCATTTGGTACATACTGTATACTGTACAGTATGTGGGTTGTCACTGTCTCTGATTGCTGAGAAATTGAAATTTATCTGAAAGAGACCATGTCATTTAAATAAGAGGTTTTGGCTACCCTCTTATATTTGACATGAGGCAAATATAATCAGAAATGATAGATTTCAAAAATCTATTTGATTTTACAAAGTTCATTTCAATGCAAAAATCATCATTTTGAAGACAAAGACACGTTGAATGAGGTCGGTAATACTTGGAGAAAGCTATCCGTTAACATTTCCATTCATCTTAATGGCAGTTGCACAGCTAGTGCAAGACCTCCAGCAAGTATGCAATATAAAATCATTGTTGAGCCAATCACCTATTTCACACTTTAAATGGAGAGTTCTCCGAAAGATAAACATTCCATTTTCTCACCCTTAAGTTGTTTCAAACCTGTATGTCTTTATTTTGGGGTGATAAACAGCTACTTTTGAATGGCTGTCAGTGGAAAATTAGTGTTCATTTGTGCAATGAGTGCACTTTGGCCCACAGCCCCTGGTTTGTACATTTCTGCTTTAGATGATGCTGTCTTGTATTTGTGATTTGTGATTTGACCAACTAACAACTGATTGGTGGAAAGAATAATCCAGAAGATTTAGAGTAAACTCATGCTCAGGTCACTTTCTAGACAGCTTCCCTACACCACTAATTGTTAATCTAATTTAAAAGGCAAAGTTTAATTATTCTATTTTATGAATGAAAATAGAAAGAATATTAGTGGTCTACTGATTGCTACTGTTCCTGCCATCCAAACCAAAATCTACATCCAAGCACACACCTAATTCACTCACACAATATCTCTTAAGCTTGCCGCGGTCTTTAACTCAGATCTTTCTATTTGTGGGGGATGCAAATCGTGTCCACGCACCACATTTTAACTTTTCAGAAGCTTGCATTCTCAAATCCACAGTGTGTTCTGCTGTTGGAATGTATCCAATGGAAATGGCCAGATAGAATAAAACCACACACACAGCTCTCTGCACGGCAATCTGAATGCGTAATAAAATTTTAAATTCATGACCACTAAACACATATCCTTGTACAACAATCGACTCCACAGGGGATTGCTAACAAACGATCCTCGGTAGGCCTTTCGTAATTACATTCTGAATGTGTGTGTGTGTGTGTTTGAGTATGCCCCAGACATCCCGTACGCCTCACATCTGAGAGGGTCTGAGCGCTCTCGCCGCTCCTGTGGTTCTTAACCCTGCCAGCTAGTTTGGTGAGCTACTGTATCATTTGTTATCCCTGTATTACCTCGCTCTTGCTGGCACGTTCCCCAGAGCACTGGCACTATGATGGAGATACTAGACTCACATTAACTCCAAGGTGAATTAAGCAACTATGTCTGTGTGTGGGACCAACAAATCTCTTTACCTCACACACTTGTCCAGAGAGTCCCCCCTCTCCCCATGCAGGGGGCCTCAGTTATTTTTTTTCCCCACTTTAATATAAGAGCCCAAATATCCTTGTAATCCTCCCTTCTCCTCTCCCCAACCTCCCTGGCTGCAACCTCCTGTAATTGAAAAATGGCAGGCGAGGAGATTAAGCGAGGCTTATCCCTCTGAGGTGTGTGTTTTATCGCGCAGCAGCAAACAGCAATCTCTTCTCCACCCTCGTCCACAGGAAATTTTTGCCTTCTTTTCTGTACTCGCTCTTTCCTTCCTCCTTTCCCCCGCTCACTCTCTTTGGCTCTTTAGTCATGCTAGTCCTGTAGTGGAGAGCCTCTGTTAGCACTGTTGTCTCTGAATTCAAAATGCCTTATTTGTCTTTCGTACCCCCACTGCCCCATCAGTAAGGCTTACGTGTCTGTTAGTGGACGTCAAATCTGAAATGTGTTCTTTTAAAGTCGGCATTAAAGGAAGAAGCATTCTGCGTTAGTTCAGGCAGGCCACACAGTCAAGCTCCGCTATCAGCTGATTGGCAAAATTCCAACCCAGCCCACATCAGCTGATCTGATTCCTATGCACTCAATTGGCAACTCTCAAACAGGGCGCCTTACTTAAGTGCAGCTTAAGTTCAGTCTGCCTGCTTGGCTGCTTCCACTGCACGCTGTTTTGCAACCCACCTCCTCCCCAGCTCCTCCTTAAACTGTGTTTAACTTAATCAGTGTCATTCTGTTGTCATTGATGCATGCTCTGTTCTAAATGGGGGATTTCGCTGCCCTCCCAGTTTAATAAAATTTGTCCCCAGAAGCTGCTGTTGTTCCCAGTCTTGGCTTTTCATGGAGCTCCTGAAAAGGATGGGGAAATTAAAACATAGCCATATCGCCAAATGTAAATTTGGCAAAATGTGCCAATAAGTTGACAAAAAGTTTGTCTTTGGTGTTTTTGACTTAAGTGGACCTGACTGAAGTCTTTTTCTTCCCTATTGTGACGTATATCCGAGTGAAACAGCTTCTCGAACAAGAAAAATGTAGGGCGGGACTTGATTTTGTCCATTGGGAATTGATTGGATCACTGGATGGTTGTGGTTTGCTCTTGCTGTGATGTCATGTGAGTGACAGGTTGTTCCGCCCTCGCGCCAGTAAACACGTATATCAGAGAAGAGATGTCGTGACAAGAGGGAGGGGAAGTTATTTTGATTAAAGATTACCAGGGCATGTAAATTTACTAGTGGTGTCAATCGATAAAAAAAAACTAGATTAATCAAGCATTTTTTTCTGTGATTAATCGTAATTAGAAACACTTACGTTTTTAATGTTTTTAATATATTTTATAATGTAATCATTTCAAAATGAATCTCCAAATTAGTGCAGAAAAACATTAAGACAGTATATTTTAAATATTTGTTTAATGGTATCTTTTTATGAATGAAGGCCAGTATCACTAATACTAGTACTGCTACTGATGTCTCTATGAAATTGACTGCCCCCCACCCCCCCTATTTTAAACATCAATTATAGCCATTCAACATTACAGTGTAATTGAAAGCTATACATTTTTATCATTAACTTTTTGACAGTGAACCCACACAGCTAGAACCCACACAGACCACAGGGTGAGATCCCCTGCTGGCCTCACTAACACCTCTTCCGGCAGCAACCTAAATTTCCCCAGCAGGTTTCCCATCCAGGTACGAGCCAGACTCAAGCCTGCTTAGCTTCAGTGGGGGATTAGGCGAGAGCTGCAGAGTGAAAGCTGCATTATTTCCTTCCATACGTACAGTTATTTAATGATAAAAAGCCAGGAAAAAAGGGCAGAGACCAGCTGGAAAACCAGCTAAACAAGCACAATTTAGCACAATAGGGTTTGAGCTGGCGCAAGCTGTTAGTAAATCTGTCCCTTAGTCTCAGACGTGCGCTACTCCCAGATGGTGCAACAGGTATTAATTCTATGCTTAAAACACATTTTACATCCAGCCTAGTCTTACGACTGGGTGTATGCCCAGTTGGTGCAACCAGCCCCTGAAGATGCACCAGAAGGCAGTGGTTTTGCTACTAAGTAAGAGAGAGAAACGGAGAGATTAATGAAGAAATTGTGTTTTATTCATAATGATTACTTTTTTCTTTTTGTAGTGTAGTAGCACGTATAGAACATTTCACTACTGCTCTTAAGTTTCCAAAAAAAATTCACACAGTTGCCACCGGCTCCTCCCTCCCTCCCTAGAGACCCGCCTCCAACCTCAATGCTCCTCCTTCTTCAATGACAGGAGCTTACAAAACATAACCAATGCGTTTCCACCGCCGGATTGCTGCTTATGTTTGTGCGACATGTAAAACATAAATGCATGAAGGACTTTGAATGGTTATATCTTACGCAATCTAGCAGATGCACTTGGTACCTAATTTAGTGTCTAAATGATGGTGAATTCCTGCTGTCAGTGGTAACGCTCCAGTGGTTAACACCATGGTGCCACTGGATGGGTTTGAGGGGCAGTTGTGTAGGAGGTTTTTGCAGGATGGATGTGCACTGTATGGCATCGTGCTCAAGACTGTTTATTAATTTGGTTGGTAAGAACATGCTGTTCTGGCTTTGGATTTCACATTGACTGTGCTCAGGGTACATTGTAAGCAAGAATAGTATTGCTTGTTTGTTAATGTGGAGGAGAATATCAAGAGAAGTAGGAGGGGCTTTGTTAGTGAGTAGTTTGTCTCTGCTGTTACTGGAGAGAGATATTATCTAATGATTGAAGATGTAGCATGTGGGTGGCATATTCCCTTGCCACAGATACATGCATACACATACACGCACACGTACACAAGTTTTGATGAACTAATAATTCAGTAAAGACATCAATACTGTGAACTATTGCAGTTTAAAATAACTGCTTTCTTTTAATATACTTTAAATTGTAATTTCTGTGATGGCAAAGATGAATTTTCAGCATCGTCTTCAGTGTCACATGATCCTTCAGAAATCATGATTCTAATATGATGATTTGATGCTCAAGAAACACTATTATCAAGGTAAAAAACAGTTGTACTGCTTATTTTTTTGTGAAAACTGTTACTGTTCTTTTTTTCAGGATGCTTTGATGATTTGAAATAGAAATGTAATGTAATTTATATAAATTATAAATGTATTTTCTGTCACTTAGCTATTTGAATGCATCCTTGCTAAATAAGAGTATTATTTTAACCGTAAACAGATTTTTGATAGGTAGTGTAGCTTTAATATTTTCAAAAGTTTAATGCATTCATGTTTTTATGATGCATTTACATTGTTTATTATTGAAAGTCTGAGTCTGGAACGAGAGCAAATCAATAAAATCTATACATTTGAAAAGCAGAAAAAGTAAACAACAACATCTAACCTTCACAGAAACATTGACATTAGAAATCAGATTTGAAGCAGTAGATTTATGAGCATTCCAAATTGGACACTTCAGATGTTTGTTTTTGACATTTCACTCTATTTGTGTAGATTTGCCTTCACTAGTACATCCAGAGAGGTCAGAAGTGATTAACTGTGCTGCAGATTTGTCAGTGATTACATCAGATCAATGAGTCTGTGGGGTCTGTGTTATTGGAGGAATAAGAGACTTTGTGCCACTAGTGGAATAAGATGTTTGTGACCGAGTGAGTGTCAGTATGACATGCATGTGCATGTCTGTTCGCTTAATTTGTTTGTTTATGAGTAACAGCACCTGCTGTGTCAGATCCTGCAGCAAAGCAATCTCAGTACAATACATTACCTTCAAGGCTTTATATGTTTTGCGACCTGATCCAAGACAGAAAGCCTGGAGACGTTCACACTTTCTGAAAAGGTCTCGCTTTATCCCTCACCTCAATCACGACAAACTCAATGCACATGGCCAGCCACGGTCTTCTCACAAAGTCATTTAAACTCTCATGTTGGGCATTAAACTGAATCATGGGGACTGTAAACTTTAATGTCAGGGTGAGTGTAGCAGTTGCTCTGCAGGTTTTATTGCAAATATTGTTGATTATGGGGGCGTGCGGCTCATCCCGCAGCTCACAATCAGGGCAGACATAGATGAGTGGGGTTTGGCTGTCTCTAAGGAAATGCACATTCGCTTAGCTGACCCTGACAAGGGTCTAACAAGACCCTATTTTGCAGCTGTCTGTCTCAGCAGATGACAAAGCAGTGTTAACCTTTTTAAGCGATGTGTAAAATGACAAAAATAAAAAATCACAGGCAGTAAAAAGGAAGTTAAGTGTATTCGCTCACTGTGTGGTCTTGTTCTTCTGACTCCACACACACACACACACACACACACACATATATATATATATATATATATACACACTCACCTAAAGGATTATTAGGAACACCTGTTCAATTTCTCATTAATGCAATTATCTAATCAACCAATCACATGGCAGTTGCTTCAATGCATTTAGGGGTGTGGTCCTGGTCAAGACAATCTCCTGAACTCCAAACTGAATGTCAGAATGGGAAAGAAAGGTGATTTAAGCTCAGTTACTGGGATTTTCACGCACAACCATTTCTAGGGTTTACAAAGAATGGTGTGAAAAGGGAAAAACATCCAGTATGCGGCAGTCCTGTGGGCGAAAATGCCTTGTTGATGCTAGAGGTCAGAGGAGAATGGGCCAGAAGAGCAACTTTGACTGAAATAACCCCTCGCCACAACACGCACAACCTTGAGACGGATGGGCTACAACAGCAGAAGACCCCACCGGGTACCACTCATCTCCACTACAAATAGGAAAAAGAGACTATAATTTGCACGAGCTCACCAAAATTGGACAGTTGAAGACTGGAAAAATGTTGCCTGGTCTGATGAGTCTCGATTTCTGTTGAGACATTCAGATGGTAGAGTCAGAATTTGGCGTAAACAGAATGAGAACATGGATCCATCATGCCTTGTTACCACTGTGCAGGCTGGTGGTGGTGGTGTAATGGTGTGGGGGATGTTTTCTTGGCACACTTTAGGCCCCTTAGTGCCAATTGGGCATCGTTTAAATGCCACGGCCTACCTGAGCATTGTTTCTGACCATGTCCATCCCTTTATGACCACCATGTACCCATCCTCTGATGGCTACTTCCAGCAGGATAATGCACCATGTCACAAAGCTCGAATAATTTCAAATTGGTTTCTTGAACATGACAATGTTCACTGTACTAAAATGGCCCCCACAGTCACCAGATCTCAACCCAATAGAGCATCTTTGAGATGTGGTGGAACGGGAGCTTCGTGCCCTGGATGTGCATCCCACAAATCTCCATCAACTGCAAGATGCTATCCTATCAATATGGGCCAACATTTCTAAAGAATGCTTTCAGCACCTTGTTGAATCAATGCCACGTAGAATTAAGGCAGTTCTGAAGGCGAAAGGGGGTCAAACACAGTATTAGTATGGTGTTCCTAATAATCCTTTAGGTGAGTGTATATATATATATATATATATATATATTTATTTTTTTTTTATTTTTTTTTGCCTTCCCTCCAAATCTTACTGAAGATCATGTTTTGGTAATGGAGTTTAAAGTTCTACATTATGGCAGTGGCGTAGGCAGAAAGTGAATAATGGGTGGCCCGGAATCCCCTTAATTTGGAAGAAAAATCCGAAAAATGTAAACATAGCAACACAGCTAATAGTATTCCTCATATGTTGGAACTTTTATTGTCTGTTGTCTTTTAATATAGTCTACTTCTACATGTTGATGCCTTCTCAAACACCCATACGAGCTGTGTTTGTGATGTTTGAGCGCAATGCTTGGAAGGACCATTTGCAAGTTTGCTTTATTTTTTAAATTCAGCTAGGTGCTACTACTTCACCTGTAAGCACTAAAGCTTCTTGCGATCAAGTGTGAGTGGCCACAAATGAAAAAATTTAAAGTAAAAAAATAAACAAAGCAGGAGAGAGAGATCCAACAAATATAACAACTATATTGCTAATACAATACATGTGGCTTATGTACAATTCAGAAACCCCTTGCTAACCAATATTACATGCAAATATATAATAGCCATGCCACGGCGGGCCAGACTAAAACCTACCCATAGCTTACCTTGTATGGCGGATGTCTGTTCTAAACAAGTCAGAATCGGATAGGTTTTTGAGTTGAATTTGAATTGATTGTTGATAATATCAACATAATCCTAATTATCTGTTAGTTCACTTTCAATTTCAAACGACAAAAGTGTTATGGCGTCATGTCATCAAGACGCGTTTCTTTCTTAATGTCATCGATAGCAATTTAGCCATTTTGTAATAACATAAAAAGGGCACTGCTAGTAGGAATCGAATCCAGATATTGGCACGAAGAACATAATATTACTACTGGCGTGACATAACTGAAGAGATGAATTAGCATATTCCTATTAATATTAGAATAGAGTTTTAAAGCATTGCAAAATAAATCACATTTAAAATAATTATTAAGAATGGTTAAACATTAGAAAGTTGTGTTATTAAAAAAATATATTTCCCTGGATCTGACAGGATGGGCAAGTTGTCAATCTGGCCCACCCGTAGCTACGCTAGTGCATTATGCGTGTGTTCACACTTTGTAGGTTTTGTTATTAAAACTCTGGTGCGATTGTACAGTTTGTGTGGTTCATTTAAGTAGTGAACCAAACAAGCGAAATCGAGACAGCTGAAAAGGAACAAACTCCAGTGCGGTTCGACTGAAATTTGAACGCAACACGGACCAAAGACATCTAAACAAGCCAAAATCAGGATAAGATGTCTCAAAATGCGACCTTAAAAAGGACAGTTTGCTCAAGGATATGTTTTTTCGATAACACTTTAGAATACTGTTACGTCGTTAATTAATCACTACACATGAACAAATGAGTAAAGCACTAATAATATTCTAGTAACTACTATTAACAAGAAACTCTGATTTATAAAGCTTAGTGGAATGTGGTACAGTAGTTCACTATTAGCTAATCAGTAACGACTATTTTTTTCATACCTCTTAGAGTACTACTAGGAACTACTATGTACAGATTCATAATAAATGTGAATAATGCATAATTAATTCTAAAGTGAAGGTCTAGTTTGAGTTTCTTGTAAAGTTTTGGATAGTAATGACTGAAGTGTTACTACATTCTTCTAAAGTAATTACTAATTGTTTGGATCAGTATTCTAAAGTGAAGATCATGGTAACCCACTAGTAATTACTCAAGAATTACCAAATCTGTCACAAGCCATTACTGTCCGAAAACTTACGAAAACCTCAAAAGCTTATGATTTCAATCATTACTAGAGAGATATCATGTTTTTCACTGAACACTGATCTTTGCCGTGTTGTAATAAATAATTTAAGGATACACAGAGTGCTTACCAACACGATCATCATTTTTCAGAGAAATAGTAATGGTGAATGCATATATGAACAAGTTCTCCGTTTAGTAAACAAATTCAACCCAAGCGCTCTTTGGTGACGTGAATGATTATGCTTCTGTTGATCATCTGTCCATCATCGTATAAAGCCCGCACTGACAATTTCATTGGTCCGAACAGCTCTGGTTCGAGCATAGTTGCACCACAACGGATCAAGTCCAGACCGAACTTCCCGACCTCAAATGTTGTGGGCGGGGCTAAGTTCGGCTGGCATCCAGGCTAAAGTGAAGCAGGACTAAATATATAATTTTCTTTTTTGATCCTGGACCAAAAGAACTAAGAGATCCGAAATGTAAAATATGTGAATGACTGAGACAATATTTTTACTGGCCATACAACTTTATGACTATGGATTTATTTAGTTTTTATTTTTCTAGTGGTGGGTTATTGAGATAAATAGTTTTCACATACTGTAAATTTTGCCACATTGAGCTTTTTATTCTCATTTGGTGCTTGACAAGTGTTCATTTTAACTTTCGTCTTGTTGTGATGGAGACCTAGCCTGGATGCCAGCCGAATTTAGCCCCGCCCACAAAATTTTTTGCTCTGGCAATTCGGTCTGGACTCGCTCCATGGAGGAGTAATTATGCCCGAACAGAAACTGTTCGGACCAATGAAATTGTCAGTGCGGACTTTAGACGATGATGGACATATGATTAACAGTAACGTAATCATCCACGTCATCGAAGGCTCTTGGGTTGAATTTGCTCTTATCCTAAACGGAGAACTTGTTCATATATGCATTCACCTTCACTATTTCTCTCAGAAACGATGATCGTGTTGGTAAGTACTCTGTGTATCCTTAAATTATTTTATTACTGGCAAAGATCGTTTACACTCATCTTCTTCTTGTAACGTTACTTAATCCAGCGTGCGTGCAGACAGGGTTTCCAAGTGTTTTTGCAATGTCGCGCACAATTGCTACTCAAAACTATAGCCCAAAACAATAACTTTCCGGGGGGTTCTCCGGAAAAAAATGGCGTTTGGTTGGCAAAATATGTTATTTTGGCAAGGTTGCCTGCTAAAATTCGCATTCCTGGGTTTATATAATCACATAATTGGGGTCGCTTCAACCCGCGGACATGGAGAAAAACACGGACTTGGCAACACAGTGCAGTTGAGTTCTGTTGACATTTGACAACTAACGTTACGCGTCGCTCCGTTGCTCTGATTGGTTGTGAGTCTATCCAATTGAGGTCTTTCCTGGCTCGGTTGAAACACGCCCCATAATCAAAGCTCAATGGAGCGGTACCAGACTCATATTCTGACTAGAATTGAGTATGGCCATGCCAGGCTAATGGAGACCCACTATGGATGTTTTTCTTCATAGGGAACAAGAGACACACATACTGTAAGATGATTATGATCCAGCATCTGTTGATCTTTCACTCCACATCTGTCATCTTTATTTCTCATGATAAATAACAGTTGTGCACACTTTTAGAGTACATGTTGCCACTAACCAGGCCTGTCCCTAATACTAATAGCTCTTATCAGGCCAAATCAACACAACAGAAAAATTGCTTTACAGTAGTCATCAAAAATTACTTCAGAAAATTAATTCAACTTTTTCTAGGCCAGTCTAGGCATGATTTTCTGTAATTCAGCCCATGACTGTTTGTGCACAATGCCAACATCCCAATCAGAGCGGCCTGTTGTCATTGCTTGTGCTGAACGGCATCGGTCGTGTTACTCATCGCTCATCTGCTCTCTTTTCTTCTTATGGCTCTTCCTACTCTTACATTCTCCCTTCTTTTCCTTTTTATGTTCCCTTTTTACACTGTCCTCCTTTCCTGTCCTTTTCCTGACACATTCTTCACTGGCCTACTTTGATGAGAGACTGAAATTCAAACTGTTTGTGCACTGTACGATTGCTTTTGTTTCAATTAACTGCCTTTGCCAAGAATCTTAGCCTCAGACCTGGGGACTTTAAAAAGTTATGAGCAGTTAAAAAAAAGAATTGGATGATTAACATTTAAGACTAGTCTTAGCAGTTTATGCAACCAGCCCCTGAAGTTTGGACAGTGTCATTTATTTTGGTTCACTGTCCTCCACAGTATCAGAAAAAAAGAAAAAAAGAAAAAGAAAAAAAAGTATATATATTTTACCTTTAGAGGTATAACACCTGCAAAGACTAGCTCTCAAAGGTACACCTTTGTATCTTATCTATTGCTTATCTACCTTAAAGCTGAAGTGTGTGGTATTTATGAGGATCTATTGACATAAATGCAATATAATATACATAAGCAGCAGACAAAACGGAAAAACAGCTGTTTTCTGTCAAAGCCATTAAGAATAATGGAGGATAGTTATTTAACCAAAGTGATTGCTGTTTTGGACATGTTTAAGCAAAACTGATGTGACTGTATATGATTGGGGTTCATTACAAATCTGTGTTGGAGTATAATATCTGACATTTAGTCAGTAGAAATGCATGGAACAGTTTCAGTCCTTATGTTTGATGTCTCACTATAAAGCCTTCCTTTAATAAACTCTACATAGTTTACCTTAAGTTCCATTATATTTTCTTGTTCAGTTTCTCTGTTCTGTCTCCCTTTCCTCATTTCTTTCTTCCCCACTCTGTCTCTGCTCTCTTTTCTTCATTTTCTCCTCTATGCCTGAAGACAGTCAGTGCCCTAGTTTATTAGCAGGTTTTCTACCATCACCCCTGAATAAAAGAGACAAAACAATTCAATGATATGAGAGTACAGAGCAGAAACACGCAGCAAGCTGTTTTCATGCACTCTGAATCAAGCTCAAGTTCAGCTCACTGGGCTTTCGGCTCAGATATGATGCGGACGCATTTAGACGCACAGTATTTCTGTGTACTATGTTTAGAAGGCTTGTCCAAACGAACGTGAAGCTTTCTCCACTAAAAAGAAGGTTATGAATATTGAACATGGTTTACTCAAAGTTTTTAAAACCGTGGGTCCGCGACCCTCTAGGGGTCCTTAGATGCAATGCTGGGGGTCTGCCAACTGTGTTGAATATTTTTGTGCTGCTTTTTGTGGAAATTTGGATACATATTTTCAGGATTATTTCATAAATAGAATTTCCAAAAGAGCAGCATTTATTTGAAATACCGGTAGAAATATTATTTTTTACATTTTAAACATAAATATTTTTACTCTCTCTTTTCAATATAATGCAACCTTGCTGAATAAAATCATTCATTACCCAAACTTTTGGACAGTAGTGTATATGCAGGGCCAGTTGGTTGTTTGTTTGTTTGGGTGATTGGTTGGTGGGATTGGTTGGATGGTTGGTTAGGTGTCTTGGTTGGTTGGGTTGGTTGGGGGGATTGGTTGGTTGGGTGGTTGGTTGGTGGGATTGGTTGGTTAGTTGATTGGTTGGTTGGATTGGTTGGTTGGCGGGATTGGTTGGTTGGTTGATTGGTTGGTTGGGGGGATTGGTTGGTTGGTTGGTTGATTGGTTGGGGGGATTGGTTGGTTGGTTGGTTGATTGGTTGGTCGGGGGGATTGGTTGGTTTGTTGGTTGGGGGATTGGTTGGTTGGTTGGTTGGTTGGTTTGGTTGGGGGGATTAGTTGGTTGGTTGGTTTGGTTGGTTAGGGGGATTGGGGGATTGGTTGGTTGGGTTGGTTGGGGGGATTGGTTGGTTGGTTGGGGGGATTGGTTGGTTGATTGGTTGGTTGGTTGATTGATTGATTGATTGATTGATTGATTGATTGATTGATTGATTGATTGATTGATTGATTGATTGATTGATTGATTGATTGATTGATTGATTGATTGATTGATTGATTGATTGATTGATTGATTGATTGGTTGGTTGGTTAAGTTGGTTGGTTGGGTTGTTCAGGGGGATTGGTTGGTTGATTGGGTTGGTTGGGGGATTGGTTGGTTGGTTGAACATCAGTGCCTTTATCACTTTTTCCTCTTGCTGGGTGTGAACAGAATTTCCCATTGGTTCCCTATTGGTTGGTGGGATTGGTTGGTTGGTTGGTTGATTGGTTGGTTGGTTGGTTGATTGTTTGCTTGGTTGGGGGGATTGGTTGGTTGGTTGATTGATTGGTTGGTTGGGGGGATTGGTTGGTTGGTTGATTGATTGGTTGGTTGGGGGGATTGGTTGGTTGGTTGGTTGGTTGGTTGGTTGGTTGGTTGGTTGGTTGGTTGGTTGGTTGGTTGGTTGGTTGGTTGGTTGGTTGGTTGGTTGGTTGGTTGGTTGGGGGGATTGGTTGGTTGGTTGGTTGATTGGTTGGGGGGATTGGTTGGTTGGTTGATTGGTTGGTTGGGGGGATTGGTTGGTTGGTTGATTGGTTGGGGGGATTGGTTGGTTGGTTGGTTGGTTGATTGGTTGGTTGGGGGGATTGGTTGGTTGGTTGGTTGATTGGTTGGGGGGATTGGTTGGTTGGTTGGTTGGTTGGTTGATTGGTTGGTTGGGGGGATTGGTTGGTTGGTTGGTTGATTGGGGGGATTGGTTGGTTGGTTGAACATCAGTGCCTTTATCACTTTTTCCTATTGCTGGGTGTGAACAGAATTTCCCATTGGTTCCCTATTGAACCAATATAGAGTATATACAGTTATATTAATGCGTTATATACACTGCAAGTGGAAAGAATAGTTAATTTCTTCATAAAATGTGTGTGTATGCTTAGTTTTCAATAAATATAGTAAGTATGATTAGAAACCTAGAATGAAGCCAGAGATTTAGATTCCCTTTGTGTAAATCTAATAGATATAAAACTATTTTATTCCTGCAGTTATCATGTTTTTAAATGACTTATTTTAAAATGTTATTGTGTGTTCTGTGTTCCTATACACATATACTGCTGTCTACATGTTGTACCCTGATTGTATATCTGTATTATTTGTCAATATTAGTGTCCTTGGGGTCTTGAAATGCGCTATATTATTATTATTATTAGTAGTACTATTATTATTACATAACACACTTTTGAGGACAATGAAGTCAAGTATTATGCAAACATCAGCAGAATTTAGAATATACACTGTGTTTGCTCTTTGACAACAAACTTTTACTTTAGTATTTTGCTGGTCAGCTCCCGAAGCAATGTCATTGTACATGCAAATTCAAAGTGTCGACTGCGCTCGTTCTCTTTTAAACTCAAAATAAACTGCCAAATGATCTATCCCAAAATGAGGCAGATCGATATAACAAGGCCCAGTTTTCTTTTTTTTTTTATTAATTTTTTTTTTTTTTTTTAAATACACAGGCTAAAAAAAACAAAAACAAAACATATATATACAAATATACACTCACCTAAAGGATTATTAGGAACACCTGTTCAATTTCTCATTAATGCAATTATCTAATCAACCAATCACATGGCAGTTGCTTCAATGCATTTAGGGGTGTGGTCCTGGTCAAGACAATCTCCCGAACTCCGAACTGAATGTCAGAATGGGAAAGAAAGTGATTTAAGCAATTTTGAGCGTGGCATGGTTGTTGGTGCCAGACGGGCCAGTCTGAGTATTTCACAATCTGCTCAGTTACTGGGATTTTCACGCACAACCATTTCTAGGGTTTACAAAGAATGGTGTGAAAAGAGAAAAACAACAGGACTGCCACAAAAACATGCGGCAGTCCTGGGGGCGATGCCTTGTTGATGCTAGAGGTCAGAGGAGAATGGGTCGACTGATTCAAGCTGATAGAAGAGCAACTTTGACTGAAATAACCACTCGTTACAACCGAGATATGCAGCAAAGCATTTGTGAAGCCACAACTCGCACAACTAGGGGTGCAACGAAATTTCAGCCACCGAAAATGTTCGGCCGAAAATGCCATTATCGGTTTCGGGCCGAAATAAAAAAAACAGACAGTGACAGACTCAGTGCAGCATCTCATGTTGTTAAAGGTCCCATGGCATGAAATTTTCATTTTATGAGGTTTTTCAACATTAATATGAGTTCCCCTAGCCTGAATATTGTCCCCAAGTGGATAGAAATGTTGATCGGTGTAAACCCGAGTTCTGGCTGTCTTTCTCTGTCTTTGAGAAAATGACAGGCCAGACTAGCCAATCCTGAAGTCAGCCTAGCCCACAATAAACTGGATTACATTCGATTAATGCTGTTGTGTCTTTGTTTGCGCTGTGTACTCAATGCGCGTCACTGATGCTTTTCATATGATAGGAACATATCTAAAAATAATGCTATTATCAACACTTACTCGTAACTCGTTCATCTCGACAGCTGTAATGGTACTTTGCATGTGTTACAAAGTTGGTAATAATGATGAAGACGGACTCGGTGTGACTGGGACTCGTGTTTATTCAGAACTCTCAGATACAAACACAATAAACTCGCGCTGACAGCACAGCTCTCATAACTCAGTAGTTACTATAAATAACTTTGTTAGAAATCGCTCCGTCTCCGTGATGTCCGGTTCGCGAATGATCTTTCTTTTGAACCGGTTCTTTTTAGTGAACAGAACCAGTTCACCAAATCGGACTGAATCTAAACGGTTCGCGTCTCCAGTCAGCGCTGATCCATAATTTACTAAAGTTACTAACTTTCTGACATGAGTGACAGTCCCTCCGACTAGAAATAGACTAATAACCTGAAGTATATGCTGTAACGTCTCGGTTACGGATGTAACCCTCGTTCCCTGAGGAGGGAACGGAGACGTAACGTTAGTGACTAACGAATGGGGGTTTCGCTTAGAAGCCTATCAACTTCGAGTTTTGAGAAAACGCCCAATGGCGTGCCAATGCCATGGGGCATGCGGAATTTGCATACGTAGCTCCGCCTCACTGCGTGAGTATATAAGGAAGTACGAGGCAATATCGCATTATGTTACCTGCTTGAGGAGCCAAGACTGAACTCCTGCGTTCCAGGCAACACAGCTGATGTGGCAAGGGGACGTTACGTCTCCGTTCCCTCCTCAGGGAACGAGGGTTACATCCGTAACCGAGACGTTCCCTTTCGTTCAGTCACTACGACGTAACGTTAGTGACTAACGAATGGGGGTCCCAATATAATCCCGCCACTCAGCTGTCTTCCAGCGCCCTGCGTAAGTGTGAGTACCCTGTCGTAAGACTAGTACGGACGAAGGACTCCCACTTAACACAGGATTACCAAGGTACACTGGGAAGCATATCCCAGTGAGGGAATGCCAAGATGCCTACCCGTGGGGAGGACTTAAGAGACACATATGACCCGGAGAGGGTTGCATATGGAAGATCTCTAGGGTACCAGCCGAAGGTGGATTTTTAACCCTAGGGGTGGCGGGGACACGCCAAGGGAAGAAACCCGCTCACTGCGGAGACTTACGGTGAAATACACATGTGGGGGTCGCCGGAGGGAACCATGCACATGGGGCACCTGGCCGGACATGAGGGTCTGGGCTCGAAAGGGCAGACTGAACTGATGTCGGCGTCGACAGTGCTGGAGGAGCTCAGGGCTCTCGGGGAACTCACCTGAGGAAATATCGCACGTATCCAGTCCGTGGAGTGGAGTGGCGAGCAAGCGAAGACACCTGAACCTGGTCCTTACCGGCCCCTCGGGGGAGCGAGTACATAGTCGGACACTGGCTCCACTCGGAGATTATAGAATCTGGCGAATGTGTTGGGTGTCGCCCAGCCTGCAGCTCTGCAGATGTCTGCTAGCGAGGCGCCATGCGCTAGAGCCCAAGAGGAAGCCACACTCCGGGTGGAGTGTGCCCTCACACCAAGGGGACATGGTCGGCCTTGCTGCTGGTAAGCCAAAGCAATGGTGTCCACTATCCAGTGAGACAGCCTTTGCTTTGAGAGAGCACTTCCCTTCCGCTCTCCACCATAACAGACAAAGAGCTGGTCTGAGGTCCTGAAACACTGCGTCATGTCTACGTAGGGGCGGAGAGCGCGTACTGGACAGAGCAATGCCAAGGCTGGGTCTGCCTCCTCCAAAGGCAGCGCTTGCAGGTTCACCACCTGGTCCTTGAACGGAGTGGTGGGAACCTTGGGCACATATCCAGGCCGGGGTCTCAGGATCGCGTGAGAGTTAGCCGGCCCGAACTCCAGGCACGCTTCGTCAACCGAAAATGCCTGCAGGTCCCCGACCCTCTTGACTGAGGCCAATGCGGTCAGCAGAGCCGTCTTCATAGACAGAAACTTAATATCAACCGACCGCAAAGGCTCAAAGGGAGGTCTCTGCAGAGCAGTTAGTACTACTGCGAGGTCCCAAGAGGGTACGAGAGGAGAGCGAGGAGGATTCAGTCTCCTAGCTCCCCTCAGGAACCTGATGACCAGGTCGTGCTGACTTACCTTTTTGTTCTCCAAGAGATCGTGGTGGGCAGATATTGCGGCCACATATACCTTGAGGGTGGAGGGAGACAGCCTTCGCTCCAGCCCCTCTTGGAGAAACTCAAGCACGGACCCGATCGGACATTTCCAGGGGTCTTCTTGGCGGGAAGAGCACCAGGTGACGAAGAGGTTCCACTTCAACGCATAGGCATGCCGAGTGGACTCTGCCCTAGCGGAAGTGATGGTGGCGACCACCGTAGGTGGTAGGCCACTCAAACCTGCCGGGTCCCGTCTAGGAGCCACACGTGGAGGTTCCAAAGGTCGGGACGCGGGTGCCAATGGGTGCCCCGTCTCTGAGTAAGGAGGTCCGGTCTCAGAGGAATAGGCCAGGGAGGGGCTGTCGCAAGGAGAATGAGTTCGGGGAACCAGGTCCGGCCGTGCCAGTACGGGGCGACCAAAAGGACCTGCTCCTTGTCCTCCCTGATCTTGCACAGAAGCTGTGCGAGTAGGCTCACTGGGGGAAACGCATATTTGCGTAGGCCCCGCGGCCAGCTGTGCGCCAGTGCATCCGTGCCGAGCGTGCCCTCGGTCAGGGAATAATACAGGCTGCAGTGGGAAGAGTCGTGGGAGGCAAACAGGTCTACCTGTGCGTCGCCGAACTGTTCCCAAATCAGCTGAACCGTCCGGGGATGGAGTCTCCATTCTCCCGGGAGAGGCTGAAACCGCGAGAGCTCGTCGGCTGCGTGGTTCAGGACTCCCGGAATATGGACAGCACGAAGGGACCTCAGGCGCTTCTGACTCCATAAGACGAGATGGCGGGCGAGTTGAGACATGCGGCGGGAGCGTAGACCGCCCTGGTGGTTGATGTACGCTACTACGGCCGTGTTGTCTGTCCGGACAAGCACATGTTGACCCTTCAGCAACGCTCGGAAGCGGTGCAGGGCGAACCGTACTGCCAGCAACTCGAGGCAATTGACATGCAGGAGGCGCTGGGGTCCTGTCCAGGAGCCCGCGGCTGCTTGTCCATTGCACATGGCACCCCAGCCCGTGGCAGAGGCATCCGTCGATACGACAACATGCCTGGAAACTCGTTCTAAGGGCACACCGGCCCGTAGAAAGCTGAGGTTCGACCACGGGGTGAGTGTCTGTAAGCAGGCCCGAGTCACTTGGATCCGGAGCGTGCCAGACTGCCATGCCCATCTCGGGACTCGATCGCGAAGCCAGTGCTGAAGCGGTCTCATATGAAGCAATCCGAGCGGCGTTACCGCGGCTGCAGATGCCATATGCCCCAGGAGCCTCTGAAAAAGTTTCAGTTGAACCGCATTCTTGCTCTCGATTTGTCGGAGGCAAGTCAGCAGAGACTGCGCGCGCTCGCTCGAAAGCTGCGCGTAAATGGCGACCGAGTCGATCTCCATACCGAGAAAAGAGATCCTCTGCACTGGGCAAAGTTTGCTCTTCTCCCAGTTGACCCGAAGGCCCAGACGGGTTAAGTGGTGGAGAACCAGATCTCTGTGTCCGCAAACCTGCTCTCGAGAGTGGCCTAGTATGAGCCAGTCGTCGAGGTAGTTCAGGATGCGGACCCCGTGCTGCCAAAGGGGCGCAAGGGCTGCCTCTGCAATCTTCGTGAAGACGCGAGGGGACAGAGACAACCCGAATGGGAGAACTGCGTACTGGTATGCCCGCCCCTCGAAAGCAAACCGTAGGAACGGTCTGTGTCGAGGAAGGATGGAGACATGGAAGTAGGCGTCCTTCAGGTCGATCGCTGCAAACCAATCGTCCGGACGAACGCATTCGAAAAGGCGTTTCGCAGTCAGCATCCTGAACGGAAGCCGGTGAAGGGATCGGTTCAAGATGCGAAGGTCCAGGATTGGCCGTAACCCACCGGTTTTCTTGGGTACAATGAAGTAGGGGCTGTAGAACCCCGACCTCATTTCGGCTGGAGGGACAGGCTCGATCGCACCCTTCGCCAGTAGAGTGGCAATCTCCGCGAGCATGACGGGGGCATGGGCCCCGGTCATGGTATAGCGGACTCCCCTGTAACGGGGAGGAGCCTGCGCGAACTGAATCGCGTAGCCGAGCCTGATGGTCCGGGCAACCCAGCGGGACAGCCCCGGAAGCTGAAGCCAGGCTTCCAGAGACTGCACCAACGGGGTCATACGGACGACAGACGTACCCTGGGTGGGGCAGCGAGGCAGCGTTACCGGCGCGGAAAGGGGAGGCTGTTGGGCGTCCCCGGGTCGGAGCACGGTTAACGGCTGCGCCCTGACAGAGGAGACCAGGGAAGGTCTCGCGTTCCACGGGGGTCTGCTCTGCCAGGGGGCTGGCGACAGAGAGGGACGAGAGTGGCGAGACCCGAGGGTGGCGCGCACTGCCGTCACCGATCTCTGGGGGCTCAGGGATGGGTTTGTCAGTTCTTTCTTTAACCACATTAGGGTGCTGCTGACCCGGGGGCCAGCAGCTGAACAAAAGATTCTCCCCCGGCCCTCCACCGGGGGAAGGAGCGGCCCTGCCGCCGTCTCCTGGAAAGAACTGCCCATCCCTGAGCCGTCCGCATCAGGAGCGCCGCTTAGCCTGGCGTTTCTTCGCGGGCTGCGGGGCTGGAGCGGACTGGGACGCCTTCCTGCGGCTGCCTCTGCGCGGCCCGGGTGGAGGCTGCTGCTTGGGTGGCGCAGAGGCGGAGGAAGCCGCGGGAGGGCGTCCTCGGCGGCGAGCAGGCTGAGGCACCTGCGCGGGCGGTGGGGTGGAGGCAGCAGCTGACCGCCGGGGCAGGATGTATTTTATGGCCTCAGTCTGCTTCTGAGCGGCCGAGAACTGTTGGGCGAAGCTCTCGACCGCTCCGCCGAATAGCCCATCCTGTGATATGGGGGCGTCGAGGAAACGTGTTCGCTCGGCGTCGCGCATATCAGACAGGGTGAGCCATAAGTGTCTCTCCTGGACCACATTTGTGGACATCACCTGACCCAGGGAGCGCGCGGTCACCTTCGTCGCCCGGAGAGCGAGGTCGGTGGCGGCACGCAACTCATTGCTGAGCCCTGGATCAGCCCCTCTCTCGTGCATATCGCACAGCAACTTGGCTTGGTAAGCCTGAAGAGTTGCCATGGTATGCAAAGAAGCGGCGGCCTGCCCCGCAGCTCTATAGGACTTCGCCACCAGAGATGACGAAAACCTACAGGCCTTGGAGGGGTGCTTTGGGTCACCACGCCAGGACGAAGCGCTCTGTGGACACAGTTGCATCGCAACAGAACGTTCGACTGGGGGGACCCTAGTGTACCCATGAGCCGCGGCTCCATCGAGAGAGGTGAAGGCGGAAGAGGCCGCCAAACGTTCACGGGAAGACAACGGGGCCTTCCAGGAACGCGCGACCTCTTCATGCACCTCGGGGAAGAAAGGTATTGGAGGAGCGGCCGGACGGGTGTCCGAACGCGCCGCCCCCAAAAACCAATCATCCAACCGCGAACGCTCGGGCTGAGGCGGAGGGTTCCACTCCAGTCCAAGCGCTGCGGCGGCCCGAGAGAGCATGGCTGTCAACTCTGGGTCCGACTCGGGCAATGCTGGGACACCCGAAGGTGGCAGCACAGCCGAATCCTCATCCTCAGATGACTCCAGCCCACCTTGTGATGCGGCGATAGACATCACTTCCTCCTCCGCCGCGCCAAACGCCACAGTCGGGACAGCAGGAGCCGGCCCCGATGTAGACGCCTGAGCGCGGGCCGGGTCAAGTGCCTGAGAGGGGGGTGTGGGCCGAGGAACTAGCGTCGGAGCTTTATTCCACACCGTCACCCTCAGATCACCCTGATCACCAGCCAAAGTGCCGCCTCCAGAGGAGACCGCAGATTGGGGGGGGACGGAGGGGACTCTCGTTCCGGCATCAGCACGGAATTCACGGAGTCTCGATCGAAGCACTGAGATGGCCAGGTTCCCGCAGAGAGAACATGAGTCATCCACGAGCGCTGCCTGAGCGTGCTGAAAGCCCAAACACGTCACACAGCGCTCGTGCCCGTCGAAAGAAAAAAGCGATCTACCGCACCCAGAAGTGCACGGACGAAACATCCTGAAAAGGACGCGTCACGTGCAAGCTCTTTTGTGAGAGGAAACTTCACAGTCGATGCCGAAGCGCCCAGGGAAACACACACCAGCTGGATGCAGACCACTGCACAGATCAGCAGGCAGGAAGTATGCGATCACTGGAACGCGCCGTCACACCAACACCGACTGGAAAGCTGCTCGTCTCGAAGAAGCTGACAGAGTCTCAGAAGGCTGTAGGAGTGAAGAGGTAGGTACTCTTGGCTCCGAAAGCAGAAACATAATGCGATATTGCCTCGTACTTCCTTATATACTCACGCAGTGAGGCGGAGCTACGTATGCAAATTCCGCATGCCCCATGGCATTGGCACGCCATTGGGCGTTTTCTCAAAACTCGAAGTTGATAGGCTTCTAAGCGAAACCCCCATTCGTTAGTCACTAACGTTACGTCGTAGTGACTGAACGAAAGGGAACTACAACAGATCACTGAACTGAGACTGACAGAACTGATGTGAAGTGAACTCCAGTCCATCCGTCTCTCTGGCAGCAGCTCGTGCCTCGTAGACCTCGTTAAACCACGCCCCCTATGCTCATTTCAAATGCAAAGATATCAGCCAATCACAACAGTGGGCGTTTTTACTGAAGTCTCACAGCAGACATGCCTCTTGAAACAGGGCATTCAGCCACAGGGCAAACATCAGTATTGAAAAAATGCCTTTTATTTCTAAATTATGACATTTTATGATGTAAAAATCATTCTAACAATATAAGTACACCTCAGGAAACACTATAAAATAATAGAAAAATGCCATGCCATGGGACCTTTAATGAGAACCATTCATTAAAGGTCTTTTGGGATCTTTTTTTGCACAACTGTTAAAAAACTATTTTATTTGATGAAACATAAAACTTGAAGAATAATATTAGGCCTATTTGGTATTATCCTATTATTTATATTTATTGTTAAAAATATTTTAGGTTGTGTTATGTAACTTAATAAAACTTTGATTATTCTATTGGTTCCTGATTTTTTCATTTCAGATCCATTAAATTCAAGCAATTTATATATATAATATATATATATATATATATATATATATATATATATATATATATATATATATATATATATATAAATTGCTTGAATTTAATGGATTAATATATTCATATTAATATATTAGTATAGGTTTTTAAAAGAAGCCATTTTCGGCTTCAGTTTTGGTTTTCGGCCAAGTGCATCCTACATTTTCGGTTTCGATTTCGGCCCAGAATTTTCATTTCGGTGCATCACTACGCACAACCTTGAGGCGGATGGGCTACAACAGCAGAAGACCCCACCGGGTACCACTCATCTCCACTACATTTAGGAAAAAGAGGCTACAATTTGCACAAGCTCACCAAAATTGGACAGTTGAAGACTGGAAAAATGTTGCCTGGTCTGATGAGTCTCGATTACTGTTGAGACATTCAGATGGTAGAGTCAGAATTTGGCGTAAACAGAATGAGAACATGGATCCATCATGCCTTGTTACCACTGTGCAGGCTGGTGGTGGTGGTGTAACTGCAGTTTAGGCCCCTTAGTGCCAATTGGGCATTGTTTAAATGCCACGGCCTACCTGAGCATTGTTTATGACCTTGTCCATCCCTTTATGACCACCATGTACCCATCCTCTGATGGCTACTTCCAGCAGGATAATGCACCATGTCACAAAGCTCGAATCATTTCAAATTTGTTTCTTGAACATGACAATGAGTTCACTGTACTAAAATGGCCCCCACAGTCACCAGATCTCAACCCAATAAAGCATCTTTGGGATGTGGTGGAACGGGAGCTTCGTGCCCTGGATGTGCATCCCACAAATCTCCATCAACTGCAAGATGCTATCCTATCAATATGGGCCAACATTTCTAAAGAATGCTTTCAGCACCTTGTTGAATCAATGCCACGTAGAATTAAGGCAGTTCTGAAGGCGAAAGGGGGTCAAACACAGTATTAGTATGGTGTTCCTAATAATCCTTTAGGTGATATATATATATATATATATATATATATATATATATATATATATATATATATATATATATATATATATATATATATATATATATATATATATATATATATATATATATATATATATATATATATATATATATATATATATATATATATATATATATATATATCAGTGGATAACACTGATAAGAGGGTCCCTGCTGTGGTCTATTGGGGTACCTGGCCTGACAAAGTTAAGACTTTGTATTTAGGCTTTTCTAAATCAGTCACAAACCCTAGTTGTGTTTTCTGAAGAATGCCACGGTTGTTCTCTTTCCTATATCAGTGTTCAGGTTTCCCATCATGCTTTGATCCGATAAGGCTGGCAATAACTTTGACCTCTGCTGTGTCGTTCTGGTTGGTGAGTGTGGCCTCAGGGTAGCGAGGAGCATTTCTCTTTCTGTCATCTCCAGTCAGACAGAAAATACAGCTTACAGACATCTCATCTCCCACCCACACACGTTCACAAATCTCAACCTCTCTCTCTTTTAATCATTCTCTTTCTCACTCTGTCTGTTTTAATCACCCTCCCTCATTCTCTTTCATTCTGTTCAGAGGCCAATCTGCCCCAAAAAGATTTATTTCTTCTTTAACTCTTATCTTCATTATGTCTTTCATTTTAAAGTTTTATTGCAAAATAATAATAAATAAAAGAATGTAAGATTTTTTTAGAGTTTTTCAAAGAGGTTTCTTATGCTCACTGGATGCAATTATTTGATCATAAATTCAGTATAAATGGTAATAAAGTAAAATATTTGACAAAACTTTTTTATTTTAATATATTTCAAAATGTAATTATACCTACCTGTGATTTCAGCTTTGCTGTCACGTTTGATCAATTTAATGTGTCCTTAACACTCTAAAAAATGCTGGGTTAAAACAACCCAAGTTGGGTTGAAAATGGACTAACCCAGCAATTGGGTTGTTTTAACCCAGTGAATGGGTTGTTTTAACCCAGCAATTGGGTTGTTTAACCCACTGAATGGGTCATTTTAACCCAGCGGTTAGGTTAAATGTTTGCTTAAAACAACCCAATCGCTGGGTTAAAACAACCCAATTGCTGGCTTCGTCCATTTTCAACCCAACTTGGGTTGTTTTTAACCCAGCATTTTTTAGAGTATAATGTAATTTTTTATAATTTTTTTAAATCTTACTGACCCCAAACATTTTAATGGTAGTGTAAGGGAAAATGTACAGTCACTGAAATAAACCCTGTCCAATCAGGTCAGTATTCCTGAAAACCTTGTAATAAAAATGCAATTGCCATCCTCTTCTGTCTCAGTTGCTGATTGTAGTAAAAGGGACCTCAGAGGACTGTAATATTATTGCAGTGTTCATCTTGTTGCTAAGCTGACTGTTTTGTACGTTGTGGTGAATTTAACAAATAAAGGTAACATTATGAAATAATTTCAACTCAAATCAGTATTTCATGTCTAAGGAATAATTTATTTGTTAAGTACTCAGTAATGACCAACTGACTGTTCATTATCTCTTACATAATGACTGCTAAACTGTATTGCTGATCGTCATCGATTTCCTGCATGCATAGCTGCGCTTGTGTCATGTTTCTTGTCTCTCATGTCACTCCGTGATTTTATTTCTTCTCACGATAAAATGTAATGCATAACTTGTGTCCATTTATTTGGAAATTAATAAGCTTCACATCAGGGTCCTGATTTTTTTGGCAGTAATGACCAGCTGTCTGCGTATAAACCCTTAAATATTGAATTTGAAGGACCAAAAATAAATCAGCCTAACCCTAACCAACCAAATAAATCAGTCAAAACATCATTGTTCACTTGGCATAGCAAAGTGAGTGTTTGGTTTCAGTTATGGCATGCTCTTTTTCCATCAGGGAATGTCATCATACATTTTCAATACACCATTAGTCATTGTGCTTTGCTATCAGGCTGTGCACTCTCAGTGCTCACTCAGTTGGATTGGGATGCGTGGCAGACAGATTAGTGAGGTATTCCCCTACTGTGCTTGTGTGCTGTTGGCTTGGTCTTCCGTGGCAGGTAACACAGCGCACGTGTGTGTGTGTGTGTGTGTGTGTGTGTGTGTGTGTGTGTGTGTGTGTGTGTGTGTGTGTGTGTGTGTGTGTGTGTGTGTGTGTGTGTGTGTGTGTGTGTGTGTGTGTGTGTGTGTGTGTGTGTGTGTATGTGTGTGTGTGTGTGTGTGTGTGTGTGTGTGTGTTTGTGTTTGCGTGTCATGGAGGCGGATAGCATGCTGGGATCCACCCACTAATAGCAGACGATCTATCAAAGTCAGAGCACATCTCTCAGCTCTCCCTCTGGAACAGTGCCTTTCTGATGCACCACGGAACAGAGAATTAATAAGAGGCATCATTATCAGAGTATGCCATGTGCCTCCAGGGGAAGAGAGGAGAGAAAGAATGGAAGGAAAGAATGGAGGGGAAATGGATGAAGACATGGGAAGAATAGAAAGGGGGTTCTTAAAGGGGTAGTTCACCTAAAAATTGAAATGTTGTCATCACTTACTTACCCTCAAGTTGTTCCAAACCTGTTTGAGTTTCTTTCTTCTGTTGGACACAAAAGGAGATATTTTGAAGAATGTCGGTAACCAGACAGTTGACAGTAGCCATTGACTTCCATGGTAGGGGAAAACAAACTATGGAAGTCAATGGCTACCGTGAACTTTCTGGTTACAGACATTCTTCAAAATATCTTCATTTTTATGTTCATCAGAAGAAAGAAATTCATACAGGATTGGAACAACTTGGTGGTGAGTAAGTCATGACAAAAATGTAATTTTTTGGGTGAACTATCCCTTTAAGATGCTGATGCAGAGAGAAGGGAGTGTAGGGGGTAAAAACAGATATTTTACACCTGGATTATGTTCCAGAGACACAAATAATGTGAATATGCTTAATTTCTACTGTAGAGCACTGTAGATACTCTACTGTTATAGACTTTCATGAAACACTTAAAGCAATGTTTATTTCATTTGTATCTTTTTTCTATAGTATTTGTCCTATTTTCTTTTTTTTATTGCATGTTTTATTTATTTTTTTACGTTAGTTAGTCTAGTATTAGCTATGTTGTTGAATTGGTATCAAGAATTGTGAAATGTTTTCTGGTATCTAAAATTTTGATATTATAGCAACCTTATTTCCAGCAAAACATATTTTATATATAGGCCTATATTGCTAATTTGAAATTTAAAAACAAAAATACTCATATCGCCCTCTCCTAATTATGTAAATGTGTGCAATATTGACCAAAATAATCAAGTAAAATAATACCATCAATTATAATTTTTGCCATAATCGAGCAGCCCTAAATGAAATTATTACTTTTATTTAGCAAGGATATTTGAAATGAATCAAAAGTGACATTTATATATCCATATATCAACTAAATCCAGTTCCCTTTCAGTCGGTCACGTTCGACGTACGTCGGAACTGACCGACGAATTGGGATCTGTTTTCAGAGACCAATCTACTTCGAGTGTATAGAAACGAGCCAATGAACAGTGGCATGTGGTTCACGCATTCCACGCGCCGCCCCGCGTTGCGGGTTTAAATATGGAAGTGGAAGTACCGCATATCGCTTTCAACTTCGGAGCCGAGCATTTCTACATGTTCCTACGAAGAGTGTTATATTTACGAGTCAAAAGAGAGAGGAAAATTGCCTACCTGCTTCCAGTGTCGGTGTTACGGTGCTTTGCAGCGGTGGTCGCGAGTGAAGAAAAACAACAGCTGTTCTCACAGCTCGCTGGGTGTTTTCCTTTGAGTGCTCACAGCAGGCTTGCACCTTTTTGAACTGCTGTGAGCCGCGGCCATTTCCCCTGTGTGCCTCGGCACTTCTCGGAGCGGTTTTCCTCTACTAAAAGAGCAACACGGTTTGATCCTGCGTTTTTTTCAAGATGTCATTCAAACCGTGTGTTTCTGGATGCGGTTGTTTCCTGTCCTCATTTGACGGTCACAATCTCTCTCACATATAAACGTGTGAGATTGCTTTTGTGGGTGGTCCATGGTCTCTCAGGAGAGCATGGTCACGTCGGCACGTTGTTCGTCTCACCTTTCTCGTAAAGGCTTAAGCGTTCAGCGCGCCGTGTGCCGTCGAGCGCCGGCTGACAGCGGGGGTTGCCACGGCAACCCAGCGCGTCACTCGGCACTCTCTAGATGCGCGGTCCAGACTATGAAACCTCAAACGGGGTTGAGTCCCTTTGCTTATTCCCTGATCTAGTGTCTTTTCTGGTGCTCCAGAAAAGGACTACTTTGGCTAATAAGCCTTGGTGACCTGAGGATTACAGTGGGGCATCCCCGCCGGGTACATCTCTTCGGGCCCCCACTCCTCTATCGCATCATGAGCATGCTGAGACTTTGTTCGTGGGTGGTTCATGTTCTCTCATGAGAACATGGCCATGTCGGCACGTTGTTCATCCTGCCCCTTTCATAGGGGCTCGAGCGTTCAGCGCGCCGTGTGCCGTCGAAGACGCCCACTGTCTCTCATGCCTGTTGGTAGCCCAGATGGTATTGCTGGTCCTCTTTTGAAAAAAGGGGGGACCTAGCGTTTCATTTGTGGCTCTGGCAGAGGACAGATGTCAATTGCTGCATTGGAGAGAGGGCTGTTATGCGCTGGAGATGATGATGCTGAGTTTCCCACTATAATAGTGTGTGCTCATGCTGAATCAGATTCAGAGTTGACAGCCATGCTTTCCTGGGTGGCTCGCCCAGCAGTTCTCAGTGGCCTAGAAGTGGATGGAGGTGTTTAAAAAAAACAAAAACAAACAAAAAACAAAACATCCTGGACTCAGGGGTTATGCAGGAACTGCGTGCGGTGATGGACCTCACTCTCCGGGTGACGGAAGTCACTGCACGCTCCCTGGGTCAGGCGATGTCCACATCCTGCCCCGACGACTAGCTGCTGCCTCCACCCAGTCGTCGGCTGCAGCGCCTCCTTCTGCTTGTCGCCGAGGGTGCCCCCTGCGTCCGCCCCTGCTAAGCAGAGCAGCAGCCTCCACACGGGCAGCAGGTGGCCAGGTGCAGGGGACACGCCCAACCCGTCCAGGGTCCCGCGAGTCCGCTAGCAAGCACAAGGGCAAGTGGCCCTGGAACGGGCAGCCCAGTGAGATGGCAAACTGCTCGGGGAAACGGTGTCCGCACCCCTCCCTCCCCCGGGGGAGGACCGGGGGGAGAATATTTTTCAGTCCTGCCGCTGGCTCTCCGGAGTCCAGCGGTACCCACATTCTCAGAGCAGTTTCCTCCCTCCCTGGGCCCTGAGAGGGTGAGGTTGGCAGTGTGCGACGCCCCCGGGCCTTGCCACTCCTTTCCTCCCCTCTCCCCTTCGCCAGGGGGCAGCAGTGTGGGCACAGAGGACGCCCCCGGGCCTTCTCACCCATACTCTGCCCCACCTGGAGTACTCAGACAACACTCTGGGCCACCTCCGGGCCTCCCGAGTCGGGTCTGCATACTCCACCTCGCTCCACCTGCCGTTGGTCCCGCTTGTTCGGTCCCTGGGGGCCTTGCTAGGTCTCCCCAGGCCGTCTCGCTGGCTCATCCGTACCATCAGACTCGGCTACGCGATTCAGTTCGCTCGCCAGCCTCCCAAGTACAGGGGCATCCTCTTCACCACCATGTGGAGCAGCGATGCCCATGTCTTGCGGTCAGAGATCGATGTCCTGCTGGCGAAGGACGCAGTCGAGCCGGTTCCTCCAGCCGATATGAAGTCAGGGTTCTACAGGCCCGACTTCATTGTACCCAAGAAAGGTGGTGGGTTAAGGCCAATCTTGGACCTGCGCATTCTGAATCAGGCCCTGCACAAGCTCCTGTTCAGAATGTTAACGCAGAAACGCATTCCCGAATGGTTTGCAGCGATCGACCTGAAGCCCTTCGGGCTGTCCCTGTCGCCTCACGGCTTCACAAAGTTGTGTGAACACAGGGACATGGTGCTCCGTCACCTCAGCCGGTTGGGCCTTCGGGTCAACCGAGAGAAGAGCAAACTCTGCCCCGCGTAGAGGATCTCTTATCTCGGTATGGAGCTGGATTCGGTCAACCGGACTCCGCGCCTCACACCAGAGCGAGTCCGGTCAGTGTTGAACTGCTTGAATACATTCAAGGGCAGGACAGCGGTCCCACTGAATTTTTTTTCTGAGGCTCCTGGGGCGTATGGCATCTGCAGCCGCGGTAACGCCGCTCAGATTGCTTCATATGAGACCGCTTCAATACTGGTTACACGACCGAGTCCTGAGATGGGCGTGGCAGAATGGCAAGTACTGGGTCTAAGTTACTCCTTACTGTCGCCAAACCTTCAACCCGTGGGTGGACCCCTCATTTCTCCGGGCCAGAGTGTCCTTAGAACAGGTGTCCAGGCATGCTATGGTCTCCATGGATGCCTCATCCACGGGCTGGGGGGGCCACGTACAACGGGCACGCAGTTTCGGGTCTGTGGACGGGGCCCCAACTGCGTTGGCAAATCAATTGCCTAGAGTTACTGGCGGTACGCCTTGCCCTGGCCCGGTTCAAGAAGCCGCTTTGGGGTAAACACATACTGGTCCATTCGGACTGCGGCCGTTGCGTACACCAACCAACAGGCTGGTCTACGATTCCGTTGCATGCTCCAGCTCGCACGCCATCTCCTCCTGTGGAGTCAGAAGTTTGTGAGGTCACTTCGTGCCATTCACATCCCAGGTGCACTGAACCAGACAGCCAACGAGCTCTCTCGTCTGCCGACACCTCCGGGCGAATGGCGACTCCACACCCGGAGCGTCCAGCTGATATGGGACCACTTCGGAGCCGTGCAGGTGGACCTGTTCGCCTCTCCGGAGTCGTCCCATTGCCAGTGGTACCATTCCCTGACCGGGGGTACCTTAGGCACAGATGCACTGGCGCACAGCTGGCCCCGGGACCTACGCAAGTGTGCGTTTTCCCCAGCGAGCCTTCTCAGGGAGGACGAGGAGCAGGTCTTGTTAGTTGTGCCCTACTGGCCCAACCGGACCTGGTTCCCCGAACTCACACTCCTCGCGACAGCCCCTCCCTGCCCGATCCCCCTAAGGAAGGAGCTACTTCCTCAGGGGTGGGGCACTCTATGGCACCCGCATCCATACCTCTGGAATCTCCATGTCTGGTCCCTGGATGGGACGCGGAGGTTCTAGGTGGCCTGCCACAAGCAGTGGTAGACACCACCCCCTCTACGAGGCGCCTCTACGCGCTGAAGTGGAACCTGTTCGGCGAGTGGTGCGCTTCCCTCCAGGAAGACCCCCGAAGGTGTTCGATTAATTTTGTGCTTTCCTTTCTGCAGGATGGGTTGGAGCGAAGGCTGTCTCCCTCCACCCTCAAAGTGTACATCACAGCAATAGCCTTAAATATACCAAAAATCCCCCAAAAAATAAAATAAAATAGATAAGCACGACTTAATCGTCAGGTTCCTCAGAGGCGCGAGGAGACTGAATCCTCCTCGTTCAACCTCGTTACCCTCTTGGGACTTTGCCCTGGTGCTTAGAGCACTCCAGGGGCCTCCATTTGAGCCTTTGCAGTCTGTTGAGCTAAAATTCCTGTCCATGAAGAAAGTTCTCCTGACGGCATTGGCCTCAATCAAGAGGGTAGAGGACCTGCATGCACTTTAGGTCGACGAATCGTGCCTAGAATTCGGGCCGGCCAACTCTCACGTTGTCCCGAGACCCCGGCCTGGATACGTGCCCAAGGTTCCTACCACTCCCTTTCGGGACCAGGTGGTGAACCTGCGAGCGCTGCCTTTGGAGGAGGCAGACCCAGCCCTAGCTTTATGTCCCGTCCGCGCTCTTCGCGCTTATGTTGACCGGACTCAGAGCTTCATAACCTCACAGCAGCTTTTCGTCTGTTATGGAGGCCAGCAGAAGGGAAAGGCTGTCTCCAAGCAGAGGTTGGCCCACTGGATAGTGGATGCCATCGTCTTGGGTCCCAAGACGTGCCTTGCCCGTTTGGGGTGCGAGCGCACTCCACAAGGAGTGTAGCTTCCTCCTGGGCGCTGGCTCAAGGCGCCTCGCTGACAGATATATGTAGAGCTGCGGGCTGGGCGACACCTAACACGTTCGCTAGATTTTATAGCCTCCGTGTAGAGCCGGTATCTTCCCGCATCCTCGTCCCCAGTGGCCAGTAGCGCTAAGTCCCCGTTCTAGTGTCGGCTTGCAACGCCACTCCCGCCCTCTGGGCCGGATACATGCATCTATTCGCTCCAGTTGAGTTCCCCGGAAACGGCTAACCCTGTGAGTTCCTCCATCACCCCTTCGGTGTCAGACGTTGCGCCAGGCCTGCACCCGTATGCTTGTGTAACGTGTGTGTTGGCTGGGTTCTATATGTAGCAGTCCCCTCACGGCTACCCCATATGTGTATTCTCCACGGTACCAGCTACCCTACTCGGCTAGCCCCGTGTCTTTCCCTTGACAGAGCCCGCTCTGTCGTCTCTGGGTGTGTTCTTTCCCCCCTGGGACCAGGTTGGATCCACCCCAGAGACTTCCATATGTTGTACTACCCTGATAGGTTAGTCCTTATGCGTATTTCCACCTCTCCTTCAATTGAAGGATGTGGCTCCGCAGCGTACCATCTCCCGAGACGGGCACGCTTTCCCAGCGTTATCCAATAGTCACGCTGAGTGGGTCTTGCAGGAACAGCAATGACTGTCCTTCCCTGCCGGGAGCCCTGACTCCCACTCTAACATAGGAGTGGTCCAGTGAGCTGGAAGGGCCAGCATCCCTGGCGTGTTGGTAGGGATCCCAATTCGCCGGTCAGTTCCGACGTACGTCGAACGTGACCGACTGAAAGGGAACGTCGCGGTTACATATGTAACCCTCGTTCCCTGAAGGAGGGAATGGAGACGTACGTCCCGTCGCCAGGAGCTGTGCTTCAGCTGAAGGCCCGAGCCACTTATCTCGGCTCCTCAGTTGAAAACGATATGCGGTACTTCCACTTCCGTATTTATACCCGCAACGCGGGGCGGCGCGTGGAATGCGTGAATGCGAAGTGATCCCATATACATACGTAACCGAGACGTTCTTTTCAACTTTATATTCATCAAATAATCCTGAGAAAAATATTAAGCAGCACAACTGTTTTTAACACGGATAATAAGAAATGTTTCTTGAGCAACAAATCAGCATAATATAATGATTTCTGAAGGATCATGCGACAATGAAGACTGGAGTAATTAATTAATATATTTTTAAAATTTATTTGAAATTGAAAATAGTAATATTGTGAGACATTATTACAATTTAAAATAACCCCCAAACTTTTGAACGGTATATTACTGAAATCGCAAATCACATATGTATTTGTGTTTGGCCGCACTGCAGTACAAGCGTCCAAACAGACTTGAATCATGAGAAATGACTGTACTTCCTCATTGCTTTCCCAATATTTCAGCAGTGTAGGGGGAACCTGTCAGCAATCCCAGTGTGTGAGTGTATTAGTGAGTGTGCGTGTTGTCTCATGTTTGTGTGCTTCAGTAGACGAGTGCGGTGACTCACTCCTTCATTCCTCATTAGCATTCTTGGTCAGTAATCACTTAGTGAGGCAAAGGGTGAAGGGAGGGGGTTCTATCCTCTTTCTTCTATCATTCAAAGTCTTTTTTCTCTCTATCCCCCACAATTCAATTTGTATTGCCGAAGCTGAAACAGATTAGCTACAGACAATAGATTGAAGAACAGTAAATAATGCAAAAAGCAAGAACGAACAATAATAATCGTAAAGAATGATAATGGAATCTCTCTCTCTCTCTCTCTCTCTCTCTCTCTCTCTCTCTCTATCTATCTATCTATCTCTCTCTCTTGCAACTTCTCAGCTTCTTTCCATTAATTCTCTCGAACATTATGACTTTTAAAAGATATTGCGTTTTTAACCTGTCTATCTAAATGGCCCTTTCTGCAGGGACTAAGTCCACTTTGAGCATGTGTAACAATGCACCAGGGGAGAGAGCTGTTATTAAAATAATAGATTTTCACAGCACTTTTCTGTGAATTTAATCAGCTATGAGCCTTTGGGCTCTTTTAGGAATCAATATGACCCAAATGGCTAAAGCCACACAGAAATCCTTACCATCATTGCCTTTTTAGTACTTCTCAATCTGTGAACAATCTCCTCTGTTCAAATAGTATCACCAACTGAGGTCTGATGAAATGATTTATATGGAAACAGGGTTTTTATTAACTAAAACTATACAAACATATAATTGTTCATTGAAATAAAACTATATAAGATATATTAAATGGGAAAACTTGAAAATTAGAAATGTTGCCTTGGCAGCTAACTGAAATAAGTTGAAGTTTAAATTAAACAAAAATAATAAATTAAATTAAAAATAAATAGAAGTTGAAAATAATAAAAAAAAGACTTTTGACTTAAACCAAAATGAAAACTGAAAATACAAAAATAAACAAATTCAAAATATTAATAGCATAAAACAAATTAAGCACAAAGTTGCATGTAGGTTTTTGACATCGTTACTTTTTATTTGACTAATTGTTATTGACTAAGTAATATGCAATACATTAAAGGAACACTCCACTATTTTTGAAAATAGGCTCATTTTCCAACTCCCCTAGAGTTAAACAGCTGAGTTTTACCGTTTTCAATTCCATTCAGCCGATCTCCGGGTCTGGCGGTAGAACTTTTAGCGTAGCTTAGCATAGATCATTGAATCTGATTAGAACGTTAGCATCTCGCTCAAAAATGACCAAAGACTTTCAATATTTTTCCAATTCAAAACTTGACTCTTCTGTAGTTCTGTAGGAACTTTGTTGCCGTCCCATGGGTGCAGCAGGCGCAATGATATATCATTGTGGCCTAAAAAATAATAATTTTCCGTCAATCTTAGTACACGATGTAAGCGTCAAGTTTTAAATAGGGAAAATATCGAAACTCTTTGGTCATTTTTGAGTGAGATGCTAACGGTCTAATCAGATTAAATGATCTATGCTAAGCTATGCTAAAAGTGCTAACGCCAGATCCAAAGATCGGCTGAATGGATTCGAAAACGGTAAAACTCAACTGTTTAACTCTAGGGGAGTTGGAAAATAAGCCTATTTTCAAAAATAGTGGAGTGTTCCTTTAAAAAGTAGTGTACATATATGGTATTACATCTGAGACTGGGGCGGCAGTGGCTCAGTGGTTCATGTAAGTTGTCTACTAACCAGAAGGTCTATCCCCGGTTCTACCTGACCAAGTGTCGAGGTGTCCATGAGCAAGACACCTAACCCCAGCTGCTCCCGACGAGCTGGATGGCGCCTTGCATGGCTGACTCCGCCGTCGGTGTATGAATGGGTGAATGTGAGGCAATGTGTAAAGCGCTTTGGTGGCCATGGGTCTGTTGAAAGCGCTATATAAATGCAGTCCTTTTACCATTTTGAGAAAATTATAAAAATAAGAGAGAGAACTTCAGAGAGTCTTGGAGAGTGAACAAGGCCTCTGTGTTTTATATAATTCATGGTTCTAATCTCAATGCAAGTGCTCATTTATGTGAAACTTTTTTATTTTACATACGTTCTTCTAATTACAGGATATTCACTTACAAGACAAGCCTCCCTTAAAGGCAATGTGATATATGTAATTATCCATGTAGTGCCATGTATGTGGAACTATTTAAAAGCATCAGCATCGTGCACTGGTGCATTACGGTGCAATACATTACCATACATGCTATGATATTTTAGTCTGATAAAGAGCCTCTAATGTGAGGTTTGTAATGGTATCGATAGGTTGGATGTTTGGCTGGCAGCGCGGCATGAAGAGCAGCCAGGCTGTCCTGTTCTCTGACAGTGACATATAGTCTCCTTTCCTGTTGCAGATCCTCAGACAGCCAGGCAGCTGAGTGTACAAACCCTGTCATACTTCTCCACGGCTAACAAGACAAGCCAATACGACCACGCAGGTACACACAGTTATAGATATCAGCACACACACATAAAAAATCGTAATAGTTGGCACCCTCAGAAAAACACAAGCAGATTAATGAGAAAACGCCACGTACATATGCGCACAGGCAGCTGCTCTGCAGCTCAAACTGTGCTGAACGGTTGTACCTGGAAGTCTTCTTGTTCTTCTCACTGTGTCGACTTCACACATGGGTGTTCTGCAGACTACAGAAGTTAAAGGGATAGTTCAACTAAATGCAAAGGGAGTCATTTAAAAGACTGGCCAAGCTGCTCTTGTCCATCAAATGAAAGTGAATGGTAACCGCTCTTGTCCCTGATCTTTCTCTGTTTTCATTGTATGGAAAAGAGCAGCTTAAACACCCTACTAAATTTCTCCTGTTGTGTTCCATGGAAGAAAGAAAGTCGTTTTTGGAACCACGTGAGGGTAAGTAAAAATGCCATAATGTTTATTTTTGTGTGAACTATCCTTTTAACATATTGAACAGCACTCTACGATGTATCCAAACGTATTGATAGTTGTAATAAATCCATGTTGTATATGATTTGCTAATGTTTCTTAAACTTTTTTTTTCATTGCTGAAAGGTTTTACAGTCTGTCTCTCCTCATTACTATTTAAACAATTTATGAAGTAGAGGTCTGCTTGTAAAGAATACCTTATCATCGTCACTGCCGAGGGAATAATCTCTGCCTTTCTCTCTTTTATTTGTTCGCCGTTATGTTCATTTTCTCATTTATGAGCATTCAGTCAGAGCTTTGAGATATCACTGCAGTGTTGCCATAACATTGACAAAAGAAAAGCTGGAACATAAAATTAGAGAGAGTGAGAAGATGAGTTTGCCAGTATGAGCAGCCCCTCCATGTTCTTGTTTTTTTTTTATATATATACAGAAAAAGCTGTGTTATACAGCCAAAATAATCAGTTATTTTTGTTATTAACAGGAAGAATTAGCTGGAATGAGCACAGTTTGACGCAGCAGCGAGATCAGTATTGACAATGAAATCCTGGAGTCAGTTTACTAATGACTGTGTTTTCCGTTTCAGACGTCAGCAGTTGCAAAACAGTCTTGTTTTTGAAGAGTGAGCAAATAACTCATTCTTCATTTATGACCATAAGTCTCATTACTGATAATCAGGCCGTAAGTTGATGGATTTATTGGAGGTCATAGCAATGCCTTCCTCATAACTGTGTTGTATACCATCATTATATCATTATACTTCATTAAAAGCTTGAAAATTCACTTACAGTAGGGGTTAGCAACCTAACGTGGGGCTAGTTGTAACACACATGGTTTAAAACTTTCCACACATGCCAGGATGATGAAACTTGTATTTACTAGTTGACTCACTGAACTTTTATTTAACCATAGCAAAAGTACATTTCTTACTTAAGTTAATTTGTAATCTTAGTTTTTTGTGTTTATTTAAAATAAAACAAATCTGATATTATTTTAATCTTATATCTGTTATTTAAGAGTTGAGATAGTTCTTTAATTCTGATCTAACCAGCAGAAGACACAAGCCGGGTTTAAATCCCAGTTGCGCAGGTGGGGCATGTTGTAACACTGCGTTACAATGAGCCCCAATTAGAACTGCTATTCTACTAAATGGAACCCTAAGCCATTGCAATCCTCGAGTCCACACTTTCATGACGTAATGCTGCTTTGACTGTCGGGTAGGAGCTTGTGGGCTTTCAGGCCAAGCAAAAGATTGCATCAAGTGTGCATATCAGCCACAGAGGGGGTGTTCGCGAGCAACCTTATTTCTGAAACCTAAAATGACAAATGGGACACCCTACAGTCAAGTGCACAAAGTGTGGCCAATGACAGGGCAGGGCCAATGAATGAGGTCTGTTCTAGTGCATCACACATGTTCAAGCTTCTGTGTTTAGCATATTTGATTAGCACTTTTGTAACAAATCACTTGAAAGTAATTTTTTACTGTTTATTTTTATGTACCATAAGACTGTCTAAGATGTTGTTGCCATAACGCGTTAGTTTTGGGTTATGTCTTGCTTCGGACACATAGAGCTTTGTGCTTTCTAACCTTAAATCCACTTTTTTGGTGGGATATATAAGGGAGCAAGTGAACATTTTGTCCTCAAAGTTGATGTGTTAAAAGCAAGAAAAATGGGCAAGTGTAAGGATTTGAGTGAGTTTGAGAAGGGCCAAAATTGTGATTGCTAGACGGTCAGAGCATCTCCAAAACTGCAGCTCTTGTGGGGTGTTCCCGGTCTGCAGTGGTCAATATCTATCAAAAGTGGTCCAAGGAAGGAACAGTGGTGAACCGGCGACAGGGTCATGGACGGCCAAGGCTCATTGATGCATGTGGGGAGAGAAGGCTGTGTGGCCAAATCAAACAGAAGAGCTACTGTAGCTCAAATTGCTCAATAAGTTAATGCTGGTTCTGATAGAAAGGTGTCAGAATACACAGTGCATTGCAGTTTGTTGCGTATGGGGCTGCATAGCAGCAGACCAGTCAGGTTGCCCATGGTGATCCCTGTCCACAGCCAACAGTGGACACGTGAGCATCAGAACTGGACCACGGAGCAATGGAGGCCTGGCCTGATGAATCACGTTTCCTTTTACATCACGTGGATGGCTGGGTGCATGTGCGTCGCTTACCTGGGGAACACATGGCACCAGGATGCACTATGGGAAGAAGGCAAGCCGGCAGAGGCAGTGTCACTTGCTGCCTAATATATCCCACCCACTAACAGGCGCCATGATGAAGGGATAATCAGTGTTATTCACTTCACCTGTCAGTGGTCATAATGATCGGTGCATATGGTGTGCTTTCTGGAATTAGGAATAAATGAGCAATGTTGTCACTACATTCCTGGCATGAACCAGAAGCTTGAAAAAAACACACCTTTTACATTTATAAATAAATTATTTGGTAAAGAATGTATTTGGTCTTGGCAGAATGGATCTGCTACTGCAGAACAAGTACAGGGACTTGCTACTGCCAGTACATTCACAGACATCACTGTGAGCATGTAAGTCATGCTATTGCTGCTGCTTCTGCACATGTAAAATACATTAAATAACCCCATAGCAGATTTGGTGGAGGGTTTCTGAAAGCGCATTGCAAACTGCTGTAATGATACAGAAGCAGGGACTATAGAATGTTGTCTTTAGCAGGATTAGAACCCCGGTCTCCTGGACACAGAGCTGATGTATTGCTGGCTAAAGTCTTACAGGAGCCCCCTCTTGATAAACGGCTCCAGGCGTTCTTTTTAGTGCTGTTCAACTGTTGTCATTGGAAGTCCCTGATGAGGTCTGGGTCCAGTATTTCTCTAGCTGGTACCCACAAGCACTCTTCTGGACCATAGCCTTGCCAGTCAACCAAATATTGGACCCCTCCCTGTACTTTGCACATGTTCAATAATCTCTGCACGGAGAAAACCAGTTGCCCCTCCACCATCCGAGGAACTGGAGGTAGTCTACCTACAGGAGACAAAGGAGAGTAGATGACAGATTTGAGGCTGGACAATAAAATGGGACCAGGGTCATCTCTGGATGGGGAGGTGATGTAGTTTACCTTGAGGGAGGGCTCTAGGTTCCTTATTCTGGGTGTAAGTGGAACATGCGGCAACAAATCTCCGGACATCAGTTCCCATGTTGGGCCACCAGAACTTAGACTGGATCCGCCTCAGGGTTCTAAGGACTCCTGGATGTCCAGATGAAGGTGCGGCATGACCCCACTGCAGTACTTTGGACCTGATGGTGTTTGGCACAAAGAGGAAACCCGATGGGCCATTACCTGGTTCAGGTTGGCGATGTTGAGCCTTTCGTACTGCCGTCTCCAAGGATCTGGTATAGTCAATATGGGAGTTGAAGTAAATAGCCGTTTGAGTCGTTCGAACAACTGGTTAGCCTTCTCGGTCCACTGGAAGGGTGTGCCAGACCTCCTGGTGAGAGCTGTGAGAGGTTCTGCAATGGAACTGAAGCCTCAAATAAAACTCCTATAAAAGTTGGCGAAACCCAGGAAGCATTGAACTTGTTTCAATGAATCAGGGTTGGGCCACTCCAGGACTGCCTGAACCTTGCTGGGATCTATCTGTACACTGCCACATGAAAGGATGAAACCCAAGAAAGAGACTGTAGTGACATGGAACTCACTTTTCTCTAGCTTGACGAAGCGGTTTGGTTTAAGAGTAGACGAGACAGATCCTGCCGAACATGTTGAACGTGGTCTTTTTAACTCTGGGAAAATACTAAGATATCATCAAGATATACAAACACACATTGGTTCAAAATCTCTCTCAGAACATCATTGATAAGGGCTTGGAAGATGGCCGGGGCATTAGCTAGCCCGAAGGGCATCACCTGATACTCGTAAAGCCCGGTAGGGGTGTTGAAAGCCATCTTCCATTCATCCCCCTCCTGGATTCTCACCAGCTGGTACGCGTTCCGGAGGTCCAACTTAGTGAAGATGGTAGTGCGAGGAGGAGTTCAAAGGCTGTGTCCATAAGTGGCAGTGGATATCGATTCTTTACCGTGATGTTGTTTAGGCCACGATAGTCAATGCATGACTATCCTTCTTACCCACGAAAAAGAAGCCAGCCCCTGCAGGTGACGTGGAAGGCCGAATAAATCCATTCTCTAGTGCCCTCTGAATGTATTCATCCATTGCCGACCTCTCTGGAGCTGACAACGAGAAAAGTCTACCTCTTGGAGGGCAAGTTCCTGGAAGCCATTCAATGGCGCAACCATAGAGTCGGTGAGGAGAAAGAGTGTCGGCCCGTGACTTACTAAACACATCCTGGAGATCGACATATTCCTGGGGAACTCGAGATAGGTCAGGAAAAGGAACAACAAGAGCAGGGGGTGTAAGTTTGACCTGAGGAACAACTAGAACCTTAGTTCTTGGCGTATTTGACTGGGTCCAGAGTTGTCGTTTAGGCCCCAAAAAAAGACTCAGGAGATGAAAGAATTCTGAATGAAAGGATGAATGAAAGGATAACTGGGAACTTGGGTGTGTCAATAATAAGAAAAGACTTATTATTCTTGATGAGAGTCTATTTCAACTGAAATGGGAATGGTACAGTGTGTTACCTGGCCGGACCCCAGAGGTATTTTGTCTAAGGATGTTATCGTGAGCTTATCCTGGAGAGTTATGAGAGGTATCTTCCAGCCCTTGGCCAGAGTACTGTCCATGAAATTGCCAGCAGTGCTAGAGTCGACAAATGCAGAACTCCTGTGCCAACCATTACCCCAGGAGAAATGCATCACTGTCGAAAAGCCAGGTGAAGATCTGAGGTCAGTTATTTCTCTCGTCTCAGCCTCCCTCTCTCTGGATGAGAAATCTCTTTTCCCACAAATTCAGGGCAATGAGTTTGAAAATGCCCCAGTTCTCCACAATACAGACAGTGCCGCTCCAGCATACGTTTTTCCCGTTCAGATTGTGATAAATAGGGCCCTACACAGGTGAGTATCATCAACAATGATTGCTAAGTACAACTGAGAGTTCTTGCCAATGGTTTCCCCCTGGCAACTGGGAGGAGGATTGCAGGCAAATTACCTCCTGCGCCCCCATGTGACTGGGAGCCATACTGCTGATCATGGCAGGAGTGTAATCATTGAAGGAAGTATTTCTGGCTAAAGTCTTACTACTGCTAACAGCAACACTACCGATTGTTTGAATGTTGAGCTGCAGCTCATTGGCCGCTGATGCAACAGCAACCAATCAGCTGTGTTATGAAGATGATGATGGGATCGCTACTAAATGAGTTAAGGACCTATCAGCCTGCGCCATCTAGAATTTCATGACAGAACTTGGAATTTGAATTTATAGTAGGAAAGGATTGTTAGTAAATGTATTGACCTCATCAATAAAACTGCAATAAGCTTGTCTTGTTTGATTTGATTGGCCATCTCAATCATTTTGACATTGACAAGTGATGTTAGACAGCTGAGGCAGGCCACAGACACAGGCTCTAAACAAGACTTTTATGCACTTTTATAGATACAACAGAGAAAGGATTGGGTCAACTGTGTCTGCAAGCGATGTGTGTTGAACCTGCAGCACCCAAATTAGCATCGTACACATTTACATTTACATTTAGTCATTTAGCAGACGCTTTTATCCAAAGCGACTTACAAATTAAGTACACAACTTTCAAGATTTTCAGTGAAATCTCTATTAAATGTGTGCTGTTATTCAGTAGTTGTACACTGTGGGAAAGGGTTTGTGAATTTTGAAATGTAAAAAGAATAGCTGTCAGTCTCACCCTGTGGGATGAATTATGTAAGCCAAACTACTTCAGTATTAGTACAGTGTTTCTGGATTATATCAGTTCATGAAAAGAGTTAAATACTGCCCTGCAGACAGAAAATGCAAAGTTTAAGAGCTGAAAGTCATGAGTTAGTGTGTGAAGTGCAGCTTGCTGTGTGTTATACAGTGAAGTTATAGGGCAGACGTGAACAGCATATGTGTCATCAAGTGTATGTGAAGGGCAGGAATGTATGTTAAATACTCTGTGGTGTGGTTAAATGCAGGATTTGGGACATTCCTCGCCTCTCTCTGTGGACACCTGAGACGCTGGGAACTGGGTCACACTGCTCCATCCTTTAGCGAGGCATGATGGGACATGTAGACCTAATTTCTTTCCCTTATCTGCTCAGTTCCTTCTCTCCCATGGGGCGGTGAGTGCTGCCCTGGTCTGATCCCTGGCGTCTGGATTCCCCTGCTAGGCCTAACCTCTCTACAGAAGGGGCTGTCTCAACAGAATGGGCGGACATCCTATGAACAGCCCCTATGAAGAAGATAGGCATAGTTTATTGCTCAGCTGCATCAATGCTGCCTGTGTGTGTGTGTGTGTGTGTGTGTGTGTGTGTGTGTGTGTGTGTGTGTGTGTGTGTGTGTGTGTGTGTGTGTGTGTGTGTGTGTGTGTGTGTGTGTGTGTGTGTGTGTGTGTGTGTGTGTGTGTGTGTGTGTGTGTGTGTGTGTGTGTGTGTGTGTGTGTGTGTATGTGTGTGTGTGTGTGTGTGTGTGTGTGTTAGGAATCAGTCTGCTTGGTTAGCCATGGTTCTCGACAGCAGCCACAGATGATCAAATGCAGAATCTGTTACCTCATTTCAGCCAGGGGCATTATGTTATTATTTTTGTGCTTTTTTTTTTTGAGGAAGCACCAGTGGCATAGATGCCTCACGTGGTGCCCTAGGCGAGATGAGACATGGCCAAAGAAATGTGGTTTATTGCTTATGTGTAGCGGTACCGTTTTCAAATATAATAAACAAAACTTAACAGCCAGTGATCATCATGCATTTTTGCTGATAAGCAGCTTTAACAGTTTCATAAAAATAATGAAATTAAATAATCTTGATGCAACTTAATTTATACACTTGAAGGCATGATTTTTTCCCCCCTTTCTACAATACAGTTCAACAGTTGTTATTTTGGAAGTACACGTTTGTCTTTGTTTTTTTGCTTAGAGAAATGACGCTAAATAAGACAGGCTCACGGTGAGCTCTGAGGTTATTAATCCATGGAATATGCTTCTGTAGTAGCCATTAGTGAGCTTTATTCAAGTAAATTATATATATATATATATATATATATATATATATATATATATATATATATATATATATATATATATATATATGCCAAATTCCAGATGACGAACTACACTACTCATGAATGCAGAAAGAGAAAAATCCACCAATCAGAGAGTAGTGGCAAACAAATCATGAAGAACAAGCTCAGCAGATTGCCCACTCCCATAAAGCATTGCATATGATGTAATCGAGTCTCTCTACACTCTCAAATCAAACATCTTATATTTTTGTATTTGAATATTTTGCAATAAATTAAATAAATATGATTATATTAAATGATTAGTACATTTTTATTTTGCACTAATAAAACTACTTATCAGTAGTTTTATTTTGTACCATCATATTTTTATTTGATCATGTCATTCACAATCCTTCATGGCCATGTAATTCATTCCCTCATAAAATACATCTTGTATGTTTTTTTTTTCTTCTTCTTCTTCTTCAAATCAAAGTTTGTAAGTAAATGTAAGTGATTTATCTTAGAGCTGTTGGGTTATGGCTTGAAACTTTAAATTGAAGATTTTTGGCATCAAATTTACATGTTTGTGGCAGACACATTTCTCGAAAAAGAAGTTTATGTTGTATTTAAGGTATACATTTTATCAGTTAATGCCTTGAGAACTAAACACCATGCTTGAGCTAGTTTCCCTTCATTTTGAGCAAAGTTCAAATTAAAGAATCAGACACAGAACACCCTCAACCGTTTAAACGGTAAAACCTTTCCCAATTAGAGGAACACTAAGCAGACAAACTACTGTGTGTGGGCCAGGATATCAAAAAGAAACTACTCATGCTTTCATAAACACACATGTATACACACACACACACACCAAAGCCTAGGGGCCAAACATAAAACATTGTGCAGTGGACCGAATGAAATCACAATGCACAGTGATCAATCTGCTCTAATTAGAGATGGGAGTGCAGACCTCCCTGCTGGGGAGAACAGCACTGTGTGTGTGTGCGTGCGTGTGTGTGTGTGTGTGTGTGTGTGAGAGAGAGAGAGAGAGAGAGAGAGAGAGAGAGAGAGAGAGAGAGAGAGAGAGAGAGAGAGAGAGAGAGAGAGAGAGAGAGAGCATTTCCAGTTGTAGATGTGCCATTGACAAAGCCGAAGAAAAGAGCTGTATCTTGTTTACCAGAGTGTTGCCAGTTAGCACTTTAAGTCTCGAACAGAACACACTCCCCACGGGATGGATGAAGTTCACTTACACAGTCTAAACCTCACTCACAGATCAGAGGCTGGGCAGCTTTTCTTACTCGGACTCTCTTTCTTCAGCTGTTTCTCAATCTGTCCTTCATTTTGTCTCTGGGGAAAGTACAAGCATTAATTGAAAGACTTGCAGTCATGGGGTGGCAGTCAGCCTCAGGGTCTTCTAAACTTGTCTTTCTCAGATTAGGGGAGCGTGGGTAAACTGTGCCATTTTTACTCAAGTTGTACTCTAGGCAAGAAGAAATTAGAGGTAAAACTAATACACCTACAGTAATTATGTTTCAAGAAGTCGCCTTTCATTTAAGTTGAAAGCAGTCTATAACAAAGAGTCATAGGAAAATTAGTTATCAAAAAAGTGGTACAGTGACACTACTTGCCCCACATCAAGAAGTGAATATGTGAACAATTTGCATGAAAAAACACACACACAATCCCATTACAGTGCAGCTGTTTTTTTTTGTTTTTTTTTAAATATTCATAATATTTGGATGTAGTGCCAAAATGTTAATTTTGAATAGTTAAATAATATAATCTTTTTTTCTGCATTAAAAGGCAAAGCTCATTATTCTCATTACTTGAGCCACTGCCACCGCCTTCCCCAAAGCATAGCACACTACTCCACAGCTAATATTTTGGGGAAAATATTTTTATTTTATAATAAAAATAAAATAAATATTTTATTTAATAATGCACAACTAATCTTTTAAAGCTAATAATTTAAAATCTTATTAATTTAAAAATACTATTATTATTTTATTTTTTTTTGGAAAAATGGTTTTATACTTTGGGAATTGAACAAAATGTATTGTATATTTTTACATCTGGAACTTTTTTTTACATTTGACAAAACAAAGTTTAAAATATGCCCACTGTCCCTAGCTCCCGCAGAATTATGTCCCTTTCACGCAAAATATATATTTGACCTTCTCCCTGCTCCCATCTGCAACATTAATGTTTTTTCCCGTTCCGGCCTGCAAAAGCCTGCAGGTAAAAGTATACATAGATTTTATGCAGTATGTCCATTAGTGATGCTACCTAACCACAAGCTTCACATCCCAGCATAAACGCTCCTGATACATTTTTTGTTAAAGAATCTACATTCAAACCACTGATAATTTTAACAGAAAATGAAGCATAGGCTACCACGTGCGTTATTTGGCATGGCATAAATCACGCTCCCTTTATAATCACAAAAAAAAGCTGTCACTCATTTTACTTAATCACGATTTCACAAAGTTCTGTTATAATCAATGAAGCGGTCTACACTGCACAATGAATCATTTATTTACATCTTGTCTACACTTCATTTGTTATAATGAGAGGATTTGTGTGCATGCAGAACTCAGCACTGAACAAAAACGTTTGTTTCTAACTTAAACACCTTTGATTGGCCATTGCGTTCAAGAAATCAACAGTAATTTTTATGATTGGCTACATTGCTCAACGTTACACAAATATGTTGTAAATTGAAACCTTTGATGCTCTCCAGAGAGCAAATACAGAGACACAGTGGATCGTTTGTCAAATCTGTTTCACCAATATGTTATTATTACAGAGAAAACTGATCCTAGACCAGCAGATATGGGCAGCTTTTCCTCTAAAAGCAATCAGAAACAGCAGAAGGCAGAAGGCTAGCTTACACACGCTCCGCCTATGCTTGTACCTGTAAATCATTTTTTATTTTATTTTAGTTCTTGTTGCTTGTGTGAATAGATGAATAATAATTGATTTGTTTTTAGATATTTTATTTTTAGATATTTATATTTTGCGTGAGACCCGCAAATCATTTTATTCTCCCGCCACCCGCATCGCCCATCAAATTTTGTCCCACCCCGCAGCCTGTTGCATCGGGGTTCCACCATAATTCTGCAGTAGTGCAGGTCTCTACCCACTGTTACATCTTACCCCACTCACATACATACACTTGCACAGACTAATCATATTCAGCACACAATAATCTTTTCTGCACATGTGCAAACACACAGCTTTTTCACAAACTTAATCCTCATGACTAGTCACTTTTTCATACAGGTGCAAAACACATAATGCCTTCTAATCATCCCCACTTACTAAACAGTCTGTGCATGTGTATAGACACATCTCTAAAGCCCTGCTTTAAGTACAGTGATGTTGTGTGAGGCTACAGCAGCAGGTGTGTGGTGCAGGTTTGTTAGAGGCTTGGCATGGCTCCTTCTGCAGATGTTAATTTATTGGCTGAGCTCTGCCTCATCACCGGCAAGCAAACCTGATGAATCAAGCCACCTCACACAGTCTCAGATCACCTTAAATGCTTCACATTGATCGATTCAGGCGGTCTCACTTCATGCTACTCTGCCTCACGTTGCTTCAGACCTCTTCACATCACCTTACACTGTCTCACATTGCTCCATACTGCCTACTGCTCTATACCCCTTAATTTGATTCAAACTGCGTCACATCACCTTGCATTCCATCAAACAGGCTTGTATCAAGCCACACTGATTCACATTGCTTTAAACCTCCTTTTATTAGTTCCACAACATGTGCAAAATTAAATAAATCGCTAATATAGATTTTCATGAACATACAATACCATTCAAACTTTAAAGACCCTCTTATACTCTTTGCAGCTGTATTTATTCTCTTAAAACTCGTACAAGTGCATGTAAATATCCTTATACAGTTACTACACCTCACATTCAGACCGCCTCACACCATGTCACTCTGCCTCACGCTGCTCCAAATCGACTCACATCACCTCTTATAACCTCACATTGCCTCAAACTGGCTCACATCACCTCACACTCTCTGACATATCCTCCAAAATAGTGGCTAGGGAAAGCATGGCCAGCCTGCACCCTTGCATCAGTGTCAACACTGTCCAAGTTACCTGTCAATAGAGACAATGAGACCATGGCGATGTGCCGGTCCGTATAACAGCTGGTCTCAGTGCTGTTCTAGTCAGCAGCCATGAGGACGGGGCTCAAGCAGAGTTACGGTGTCAAAACCCTTCAGAAGTCATCTAGAAATACTCTCCCACCAACACTACAAACCACTGCCAAATCTTTAAATATGCTCTTGCTTTCTTTACTTCTCTGCTCCTCGTATTTCTTATCCTACATTTCTCATGTACATACATATTGTTTATACAAAAGGAAGATATTTGCACCTGATCCTTGGGAAAATTTAAATCACAGCTGAGACGTATTTTGTATGTCTCCATACAAGCTTGCAATGTATGCTTTGTGTGTGCTCTGGGGATTTCAGATTTAGCCATCACCACCATACAAAGCGAAACCCTGGCAAGGTGTGTGTTGTTTTGCGCCTACGCAGTACATATATTATCAAAGGCTCTTGTGTGTTAGTATATCTCGCTGTATCACACGAAACCGTGGCACATACCACACACCAATCTGAAATGAGACTTTTTACACTTCCATGTAGCAAACCTCCCACTCAGGCCCTGTTAGGATTTACTCAAAAAAGAGGCTGGCAGATGGAAAGATTAAGGGGAAAAAACAAACTTAATTAAACACTGTAAATATAAAATTTACTTACCTGTACTTCAATTTAGACCCTCTCTGCGTACACAGATGTCATTTAGATATCGTCATAACTAATTAGGTAATGGTCTTGGAGAGACATTAATCAGTAATTGGCACTCCTAACAAGAGCACTTTCCAAGTTTAGACCAGATGCCAATCTGTCTGTTGCTCTGACGACTGTACGAAATTAATAAAAGCAGGAGAGCAAACACTTTGTGTGCAGTCAATCAATATCTCATGGTGTAAAGGTATTGAGTCGCAAAACAAACAAGCAATTTCTATCCCATTGAGGTTGTGTTATAATTCTTCATTTATTTTAGCCTGTCTCTCTCTCTCTCTCACACACACACACACACACACACAGAGAGAGAGAGAGAGAGAGAGAGAGAGAGAGAGAGAGAGAGAGAGAGAGAGAGAGAGAGAGAGAGAGAGAGAGAGAGAGAGAGAGAGAGAGAGAGAGAGAGAGAGAGAGAGAGAGAGAGAGAGAGAGAGAGAGAGAGAGAGAGAGAGAGAGAGAGAGAGAGACTGATGCACCTCCTTGTCTTAGCCCCAGCCCTAATTAAAGCTTCCTTTGGGCCTCACTATGTGGAGCACCAAACCAGATCACATCTCTGGTGGGCTGAGGAAGGAAGAGAGAGTGAGAAAGAGAGGAACAAGTGAGAAAAGGTGGAGGGGCATGGAGATATAGGCATGATCAGACTGCAAATGTTGCCTGGAAGCATTTGATAGGACTGTTTTGTGATCGCAGTTTTCATTAGTTCTTTTTTCATATTTTGCAGTGTGGGAAATGGTAGAGATCTAAAAACAGTAGCCGAAGATCTCTAATTACTCTCAGGGCATGTTTCATTCTAGATTGGCAAAAATTTCATTCATAATATGTTTGTATACGATTAATTGAGAGACTTAAAGAAATACAACAGAATGATGAGGATGCAGTGGGTGCAAAGACAATGAGAAAATACAGAGAGAGCAAGAAGTGGGAGAAAAAAGAGGGAACTTTATCTGTGTCAAAGACTGGTTTAACAACCTTGGCCTTCATAGTGGTGATACTGTAGCTTAGGACTTGCTGCAAACTCTTTTGCAACCTAGATTTCATGTTTGAGGCCACTGTAGATTGTTAATGTTGTTTTTTTTAATGATATTTAGTACCAGGATAAAAATCACATATCATTATAACTGCCTCTTTAGTGTTTACTGATGGTACTCAAGGCTAGAACATATTAAAAAAAAAAAGCTAGTGACTTATCTTTATAGAGCAGCAGATCTGAGTCTGTGCAGTTTTAAAATGTGTTCTATTTTCCATTGCGTTCAGAGGAGAATTGTGCCTGGCACAATGCAAAAGCATTTTAATCCCCCATTTCTATACATATTTTCCTCTCTGGCATACAGTTCTGGAATGCTGTTCAAAAATGGGAAACATTGCATGGCTTGTTGATTAATGATGTTTGTCATATCGCAATCCCCTCTTGCTGTCTATATGGAGGCCTGACAGATATGTCGCAGGGTGAGATAAATGATCCCTATTCTGGTGCATGGCTCATTTGCTACCATTTTAATGATTAAGACTATGAAATCCAAGGGTAGGGCACTATTTGTTACTATACAGCTAATGAATGATTTGTTTGGAAATGGTCCAAATTGCACTGGTTTCCCTGGTTTCATTTAGGGAATTCTTGTTCTGATTTTATACAGGAGTTTACAGCAACCACTATGCATATATACATACTTTCATGCATTTATGCCAGCTTGTAGCTTGCGTGCCATCTCATCATTGACAGCAATGAAAATATGAATCAATTAAAAGTTTGATTTAAGGCATACATACATTTTAGATACTCAAATGTTACTGAAGTGGCATCCATTTTTATGCAGAAGGGAATGTTATTGTGTCGTGGTTTATGATTCATATGTTTGTAGTGGCTAAATATATAGTTTTATAGTGAGAAATAACCAAATGTGCTATTTTAAATTTTTAGTTATATTTTATCAATTTCTTGTTCAATTTTGTGTTAATAATAATCTGTTAAATTTCATATTGTTTTGTTTTATATTCTATATAAAATTAAATAAAAAATTTGTGCATATTTGTTTTTGTAATTAATTGTTTTTATTTTTAGATTTTGAGAACCCTTGATATTTTTTCCCGTTAAATTAAGCTCATATGTATTGTGTTTGTTTTATTTGACAGATTCATCAGAGGAGACTCCAGCAGCTGTCCTTCGTGTCAATATCAGTTTTGAAAATGCATCAGGCACTCACTCTGCTATACCGGATATGAGCAAATATGGGGACTCTGTTAGAAACCACGACAAGCCAACAGCTTTGACAGCCCAAAAGGAGATCCTTTTTTTGCATATGTGAAAGATATCTTCTGTACTCTCAATAACAAACTCATTGAAGAATCCAACCTTGTTTTAAAACACCCCCTTCCACCCCCTTCCTCCACTCCAATCATGAAGAGTTTGTTGACTAGCCTCACTCCTTCCTGTACCACCCTCCTCTTCTTACCCTTTTTCCTTCTCTTATGCCCACCAGCATTGGTCAAAGGTGACTGCTGGCTGATCGAAGGGGACAAAGGTTATGTGTGGTTGGCCATCTGCAGCCAGAACCAGCCACCATACGAGACAATCCCACAGCACATCAACAACACAGTACATGACTTGCGGCTTAATGAGAACAAGATCAAAGCTATTTTTTTCACCTCCTTGAGTCGCTTTACAAACCTGACCGATCTCAACCTCACCAAGAATGAGATAGCATACATCGAAGATGGTGCTTTTGCAAGCCAAGCAAATTTACAGGTCCTGCAACTTGGATATAACAAGTTAACCAACCTGACAGAAGGCATGTTGCGAGGTTTGGGACGTATGCAATGTCTTTTCTTGCAGCATAATCTCATAGAAGTCATTGCCACTAATGCATTCTGGGAGTGCCCTAGCCTCAGCAACCTGGATCTGTCATCGAATAAGCTTGCCCGGCTGGACCCATCCACTTTCACTGTGTTGGGCAGACTCATGGGATGTGAGCTTGCAGGAAACCCTTTCCACTGTGGATGTGAGCTCTACAGTTTCCTCACCTGGTTAGAGGCCTTTAACAATGTCACACACACCTATGATCGACTTCAGTGCGAGACCCCACGGGAGTTGTTTGGCTATCCGTTGCTGAGTCCTGTCGCCGGGCATGGACGGAGTGCTCGCAACATCCTTTCCTCTGTGTGCCGGAATGGGGTGATGATTCCTGGAATGACATCTCTGCCGCCTGATTCTGATTCTTCAGGCATTGAACCTGACATATTTGACTCCATTGGACCGTACCATCAGCCCACAACTTCCTTGACAATGCATTTAGTCCCAGCATCAAACTGCAACATGTGTCTCTTTCCTCTGCATCCCTTCTGATCCAGATTCCAAAGCCATACAGCAAAATGTACATCCTGGTGCAGTACAATCAGAGCTTTGTGTCAGATGTGATGAACCTGAAGAATAAAAAGGAAATGATCACCCTTAATAAGCTCAAAGCAAACACCAACTATACCTTCTGTGTGGCCTCTATTCGCAACTCTCAGCGCTACAACCACACTTGTTTATACTTCTCTACCCGAGCTCCAAATCCAGATGACTTGATGCCTCCACCCTCTACGACCACCCACTACATCATGACCATTGTTGGCTGCCTCTTCGGAATGCTCATTGTTCTTGGGTTTGTCTATTACTGCTTACGAAGACGTCGCAGACAAGAAGAGAAAGAAAAATCTATCTGTGTGAAGAAAACCATTCTGGAAATGCGATATGGACCCGAGGTGGCAGCAGCAGTTGCAAATGACCCCGCAGCTGTCCAGAAACTCCACGAGCAGAGCCACCATCAGCATCACCATGGCAAACTACCCATGTCATCCTCGTCCAGCTCTGCCATGCTTGGCCATGGTTCTGCCAACACTAGTTCCTCACGTCTGTCCTCCATCCCTCAAGTAGAAAAGATGGCAACTGCTTTCTCAGAAGCCATGGCCAGTAAGGGCAATTATATGGATATTAGGACCTCTGTAGGAGATGAAAGGGGGAGAGATGGAGCTGTGGTGCATGGTCTTAGGGAGGAAGACCTTGGGGATGATGGAAGTGACCTGGGTGATGATTCAGATGATGATGGCCGGGGATCAGCGTCCGAGATTTCAACCATTGCAATGGAAGTTGACAAGGTTAACCAGATAATTAACAACTGCATTGATGCCCTCAAGCTGGACTCTGTGGTAGCTTCTGTTTCCACCACAGCAAGTGGTCCCACCTCGCCCCCACCCACCTCTACCTCCTCCCTGACCAGAGGACTGATTCCCATCTCTAGTGTCATTGATGCATGCCAGGTCATGCATTCCCCAAAAATCCCTCCTCCACCTCCTCTTCCCTTCCCTGCTCCTCTGTCTGAGAGACCTGGGATCACAGGAGGTGGCTTTGTGTCCCCACCATATCGTCCGCCACCTCCAGCTTCCGCAGTGAGGCCTATTCAAAGACAGATGAGTGCAGATGCAGCTGTCATCGTCTCCTCTTCCAAGAGGCACTGCCGCCCTTCAAGTGGGAAAGGAGTTCGTGTTTACAGCCTAGATGTTCCGGAACCCCACACCCCAGACTCTTGCCAGTATCCAGACAAGGGCAGCCCGTTGGGGTGTGGTGAGCCCCTGGAGAGGCTCCCTTTAGTAGGTAGTGGTGGAGGTGGTGGCTGTAGCATTGACGGTGGTACTGTAGATGGGATGGGCCTTCAGCAACACCTGGAGGTGCACCAAGACTACCACTGTGCAGAGCATCGTCACTCAGTCCCTGCCCTTTACTATGAGGGCTCTCATGACTCCCCTGCCCAAAGGGTCTCTTTTCTCAAGCCTCTGTCACGCACCAAGAGAGACGCTGCTTCCTACTCTCAGCTCTCTCCACGTCACCAAAATTACTCTGGCTACTCCTCAAGTCCAGAGTACTCATCCGAGAGCACCTTGCGGATCTGGGAGCGCTTCCGTCCCCACAGAAAGGGTCCACGTGAGGAGTCATGTTACGTAACAGCTGGAAACGCCTTGCGCAAAAAGGTCCAGTTTGCCAAGGGGGAGGACTTACATGACATCCTTGACTACTGGAAGGGTGTGTCGGCACAGCAAAAGCTGTAATCCATGGGACTGCGTGGATACACAGCACAGGTCTCCTTTTACTACTAGAAGAGCGACTTTACTGAGGAAGTCGGGTTATGGCAGCAGTTTGCAAAACAAAGCCAAGTTTGTCAGGGACAGGGTTTGAGGACAAGTTGTTTAATCTGTTTTTGTACAGTGAGCCAGAAAGAGTAAAAAGAGCCTGAGAATACACTACATACATAAGATAACATTCAGAGATATCATTTGGAGCATTGACAATTATCGTTCTCAGTGAAAAAGATCCAGTGGGCTTATCATTTGTCAATAATTGAAATAATTGTAATTTACTCAGTATTCATCTGTGTATTCATCATTCAAATCAATAGTGAGACCTTTGTAACCTGAGTCATTTTTTCAGCCTGAGAGAGAATCTCTGTTTATACTCCCACTCAAATCAATGGCCATTGCCTTCATTTGTTAGGCGAGAATGTGTAAGAGTGTGTGTTTTAGGAGGGTAAAATGATGTGCTGATTTTCTATAAACCTGTCAAAAGCAGTTTCCCCCTTCAATATTGCAGAGACTGTGCACAGGGCAACCAAATTTACATTTCAATAGCACTCCTCATGTGAAAAATAAAGGAATAGAGGAAAGGAAAAGATAAAAATGAAACAGAAGAATCTCCCGGGGGAGCTTTGGAATAGTCAGCCGTGTTTGGCAGCTGCTTGCTGTGCTGAGCAGGATGGCATAAATAGTGCAATGGGTGCTAGATAAAATACTGTAGATTTACCAGGGTCTGTGTAAAATGCATAGATCTGTGTTGGAGATTAAAGAGACATAGTTCTGTACATCTCTCATCTCTGATGCATTATTAATAGCATTTCCTTATCAGAGGTTACCTTGTCATCTATATCACAGCATGAGCACAAAGTGGCTGTTGGCAGCAGAGGTTTATGTATTCTGTTCTTTTGCCCTGAGGTCAATTTGTTTGGTTCATTAATTGGCTTTTGGAAGCCTGTTGCTGACAGCTGAGACGTTCAACAGGCAAAGTGACCTAGACCCTGTTAGGGCACTTTTGAACTCACACTTTATATGGCATGTTTCTCCAAGCCCTTTTTTGTTCAGGGAAATTATTATCAGTGATGCTGACATTAAAAGGAAGACTTCAATGCAAGATTTAATTGCATTAAAAATGTAAAATATTTTAAATTAATAGATGTTTTATGTTCTTGTTATCTTTTATTGACCTTGGATTTCAATGTTGATAGTAAAACTCCTCTCCCAAAAGCACTTAATCTCAAATATAATTCTCATAGGATAATATATTATTAATGCTATCATTTATTGAAAAAAGGACAAATAATATTAACTTCAACACCTCTGTCAGCGATTATTTTATTAATGTCCATTTGTATTACACTTAATAATTGGCAATTAACCAAGGCTATATCCTTTTGTGTGCAAGGGTAAGCAGCCAAGACCTGCAATTTGATTAAAAGATTCTCTCTCTCTCTCTCTCTCTCTCTCTCTCTCTCTCTCTCTCTCTCTCTCTCTCTCTCTCTCTCTCTCTCTCTCTCTCTCTCTCTCTCTCTCCTCTCTCTCATCTCTCTCTCTCTCTCTCTCTCTCTCTCTCTCTCTCTCTCAGCAACCACAGTCAGCCTACAGTTTCAGGGACCAATAAACCAAAAAATTTGATTGGCACTGTGGTAAAATATACATGCGTTTACTGTAAGTATGAAATGGCAGGTGAGATATCCAACAGGCACCTGAAATTAAATGAATGGTGTTTAATCAATGAAGTGTAACTATAACCACCCCAATGCATGGCATGAAGGGTTAGTTCACCCAAACAATAACATTCTGTCATTATTTACTCACTCTTGTGTCATTCCAAAACTATATGAATGCACAATCTTCTGCAGAACACATGATGTTACAAAAGCTGCAATCCCTATTCATTATAATGGAAAAGAGCAAAATAAACTTCACAATTCAGAAAGAATGAATGTCATATGGGTTTGTAACAACATGAGAGTGAGAACATTTTTCAAAAGGTGAAATATTCCTCTAACTCTGACCTGAGATCTGAGCACTTTGTCACAGGCATTTCATTTGACATCACTATTGATGAAATGCATTTGTGGAGATATCAAATCATGAGATACATTTAAATGGATTTAAATGGAATGCAAACATAGGAGGGTGAGGGTGAGGGTGAGGGTTAGCATTACCAGCAAACCTCTTCATTCAACCCTCTTAATTCTAGCATCAGGTGTTTTTGTGCCTTCAGTAAAAGGGTCCATTATTTGTTAGTATCACAAAAGAGTATTTTTTGTTTGTTTGGTTCATATTCTGTAAATCATACCATATCCCTTATTTAAAGGGATTTCATTGTAAATACATGTTCATATACCACCTTTCTTACCATATCTCTTGAGTAAGGTTTTTCATTGTAAATATGTGATAGATACCTGCCAACATTGGACATACACTCAGGCACAATGTCTCTTTGGTTCTCTATTGTTCGAGGGCTTTTAAAAAAAATCCAGTCCAAGGTATATGACAAAAGTTGTTTAAAGGATGCTTGATGGTGTACACAAAGAGGAACGGCAGCAGCTATAACATGTGGATTATTAGGGCTCTGTGTGCACTTAAGGAAGACATTGCACACAGATAATTTACAGAGAATGGACCCTAACTGGACAAATCGTTCTTGGGCAACTGAAATGGACCCACAAAGGACTGCTACCGGAGGCTTACTGTGACATTTTCCTTACTTTATGAACATTATTTTAAAAACACTTGGACTGGTCTTAAGGAAACTAACCATGAACACTCAATCAAAAATGACTGTTCATTTTTTTATAACAGTAAAATCTGATGCCAGCTTTATGTTTTTAGATATGTTTTTTATTGTGCCTCCCCTCATTGACAAAGAAAAAAAGAAAGCAAAAGACTTGCACTCCTGTACAAATGCTTGTCAGCCATTTTTGCTATGAATTCAAGGTTGAATAACAAAAGAGGGAGTAATAATACAATTGGCATGGCATCTGTAAGATTTGTTATGTATTAATTGTTTAAGAAAATGTGTACATACTGTTTTTTTTTTTTTTTTTTTGCTGGAGGAGGAAGACTGCGGTTCTTCATGCTGCTCAAGGTCATTCTCCTTCAACATTCCCTCAATGTTTCCCCATTCATTCTGGACAATCCAGCAAATCAATTATTTCAAGTTATGGTCTCCCTCCACCAAATAACATTTTTATATCAGACCTTTATTCAAACACTATTTTTATGTTTATAATGCATTCTTTCTTTCTTTGATTTACTTTAAATATTTGCTTGAAATATCACAGATAATTGCCCAGCTCAGCCAACTTTGTGTTTGTTTACTATTCTACTACAGAGCTAACAGGCTAGTCATTTTATGGAAAAGCCACTTTCTTCCTACACCGAATTAATCACAGTGGATGGTTGGAGTCAGAGTTTCGCCTTTAGGAATACTGATGTTTTTTGAGGGATTGAATAATGCATGTGTCTGTCTCTTCTTCTGAATCCTGTCCTAAAGTGACATTATATTCCTGCTCTTGATAGTGTTATCAATTCGTCATTCAGAAGTTTCCGAAGAACTTTTTTCTTCTTTTCTTTTTTTTTCATATGTCATGTTGACTGTTGATACCAGTTCTTTTTGCTGTCTTAATGAATGAAATGGTGATCTATAGTGGGCTGTTTGCAGTTGTTTGTATTCTACTCACCGAAATCATTCATTATCACAAGACGTGACGCTGTTGCGTAATTTATGACGTTTGGTGTCAAAGTGTCAATTGCAATTCAGTCAGGTCCACTTAAGTCAAAAACATCCTAGACAAACTTTGAGTCAACTTTTTATTGGCATATTTTGCTAAATTTACATTTGGCGATATGGCTTTGTTCTAAATTCCCCATCCTTTTCATGAGCTCCATGAAAAGCCAAGACTGGGAACAACCGCAGCTTCTGGGGACAACCTCCCTTTTTTTTTTTACTGGGAGGGCAGCATAAATCCCCCATTGAGAACAGAGCATGCATCAATGACAACAGAATGACACTGATTAAGTTAAACACAGTTTAAGGAGGAGCTGGGGAGGAGGTGGGTTGCAAAACAGCGTGCAGTGGAAGCAGCCAAGCAGGCAGATTGAACTGAAGCTATGCTTAAGTAAGGTGCCCTGTTTGAGAGTTGACAATTGAGTGCATAGGAATCAGATCAGCTGATATGGGCGGGGTTGGAATTTTTCCAATCAGCTGATAGCGGAACTTGACTGCGTGGCCTGCCTGAACTAATGCAGAATGCTTGATTTTTACAATTGTAAATTGCCTTTTTTAACACTAATCGGTTCTTTCTGAAGGCCCTTTTTACTATAGCTGTGTTAAGGAAGTTGGTTGTACTAAGGGAAAATACTTTGACATTAATCATTGTCAGCTTTCAGCAATATTACACAGAGCGTAAAGTGGATTACTCTTCCACAGCAGTTTTTACTTTTTCTAAGCTCTTTAGCCTCCTTTTAGTGGTAGACACTATAGAAGGAGATTGGCTTGAAGTGAGCAAAAGAGATATGGATTAATGCTTTGAAACAAGATTTTCATTCCAGCCTCCTTTCTTTTTTACAGCCTTGGAATGGCAAGAAAGTGACGAAGGTGAAACTTTTGGAGGTAATTAACTAGCTCTGTCATATCATAAATCCCCATTATTCAGACTATAAGGTTACTTTGAATCCAAAGGCTTTACTTATTTGTATTGCAGTTCTTAATTTGTAATGAACATATTTAAAAGCTATTACTTATTTTTACAAGAACAGAATCCATATTTAATTGACTTCATCATTACTCAGGACCAAATATTGTTCGACAAGCTTATTATTGCCCCTTATGCCACTAAATCTAGTGCAAACGACTACAAGCAGTTAACGTATTCCGTGTCTTTGAAGGTCCTTCTCGTTGACTTTGCCTGTCTTTGTTCATGCTCAAAAGAAGCCTAGAGAAAATCACTCTGAGGGTCTCTGGAGTCAGGATAATTGTGCCTCCTTTATGAAGCTTTTAAGTCGTTTTCTCCCTCTTTACGCAGAAGAGCACCACACTGCCACTTTTTCCCTCTGATATTTTCCGCTTGTTTGTTCTTTCTTTCTCATATGTTTTCTGAATTCCGTTGGTTTGACTCTGAGGGTGAAAACATGGTAGGAATGTGAGAACCAGCCTGCAGGATGGATACATGTGATTGTTTATAACTAGAAGAGAAACTAAAAGGGCCAGTTGCTGTGCTTCTCCAACACGCAACACAGGGGCTTTGATAACCTAATTAAATGCATACTTGATATTAGACTGTGATGGAGAGACATACGCATGCATTGATTTGAAGAAGATCCTAAGAAATAAGTGGAGGAGAGAGGGGTTAACTCTGAATCAGCTCATCAAAGTGAGTCGGAGAATGACGTTATGATAATGAAAAACACATTTAACACTCAGGATCAGAAGGAGACAGTAAATCAGGGCTGGAGATGATGCAGCAAGTGTGTAGGAGTATTTTGAGAGGAGAGAGAGGAACAGAGAGTATGCAAGCTGCATCAACCTGATAATGGCTGGAGATTTGAATGAATAAACGACACACAATCTGTAATGTTGTGAAGGAAGAAAGGCTAACGCATGCATGATAAAACAACCGTAGACGATTAGATAGTCTGAATTGCTTATGAGATCATGATCCAAATGTTTGTGTGTGGTTCATTGGTTCAGTGCAAAGAAATAGTGCAACCCCTAAATGAAAATACTCACCCTCAGGGTGTTTTTTCTTGTTTTCTTGTTTTGTTTTGTTAACAGCCACGGTCATTATGGAAAAAGCTGTGTGATCACTTTTCAGAAAAAAAAGAAGTTACATTTAATATGCATTTTGAAATATAAATAATGACAGAATTGTAAGTTTCGCATGGACTATTCATTAACAGCTTCACACTGTCGCTCTGAAATCGTGGGAAACATTTAATAGACAAGTGGGAATATCAAAGGAGCTAACTAGGATTTTCCCAGCACTAGTGGATCACACCAGTTAATCCTGGGCACTGTTTCATCCCCCCTCCATCACTCACTTCTCAATTCTCCATCAGCCTGATGTCCCTGTAATCTTCCACTCATTCCCCCTGCAGTCTCCGTCTATCCGTCTATAGGCCAACATATAGAGATATCACTGGAACATCATTCAGACAGCAGTTTAACATGCAATGGGGAGGAAGCGAGGAAGTTGAATGAAACCATATTTTTAAGACTTTGTTTGTTTTGCCAGCTGATGCAACAGTAGTGTTTGGACTTTATACCATCATTATCTCGCAACAGCAAGTGTTCAACAATTGGGGCTTACTGTATTTGACTAGTCATGTGAGGGGGATCTCCATTACTTATGGGAGTTAACGTTTTATTATTCAAAATTTAAAAAATGTAAGTCCAAAATGTTTCAGCATAGAGGGGCGTGTGCATTAATGAACAGAATTTCCATATTTTGTGGAAATATGAAGATCTTAATTTGTTATTGTGTATAAATCATTCACTGATTCTGACTATTATAGCCTGGTTCGGCACATTGTAAAGCGGGTAGAATTGATACAGTAGGAGTTTGGCTGGGTGGTGTTCGGGTCTACTGTCGATCAATTGATTATTTTTACAGTCAATTTAAACACTCCAATAATGTGTTTTGGTGAACCTGAGGGTAAAATGTAAAAAAGAGTGACAAGGGCCTTTTGTGTATCATTTTGTTTTGTTTTAATCCTCCAGTATAATAATCCCCTCACATGATGTTGAGGGTCTGTCTGTGTGCTCTTGAGCTGAAGAGCATCTTTCTTTGAGCCTTCACCTGTCCCAAAATGCGGCTCAGGAATCTTTATGACAATTATTAGCTTGCATCTTCTTTTCTTCTCAATTGCTTTATTAGCCCTCCTTTTCACAAGTATGATTTCCTGTTTAAAAAAAAAACAAACAAACAAAAACAGGAGGGTGAATAGTAGAAAAATAGCTATATTTGTGAATTTCAAACTTTGTAAAAAGATCAAAGATGTTTTGTTTTTTTTTGTCACTGAAGTTCTAGTTGTAATTGTTAATATTATGTTTCGGGATGGGAGGTTTCGGGTGATCTTAGGGTAACATGTTGTATAGCTTTGGACTGGGTTAATACGTTGATCCCCGTTATCAAGATCTGATTCAATCTGAGACCATAGAAAATGGCTGTTATGTTTGCATGATTTTCTGTATTTTTCAAAGAGATGAATTATATTGTTGTGTATATTGAGTGGATAAATGTTGCAAACGAAGCAAAAATTAGGTATTGAAATACTGTCAGAACTTGCCATCATTTTGAGGGATGATACTGAGGTTTTTTAATACCTCAAGGATGCTGAACTATTTCTATTGCTGTTACTGGAATTCTTATTACAGTTTTAAACCGAGGAAAAAAAACTGCCTGAAACAATGCCATGGGAAAGCTTCGTATTCTGCTTTACAGTTGCCAACAAAAAAATGGATATATTGGTCAGTCTTGTTTAGTGCCAAAATAAGACCGTTATCACTTATGGTTATTTCTCTGCAATGAAAAAGAAAAGTGAGATCCTAGCTGGGTCAATTCATCCTTTGCAGAACTCAATGCCGCCCAGCAGACTCCAGATCAATAAATGAGAGAATACGGCACATCTACTACATTAACCTTGCAGGTGTCCCGCAGTAGCCCCTCGTCTCTGCTGGAGAAAAACATTCTCCGGTGCACGGCTGCTCATTGGATCAATGATAAAGCAAACATCCGCGAATGAATGTTTCAACGTTTCGGAGAAGACAGTGGGTGGAATAGTTTATGGGCAGTGAAAGGTACTTAAAGAAGGGGATGGTCCGTTTGTGAGGCTGTAGTCTTTGGAGGCTGCGGAGGATGACGTTCTCTATTTTAACCGACTAAATGAAGAGGCCTGCATTGATTATTTAAGGCTGAGAAGCCACGGCGGCCAGACCACAACACCAAGCTCATCATGTCGGAACTCTTGCCAATGCCTCTTCAGTTTATTCTCTTCTTAGAGCTCTATACCTACACAATATACAGTCACATAGCATTTTATTGGTTGAGTGTAAGATTATGATCTGAACCTGAAGGCAAAAATGTGAGAAACATTTGATTTATTTATTTATTTTTGCAAGTGGAAACCAAAGCTTTTCCATGGCAACACACAAAACAGCTCCAACTCTGAGCTTATCGGACATCATGAATAACTGAATTGTAAATGAATTTCAGCGATTTTAAAGAGCCTCATCAACAATGTTTTCTTCAGTTCGGCTGTATATTTATTTGCCTCTCTTTCTATCTATGGAATGGATCTCAAAAAGGACACAATTTCTTTGATGTGATGAAAAAAAAGCCTCTGAAATGGTTTACTTATGTTTATTTCGCTGGTAATTATATCCTACATCTTCTCCACCACAAATTCTGTACAAAAGATCTATTTCTATATTTGCAATAAATTTGTAATAAAACAAGCTACAGATGCAGTCACTGTTTTGTTCACACAAAAGTGTAAGCTTGCCAAACATCCTTGAAATGCATTGGTATTCTGCGAGTCTTGTCTCTTGTCATTTTTGTTTGGCCAGAACCATGAGTGTTGTCAAAGAAAGCTGGTAGGTGTCTCTTTTGCTCAGTTTAAATCTTTACTTGAATTGCAGATTTCTTTTTAAAAATGTGAGAACTGTAATACACCATTGCAACATTGGCATAATGTTACTTTGCAGCTTTTCCTAGCCAAAGCTGACCAACATGTATATGTCTAACTAGTTAGTTTTTTATGTGATGTTCTAAGGACAGCCTTCAGTGAAGCAGTGTCCTTGTTACATATGTTACATGTAGTTACTGTAGTAATAGCAGTAAATTATGCATAATTGCAACTAACCCCAAACCAAAACCCTTACCCTAACCCTATGGTAAGTACATGTAGTTAATTATTATTATTCAGGACTTAAATGTATAATTACATTGTAACAAAGACACCTTAACCTCTAATGCTCTGTGGCCATTTCGGGGGAGTTCCGTCTGGATTTGGCCTGCCCAAATTGAAAAGCTTCCCATACCCAATTTACCCTAAATACCCAATTTTGGTGTCATTTCACTGGAAACCCTTTGAAGTTACATTAACCACTGCTAAAAGTGATAAACATGTAAGTATATGTTGCCCATTTTATTTTGTCTGTATCATGTTTGCGGGGGGGGGGGGGGGGGGGTATTACTGCTCAGACAACATATACTTAAATATTTATCACTTTTAGCAGTGTTTTATGTAACTTCAAAGGGTTTCCTGTAAAATTACACCAAAATGTTGTATTTAGACCATTGTATGTGGGTATGGGAAGCTTTTCAATTTGTTAGGCCAAATCCAGGCGGAAATGGTACCAGAGTAATTTAGTGTAGCCAAAATGAAGTTACTTTGTGTAAAACAAAAATGTATGTAAAATGTAAAAATGCAAATGTAAAAAATATGTGTGGTCACTGTTTGGATATATGCCTGGTTGTAATGCTCTTCTTCTCCGTCATTTCATCATTATTTGATGAATAACTCTTTTCGTGATCAACACACCAACGCCTCGCTCATACTGTAGCTTGTACCTTGTAAATGTGAATTTGTTTCCTGGAGGACAGTTGAAAGCCTTTGCTTTCAGGGTGACTTGCACAAAAATGTGTAAAAAAAAATAAGGAAAGCTCTTGCCATTTTCTCTCTGATGGTTTGAGAATTTGTGTGATCAAACTTGTGAAACTCCAAAAGCATGAATGATTCTTTTGTGACTTGTGCTAACTGAACATAGACCTGTAAGTTAGTCCAGTACTAGTAGCTATCAACTGTAAATTGAAAGTAAAAGTTGAGATGTCTCGCTGCACGTTCCCTCGCCACAGGAACGTCTCTAAATTCTCTCCATTTTTCTAAGGTAAGCACTACTAACAGTCAGTTTCACTCAAGGGAAAGAATATCCTAAAATATAATATATGGCCTAAAGAAGAAGAAGTAGAAGATCAAAACAAAAAGAACCGAAAGAAACATAACAATTCCATCGTGGCGTTACCTCTGCAGAGACAGGTCTGCAGGCACTGAGCAACCAGACTCACGATATATGAGTATGACTGATTTTCTGAGCTAACAGAGCACACAGGAATCGTTTTAATGGATTTATGCTGCCTTCACGTACTATAGGAATTACTGTAAATACTAGATTCCTAGTTAAAAGATTGGTCAGGAATGCATTCTCAAGACAAAATTTTAATGCGATGAGCTCGTAATCACGACTTCTGAAGGGGAAGTATAGAACATTTCCAATAGCATGCGAATGCAGCACTAGGCTACTTGTTTTTCTTAACAATATATAGTTTTATTTATCTTTCCCCTTTGTCCTCTCTTTGTTTATTCTTTTGATTTTATCTTTTGTTTCCTTGCAGTAGGCTATTGCTTTCTTTGTACGTTATTGAGATCTTTGATCACATAAGCCTGCATAATTCTAGTTTTAAAGTAAAAAAAAATGCATAAGCCTGTTTAAAGTCATTTTTTGTAAACTATTCTCTTTCAAAAAGTCCAGAACTTCTGAACTACAGAAAAAGAGTAAAATAAACAAAATGCACCTCATTTAACAACCAGAAAAGAGCACCAGTAAGAGGCAATGCATTCTTCTCTGTTCTCTGTGCTGAGAAATGTATTTCTTCAAACATACATTAAGTCATCAACACAAAGCCCATTAAATTATGAAGCAATTAAAAATGTTGTGTGGGAGTGCATGATTGATGAGGGGGTGATACAGCAGGGTGGATATGAATGTCCTGACCAGGATAAATCATTCACGCTTGTAGGAGAGACAGAGTTTCAGTCATGCTGTTAATGAAGATTTGAGATGTGCAACAATCCCTTCTCAAAGCTGCTGAAAGAAAGACAAAGAAAATGGAAAAGTCTTCAAGAAAAAGTACAACTATGAAGGGAGCCAAAGACCCCCCCTTGATTAAAAGGCCTTTTTGATTTGTGATCATTCAAAAATGTAATGAAGCCAAAGAGAATCTCATCACTTATTCACTTATATTTGACGATACCTACTGTGGTCAAAAAGCCACTCACAGCACTGTTATTTTGTTGGTGAAAGAGAAAGATTCAGAATGCCTCAATGCAATAATCTGTTTTATATAATTGGCCAGAAATAGATTAGTTGTAATGGATGTGCAAAGTGGGTTCATATTAACAGCTACAATCACAGTGGAGATTCATAAACATTTGTGAAAAATATAAATAGATTATGAAATGCTACAAAGTTATTAAATAAAACAGAAAATTGTTGAACCATTTACTGAAGTGTTTATTTTGAATGCGTGCATACAAAGAACTTGTTATATCAGTATTTTCCTACAGAGACACTTTTTATATAAAATTTTCATTTAAATATACTTTTATTCAGCAAGGATGCATTAGATGCAAAAGTGACAGTAAAGACTTTCACAATGTTCAAGTTCTTTTGCATAAAACAATAAATGATCAAATGTATAATGTTTCCATAAAAAACCTAAGCAACTGTTATTATTATATTTATTATTATTCAGCATAATAATAATAAATGTTTCTTGAGCAAATCAACATATTAGAATGATTTCCGAAGGATCATGTAACACTGAATTCTGGAGTAATGGCATTAAAAAAGAAATAAAGAAAATGGTATAGAAACCAGTTTGAAAATGCCAGTGCATATATATGATTTATTCATGTTACTATAGCTCAAACAGTGCTGGGAATCATGCCATGCCATGTCATGGGTTCAGTTCCCAAAGAATGCACTAATCGTATATCTTGAGTGGTGTGTGTGTGTGTGTGTGTGAGTAAAATTCATCAGTGTTGCGTTAAACTGGTCACAGATGAATTCAGTAAACTGTTAATGAGTGACTGAACAGTATTCAGTCTTGCAAGATGCTTTGAATCACAGGTGTTGTACAGTGTACACAGTCAGAGCAGTGTTGATTCACAGTTGACTTGTTCAAGCATTAACCTTTGAAACAGATGGAGGAAATCCCTGGAGGAAGGTGAGGTGAGGTGAAGTGGAGAATGTTCTCCTGATCTGAGAATGACCCTGTAAGACTTCATCAGGCCCCCTCAATATTTCATACAGTATAAGACAGAGCGCGAGTGCAAAAAAAAGAGGATTTTGGGAAAGAGGTGTTCAGTATTTATGATTGTTTTTCATTGTTTTCCTCCATTGTTGTCACATTTACGAGGACAAAAAAATATAAATTTCCTGCATTGTCTTTCTCTGAACCGTGAATATTCAGCAAGTGTCATTTGTTATAAAGCATTTGTTATTGTTATTTTTATTTTTAAAAAATTATTGCATAACAAAATGTCAAACCCAGTGACATTTATTTTTAAGGAAATATAGCACACTTTGTAAGCAAAACACTACACAGAAATGTATTGTGATACTTTCTGGTTGTCAAATGTTAGTGAAGCACATTACTGTGATGAACCTGTGGTGATTCTGCTCTGACACCTGAGGACATCTGACTGTAAATACGCTAAAACCACGCTGAAACCAGCTAGCTAAAAAGTTATAGCAGAATAAATAAATACACTTTTTTAAGTCCAAATATTATGGAGCAATTGTACATCTATGCACAGAGAGCAGTCAGAGCACAGGTCTCATAGGCTAAGTGCTGTACTCAGCTCCACAATAACCGCTTGTGGACAGGATGAGGTCAACAGATTTGCCCATGGCAAAATACAGACAACCCACTGTATGAATAATGCAACGCACCTCTTTAGCCTTAATGTGACTACTGCCCAAAGACATATTAGCAACAATTACATATTCAGCTTTTCAAATATTTTTTCATTAATTTATTTAATGTTCTCTTATGATTAGTGTTTTTCACAGATAAGGCAAAATAGTCCAGAGGTACAGCAGCAGTGAGGAATGATCTGCATTTGTACAGCTTGCAGTGCAGCCACCAGCTCTTTTCATTCCTGAGGGGAGGAAAAAACGCCTCAGTGACACCATGCAATTACTCTGAATATAGTGTGCCATTGTGCAAACGGTTTAAGAGGCATGGATGGATTCACACTCATACTTATGAAAAGATTATCGCTCATTTAAGTTTGTCTTTGGGGTTGTTCTTTTAGTCCATCTCCCTTTTTTCCCTCCTGTGTTCTTATACACTGTTGTAGTTTTTTATCCACGTTCACCACATCTGACATTATTAATAAATAATTTGCCTCATTTATATTCACTTAACCCTTTGACGCGTACAATCACACCGGTGTGATTAAAACTTTTAATGTGTCACGTGATCAACTGTTAAAATCAAATGTGCTTTCGCACTTTGGTTGGTGCTGAGCTACAGAAGGACGCTTTCAGCGCATGTCATTAATCACAACTATTAAATGTTTTCAACCACATAATGTTTAATTTAGGGTTCAGACATTTAGCAAAACAATACATTTATAGTTTACAAAATACATGATGTCTATGGAAGTGGCTGTTCCTGTTTCTACGAAGAGTGCCTTCAAGCGAGTCTCGGTGGAGTCCCATTGCGCATCCCCCGATGTAGTGGTCCTCCCGCTGCAAAGCAGAGGGCTGCTACTTTGGCTGATGGCCTTGGTGGAGACCTGAGGGTTACTGTGAGGGCTTCCCCAACGGGTCAACTGGCTCCTCGGGCCCCTCCGCTGTGCCGGTGGAGTTTCCAGAAGAGCGCGCTGGTCCTTCCCATGGGGGGCCAGTCGTTACTTTTGGGGCTCCGGCTGAGGACATGATGTCGATTGTTGCATCGGGGGACGAGCTAATGGGCTCTGGGGATGAAGACTCCGCTGCGTTGTGGTTCAGGAATGCCACCTGTGGCTGAACCTGGCAGACATGCGTGATACCGACAAGGTGCGGTTCCTCAACGTCCCTGTCTGTTAGGCCGGCCTCTTCGGCGACTCCATCGAGAGCTCCGCCCAGCAGTGCTCGGTGGCCCAGAAGCAGATGGAGGCGAGTAAGAACATCCTGCCCCAACAATAATTTTCTGCTGCCTCCACCCAGTCGTCGGCCGCAGTGCCTCTGACAGCTTGTCGCAGAGGGCGTCCCCGTGCATCTGCCTCCGCTCCTGCGAATACCAAGCAGCAGCCTCCATCTGGGAAGCAGGGTGCTGGACGTAAGGGAGGTGCCCAACCCGCTCAGGGCTCCGCTAAGTCCACAGGCAAGCGGAAGGGCAAGCGGCCCTGAGACGGGCAGCCCAGGGTCCGCACCCCTCCCCCACCCCCCGGAGGAGGACCGGGGGGCCCCGACTGGTTACAACACTCTACCCACATTTTCAATAAAAGAGCAGTTTCCTATCTCCCTGGGCCCCAGGTTAGCGCGACGCCTCCGGGCCTTGTCATTCCTTTCCTCCCCTCCCCTCGCCAAGGGGCAGCAGTGTGCGGCTTGAGGACGCCTCCGGGCCTTCTCACCCACACTCTGCCCCACCCTGGAATACTCAGACAACACTCCGGGCCGCCTTCGGGCCTCCCGAGTCGGGTCTGTCTATTCCACCTTGCTGCCCCACCCCGGGTACGTCTGTGGTGCTGTTGGCTTGGCTACAGCTCCCCAGACCGTCTCACTGGCTCATCCGTACCATCAGACTCGGCTACACGATTCAGTTCACGTACTGGCCTCCCAAGTACAAGGGCATCCTCTTCACCTCCGTGCGAAGCAGCGATGCTCAGGTCTTGCGGTCAGAGATCGATGTCCTACTGGCGAAGGATGCGATCGAGCCGGTTCCTCCAGCCGTTTTCATTGTACCCAAGAAAGGTGGTGGGTTACGGCCAATTCTGGACCTGCGTGTCCTGAATCGGGCCCTGCACAAGCTCCCGTTCAAGACGCCAATGCAGAAACGCATTTGCGAATGCATCCGTCCCCAGGATTGGTTTGCAGCGATTGACCTGAAGGACACGTACTGTCTCTATCCTCTCTCTACACAGACCGTTCCAACACTTTGCGTTCGAGGGGATGGCATATCAGTACAAAGTCTTGCCCTGTCCCTGTCGCCTCGCATCTTCACGAAAGTCGCGGAGGCGGCCATTGTTCCCGCTCAGAGAACGCAGTGTTCGCATTCTCAACTATCTCGACGACTGGCTCATTCTGGCTCAGTCTCTGGAGCAGTTGTGCGAACACAGGGACATGGTGCTCAGTCACCTCAGCCTGTTGGGTCTTCGGGTCAACCGAGAGAAGAGCAAACTCTGTCCCACACAGAGGATCTCTTATCTCGGTATGGAGCTGGATTCGGTCAGCCAGACTGCGCGCCTCACAGAGGAGTGAGTCCGGTCGTTGTTGAACTGCTTGAATTCATTCAATGGCAGGACAGTGGTCCCACTGAAACTTTTTCAGAGGCTCCTGGGGCATATGGCATCTGCAGCCACGGTAACCCCGCTTGGATTGCTTCATATGAGACTGCTTCAGCGCTGGCTTCACGGCAGAGGTGGGCGTGGCAGAGCGGCAAGTACCGGGTCCCAGTGACTCCTTACTGCCGCCAAACTTTCATCCCGTGGTCAGACCCTTCGTTTCTACGGGCCAGAGTGCCCTTAGAGCAGGTGTCCAGGCATGCTGTGGTCTTCAAGGATGTCTCATCCACTGGGGGGCCACGTACAATTGGCATGCAGTTTCAGGTCTGTGGACGGGACCTCAGTTGCATTGGCATATCAATTGCCTCGAGTTGTTTGCGGTACATCTTGCACTGGGCCGCTTCAAGGGGCCGCTACGTGGCAAGCATGTAATGGTCCGTACGGATAGCACTGCAGCCTTTGCGTACATCAACCGTCAGGGTGGTCTACGCTCCCGTCGCATGTTCCAACTCGCCTGCCACCTCCTCCTTTGGAGTCAGAAGCATCTGAGGTCGCTTCGAGCCATTCACATCCCAGGTGCGCTGAACCGGACAGCCGACGAGCTCTCACGGCAGCCGACACCTCCTGGAAAGTGGCGACTCCATCCCCAGGCGGTCCAGCTGATATGGGAGCTCTTCGGAGCCACACAGGTAGACCTGTTTGCCTCTCCGGACTCAACCCATTGCCAGTTGTACAATTTCCTGACCGGGGGCACCCTCGGCATGGATGCACTGGCGCACAGCTGGCCCCGGGACCTACACAAGTATGCGTTTCCCCCAGTGAGCCTTCTTGCACAGACCCTGTGCAAAGTCAGGGAGGACGAGGAGCAGGTCTTGTTAGTTGCGCCCTACTGGCCCAACCGGACCTGGTTCCCCGAACTAACTTTCCTCGTGACAGCCCGTCCCTGGCCGAGTCCCCTGAGGAATGATCTTCTTTCTCAGGGACGAGGCACTCTGTGGCACCCACGTCCAGACCTGTGGAAACTCCATGTCTGGTCCCTGTACGGGACGCGGAGGCCCCCTCTACAAGGCGCCTCTATGCTTTGAAGTGGAACCTGTTCGTTGAATGGTGCTCTTCCCACCAGGAAGACCCCCGAAGGTGTTCGGTTACTGTCGTGCTTTCTTTCCTGCAAGAGGGGCTGGAGCGAAGGCTGTCTCCCTCCACCCTCAAAGTGTACGTTGCAGCAATTGCGGAGTATCACAACGCAGTTGAAGGTAAGTCCTTAGGGAAGCATGACCTAATCGTCAGGTTCCTCAGAGGTGCGAGGAGGCTAAATCCTCCTTGTCCAAACTTGTTACCCTCTTGGGACTTGGCTCTAGTGCTCAGAGCACTTCAGAGCGCTCCCTTTGAGCCTTTGCAGTCCATAGAGCTTAAAATCCTATCAATGAAGACAGTACTGACCGCATTGGTCTCTATCAAGAGGGTAGGGGACCTGCATGCACTTTCAGTCAACAAATCTTGCCTAGAATTCAGGCTGGCCAACTCTCCTTTGTCCTGAGACCCCGGCCTGGATACGTGCCCAAGGTTCCTACCACTCCCCTCCGGGACCAGGTGGTGAACCTGCAAGCACTGCCTTCAGAGGAGGCAGACCCAGCCCTGGCTTTGTTTTGCGCTCTTCGTGCTTATATAGAACTGACTCTGAGCTTTAGGACCTCAGAGCAACTCTTCGTCTGTTACGGAGGCCAGCAGAAGGGAAATGTTGTCTCCAAGCAGAGGTTAGCCCACTGGATAGTGGATGCTATCGTCTTGGCTTGCCAGTCCCAAGATGTGCCTTCCCCTTTCGGGTTACGAGCACACTCAACAAGGAGTGTGGCTTCCTCCTGGGCGCTTGCACAAGGCACCTCGCTGACAGATATATGTAGAGCTGCGGGCTGGGCGACACCTAACACGTTTGCTAGATTCTATAGCCTCCGTATAGTGCCGGTATCTTCTCGCCCCCCATTCTCTCCCCCCAGTGGCAAGTAGCGCTAAGTGCCCATTCTAAGTGTCGGCTTGCAACGCCACTCCCGCCCTCTGGGCTAGATACATGCGCCTATTGTCTCCAGTTGTGTTCTCCAGAAATGGCTAACCCTGTCGAGCTCCTCCGTCACCCCTCAGTGCCAGACGTTGCGGTCGTCTGACGCCAGGCCTGCACCCGTATGCTTGTAGGACGAGTGTGCAGGCTGGGTTCCATATGTAGCGGTTCCCTCACGACAACCCCATATGTGTATCCTCCACGGTACCAGCTACCCTACTCGGCTAGCCCCGTGCCTTTCCCTTGACAGAGCCCGCTCTGTCGTTTCTGGCGGTGTTCTTTCTCCCCTGGAACCAGGTTGGAACCACCCCAGAGACTGCCATATGTTGTACTACCCTGCTAGGTTAGTCCTTATGTGCATTCCACCACCTCTCCTTCCAGTGAAGGAAGTGGCTCTGCAGTGTACCATCTCCCGAGACGGGCACGCTTTCCCAGCGTCATCCAGTAGTCACACTGAGTGGGTCTTGTAGAAACAGCAGTGACTGACCTCCCTGCTTGGAGCCCTGACTTCCGCACCATACAAGCGCGGTCCAGTGCGCTCAAGCAGGACGCTGGAAGGGCCAGCAGCCTGGTGTGTTGGTAGGATCCCCAATTCGTCTGTCAGTTCTCTGTTACGTATATGTAACCCTCGTTCCCTGAAGGAGGGAACGGAGACGTACGTCCCATCGCTAGGTGCTGCGCTTCCACTAGGGGGCTGAGTCAGTAGTTCGGCTCCTCAGCAGAAAACAATGATGCGGCATTCCACTTCCTTATTTATACCCGCGCCACGGGACAGAGCGTGGAATGTGTGAACCACATGCCAATCTTCATTGGCTCGTTTTTTAACACTCTGAGTAGATTGGTCTCTGAAATCAGATCCCCAATTCGTCCGTCAGTTCCGACGCACGTCTCCATTCCCTCCTTCAGGGAACGAGGGTTACATACGTAACTGAGAGTTTTTTTTTATGGGATTTTGTTTAAATGGCTGAAATAAGGTCTGTGATAAACACAAGCTCAAAACACTTTCACTTTTTATTCTACAACATAAAATCGATCAGTATTAGTACAGTGATTTTTTTGAAGCTGTTATGTGTAAAAGGCAGTTGCTACCAAGTGGCTAAATGGGACTACAGAGGCTGTCGGGGAGATTAAACGCCATCACGCCGAACAGGTAAGCTTTTACAGCCCCTTTATAATTTACAGAATGCTTATTATTGTGCTCTTATAAACTATTCTCAAATGTTTTGAGATAGAAAGTGAAAGAGTTGTCGGAAGCTTAGTGATGGTGACGTTGAAGTCGATATATAGTCGATTTATAGCCTACCTTTAGCTTTTCACTTCTGTTGACTGCATTTAAGCTTCAAAATTAATAAAAGTTGTGTTCATCTGTGATAATTATCTTGATGGACAGAGCATGTAAGTATCATAAACTTTTGTTGATCACAGAGAGTGATAATCCAAAAGCCTAAGGGAAAATCCTATTGGGTTTTTGTGGAAGGAACCAGTGAGATGCTAACTGCCAGTTGGCCTACAAAGTGACGGCATACCTGCACCACTCTATTGTGGTTGCGGTGTGTCACGTGACAAGCATGACGCGTCAGTCGCCTTAAAAAAAATCCCACGGGGGACTCAGCTAGAATATTTTAATCTTACGAGTGAAATAGTAATAATATATTTAATAAATGCAAAACTATATATATATATATATATGTAAACTATAGTTTTGCATCCATTAAATATAATTTAATAAAATATTAAATTATATTTATGGTCTTGTCATTTTGGCTTATTTTAAAAATTATTTATTGCCTTTTCATAGTTGGAAAATGTTGCAAGCCAGATTCAAACTTACATTACTAGCATTAATGTACATGGACTAAACCACTAGGCCACATATCTACTGTTGCTAAATGTAACCGGTTGGGTTGAAAAATAAAATGTTCATGTTGCACATCAGCTGAATAAAGCTCAGTCATATTAATCATAAATGTATTGCTTGGCCAATTTATTTTGGTAATATTATGTTTTTTGATTATTTGGTTCAGTGCACAGATACAAACATACAGTACACAACAATGTAAGTTACCTCATGAAAAATGTAATTTACACTGCCTCAGGGCAAGTCTAAATTGCACATCTAAAGTTTGACAATGATATGATCAACTCTTGCGGTTATTTCGAGAATAGACAGCTATTTTTATCTTGAATGGGGGGACTTTGTTAACGCCGTTTCAAGGCTTACATGCATTATTCACATAGATGTCTACAGAATAAGGTAAAGCAATGTAAAAGTAAAAGAAAGTAAACTTCCCTTTGGCTCTAGATGTATTTTCATGCTTCACCAATCGATTGGGTTCACAGGGAGGCTGAGCGGCTGGAAATTCAGCACATAAATCAGTGTGGTCAATGCACGAGTGTGAGTGTTATTAAGATCTGGGCAAACAGACCTGCTCATCCTCATGGATGTCTTTTCCTCTGTTCTCTCAGGATGGCGAAGTTAGGGGCTCAGATGCCATACACAATGTCAGTGTACTATAGGCTGCTAATAATGGGAGTAAGGGGTCAGATCCCTGAAATGAAAACTAAACTTTGTTTTATTTATTTTTTTCATACAAATATTCAACAAGGTTTCAAAAGTTGGTATCATTAAAAGTCATTATTATGTATCACAGATATGCAATTTCCACCTGATCTCAAATGATATGGTGTAAATGGTGGTGGTAGAAAATGGTTACATGTAATAATTTAATGTTTTTTATAAAGGATTTTTATATTCTGAGTCTGGTTTGGGGTCAAGGGTAAAACAATAAAATCTTAGCATACATAAAAGGCAATTTGTAGCAATAGTAAAATGATGAAGACATGGTAAAAAGTCAGAAACAATCTGCCCTTTTTATACAAAAAAAAATAATTAATATCCGCTGGGACATAAAGGTTCTTGACATTGAAGCATTTAAGAACTATTTTAAAAAACAAACATTTAAAAAGCCGAAAATGATTGTGTCATTCACACACTGCACATACTCACAGATACAAGAGCTCAGCCAAATTCCTCAACACTACTAAACTCATTCCAGTCCTGCTCTTCATTTGATTTATATTAGTTCCACATACTTTGGATCCACTATGGCCGCCCAGAGCTAAGACTGCAATTACACAATTATGGAGAGAGTCTTTCTCAAAATCTTATAATGTGAGTTAAAACAGAACAGAGCCAGCCGCGAGCTCCCTTCATCCTGCTAATGAGAAGTTGATTTCACAGTGCAGTTTGTGTTTGCCATGAGAGGAGGTTTATGAGCTTGATGGCATCTAATTATCTATTACCATAATCACAGTCCTACCTATGACGCATAAGAAAATTTGTCCAGTAGAAGGTCGTCATATTAACAATGGTCGACTCCAGCTTCACACTTTAACAGTTTGGTGACTCATCCCTATAACTATAGTTTAGCAACTGGAAGAAAGATCAAAAATAGCCAGCCAACTTTGCTTGTTCTGTAAAATGAATTGAAAAATCTTGTAAAATGGGAATTGAAAAAATGTATTATCAGTCTGTAGAGCTCTCTTATTCATTTAGTCAGGCACAAATGTTCTTCATTTTCACTGTCACATAGATGTCAGCTATTTGAGGTGAGGTTGACAGGGAGTAACCTGCAAAGGGCAGCAAGAGAGATGAGTTAAATAGTTTAAATATGACCCTATGCCCTATTTCCGAGATACCCTCCATCTTTCTCTCCTCTATCTTCCCCCAGGCCACACGTTAGGAAGACATTAATGTTTCAGTGTTAACTAACCTGTTGGAATAGCGGTGTAAATATTTCATTTTTCCAGTTCACTGCAGACTGTCGAGGAAGGAAGATAGAAAAGAAGAAGAGTGCACTCAGCTCTGACTGTAACATATGTAAAGATAATCCCACTCTCTCTCACTCTCTCTCTCTCTCACTCGAACACACATGCACTCACACATTGGTTGTAAAACCGTATCATTTCATACCAGGACTGGACAAAGGGATGGCCTTGAGCACTGTTACCTGTTTTATATATGTCACGATTCACTAGTGAGAGTGCCCGTGAGTACCACCAGAGGGCACTCCACCCCGGACTGTCACTCCATCAAGGACTACATTACCCATAACCCTTTGCCTGGACGCATCATCACTCATTGTTTACACCTGTGTCTCATTTACCTAATTTCCTCTGCCTATATCTAGCCTTTTCACACTGTCTTTCACTGCGAAGTCTTAAGTGTAATACTGCATTTCTGAGCATTCTCCCTGGTTTCTTGTCTCTTGGTCTTGCACTGTAAAAAAAAGTCTGAAAAAATAGGGCACAATGTACTGTATGAATATGAAGGAATTTTCCGTATTGGTTTTTTCCAGAAATTTCCATAAACTTACTGGATAATGCTCCGTTTTTATTTTTTACAGTGTGGATTACTTGCCTGTTCCGTGGATTACCCTTTTGCCTGTCTCTCCTGCCTTGTTTGCCTGTTTGGACTGCTTGCCTTTGTATGACCTTTTGCCTTTTTTTTTTTGACTACGATTGTGGATTACCCTTCAATAAAGCTGCATTTGGATCCTCAACCTTTTAAGTCTCAGAGCAGTACGTTACAATAATAAACCAGGACCAAGCAGACAACACTGTATATTTTCCTGTATATTCTCAAATCACATACTCAGCCCAGTGCTAATGAGGGAGGATCATGTGAAGACTGGAGTAATGATGCTGGAAATTCTACTTTGCTATCACAGGAACATTACATGTTAAAATCTATTAAACAATTCTAAATTGTAATAACATGTCACAATTTTTTTTTGTATAATTTTTTTTAATTTATCAAACAAATGCCTCCTTGAGAGAGTTTAGAATTAGAGACGTTTAAAAATAGCATAAAAAACATTTGAAAATCTTACCAACCCCAAACTTTTGAACAGTGTAAATATATAGTTTAACCAATGTGAAAAGACTTGAAAATAAGGGAAATAAGGGAAATAAGTTATGATAAATTAGATCAAATATTAGAACAGAATAGTGATATCGAACAGAAATAACAGACATAAGATAAACATTAAGAGATAAAGGAATAGACAAGAACTTTGATGTCAGAAATACTGGGAAATATTAAATTGTGTTATGCTGACTTGAGTAGGATTTCTATGTGGATTCATTGTAGTGTCTGGACCAATCAGAAACACAATTATTCATTATAGTTAGTGAATAATCCAGCACATCCTTTTGCCCAAAAAGCAAACTTTGTGTTAGAGTTCTGTGGACAACCCCGAAGAACAACTTACACCCCCAGAAAGGTGGACCAGAGGCCTCTGGTTAGCATGGCAAGCAACAACAAATCATCTGATAAGACTGGTTTTATTGCTTAAGGGAGTGTGGGGAGAGTAACTCTCACTTCATTTCCCCATAGGAAAGACACACGAGGCCCATAAATGACTTCTTTCATTAATTCACAGGCAAACCTGCTATGAATGAACACGCATATCTCCAGGACATTGTGTGTATTATTACTGTCTTGTATTGTGTCTTTTGTATTGCATACGGTTTTATGCATGCTTTAGAACAGAAGATAGAACAACTAATGTAACCTCATCTATTTTGATATCTATGAATTTGTATTTTGCTGCATGGCGCAGATCCACTTTTGCTAGTTTAACAAAAGAAAAAACAGTCAGACTCAGCACGCAAGGCTCATGGTCCAAAAGGGGTTGTACATGGTTTTCTACTGAGTCATGGGTGTGTTTTGGGCTTAACGTGCAATAAACCAATCAGAGTCTCAACCCCATTTATTTAGTATTAGAATCTTTAGTTTCTGCATCAACACCCAATCCAGTTACGCAAAATACCATGCTCGAAGACAAAGGGTCGTAAACTTTCCATCTGAAAGTTTAAGTTACTCACTGACCCCCTGGAGGTGTGACCTCCACAGAAGTTAAAGAGCACCCACAAAGAGAAGTACCGTCCCATTGTTTAAAATTGTGGAGAAGGAGGAAATTGTATTGTATGTTGAATGACATATTTATTATTGAATTTATCATTGTTTGTATTAGTCTTCGAAAGTTCGCTTTGTAAACAATGGGGTGGCACTTCCGCCCACGTTCGGCGTGACCTTTTCAATGTACGTCACGTAATGCCTGACTCGTTGCAGACCAGCACAAGACGATCAATTGTGGTTAAAAAGTATACACATTTGATTTTTTTTTAGAAAATGACTGATCGTTTCGCTGGATAAGACCCTATTCCTCAGCTGGGATCGCGCAGTACCGAAGCACTTCAAAGCCCTTTGAAACTGCATTGAAGCGGACGTTCAACATTTTGGTTGCAATTGAAGTCCATTGTGTGGAGAAAAATCCAGAAATGTTTTCCTCAAAAAAATTAATTTATTTTCCACTGAAGATAGAAACACATGGACATCTTGGATGGCATTGGGGTGTGTAAATTATCAGGAAATTTTCATTTTGAAGTGAACTAATCCTTTAATATAACATAATATAAGTCATATACTCCTAGGATGGCTTGAGGGTGAGTAAATCATGGTGTAATTTTTATTTAAAGTGAATTAATCCTTTAACTTTACAGAAAGAAACAGGCACAGAACAATATACAGTCAGGACACAGAATTCACAAATTGATATACCTCTTTCAACTCTCTCTCTGACCTAAGGGGTCCTGCAGGACTCAAATAAAGGCATCCTTCTTTCATCTCACTGTCCGTCCTCACTCAAGAATCGGTTCCAGCAGGAGGTCTGTTTCTTCCACAGTCAGGCTGATGTCCAGATTCCCAGGAGAAAACAGAAGATGAGGATAATGAGTTAATATTAAAACAGAATGATTTGATTTAAAGAGATCAAACAGATGACCAACAAAGCTGTTTGGTTCATTTGGGATCAATGATCAAATGAAATAGCTGTGTTCTTTGCATTAAATTCATTGTGCTCTTGCTAGTGGTTCTTATGAGTCTGTTTGAAGTGAAAACATACCGAATTAATCCTTGGCTGTTGAATGAGGTTAATCTAATAAACAATCAAACAAACTAGCTCTCAGTTGTTAAATGAAATATGAAAAAATAGCCTCTAAGATCAAGTTCATAACTGTCAATGTCAATCCACCTCAAGATATAAACTCCTAGTACGGTATTGAAGATCAGACTCTATGATTTACTCATTTAACTGAGAAAACATATTTCTCTCAAAGGACTTCAAAAAGAACCAGCATTGATAATTTTTAATGGTTTACATGTTGCCATGGTTCTAAGAGACTCTCAGAATAACCCTAGTTTGCCATTTAAAGTAATTATATCCAACATAATTATAACTTATAATTATAACCAAAGGGTATAATTAATTTGATGACACATCATGCCATTTTGAGCCCAACCAATTACAAACTGAGATATGAATCATTTTGAAAATCATTCACTTTCACAATGAGGAGTTCAGAGGAAAAGTGAAAGAAAACACAAACACTGCCTTATAATAGACCCAAAGCAGTTCTCTGATTAGGCTGTTTGTATTCATCTCATGTTGGCGATCATTAGGTGAGTGGTGAGGAAGAGGAGGTTTTTGCAACCTGGTCTCATTGTGAAAATGTACCTCTGGCAACGTTTTTGCAAACCACCAAAATACGTACCAATATGTACATATCTCTGCAGTTTCAAAGTGAAATGAACACTAGAGGCAGTAAAACAGCAAGCACTTTTTATCGTTTTTTTTTTTTTCCATGTAAATGAATAAATTTTGGAGTTTGCGTCACTTAATCTGCTCCATATGCTCGGCTTTTTTTATATAATAAGTTTGCTCAGTAGCTCAGCTGGTACAGATTTGTACTTGTAATAATGAAAGCTCAGGTACGAATCCCGTGAAAGACAAGTCATGATAAAAGAGCTCAAAGATGAGTTCACAGAAGCTAACAAGACATGGTTACTATTGTATTTTTGTCACATTTGCTTTTGTTAACACTATCGGTTAGGTTTAGGGTTTAGTGTAGGTGTACGTTAAAAAAACAATGTCACAAAACGTCAGATTGACGCTCATCTGTTCCGGGAAAAAAACGAAGCTTTTGGCGGCACCCAGTGGACATATCACTTTGATATTCGCAGTGATATGTACATATTGGTACGTATTTTGGGGTTTGCAAAAACGTTGCCAGAGGTACATTTTCGCAATGAGACCAGGCTGGGTTTTTTCCACCTCACCTGGATGCTGAAGGCAGAGGTCATCTCTAGAGCTGTCAGTTCCTTGGAGTAAACAGAGTGTTCACAGAGAGCGACTGGAGAGTTGATGCGCAAAAGTAAGAGGTCGAAGACTCGCTGGACATATTTTAAATGAGTTTCAATTTAGATGAAAAGACCTTGCCTTGAAAGAAGCCTTATTGTGCAGAAAGACATTAGTCTAACTTCAAAAGGTTGGTGGCAAAAAGAAAGGGATGAAAAAGAGACTACGTGCAACTAAGTTAGTAGAACTTATTTAGTATGCTACCGTTCAAAATTTTGAGAATGGTAAAATGTTTTTGAAAAGATGTCATTGTATGACATATGAAAAAAATAATATTTTATAATGAATATATATGTTGAAAGAATGCTACGGTGCTAGCATGGAAACGTCATGTGACTACTCACTCAGGGATGCGTGATGTCTTGACAACACTCATTGACACTTCAAGATCACACACAGTCCTAAGAAACCTGGTATTTTTACAGGGTGTAAAAGAAAAACACAGGCTAAAAATGCACAAACATATGCACCAACCCACAGGAACAAGCACAGAAACAAACCAAATAACATTAGACTCAATAAACAACCAACCGGCTGAACAGCCATCTAGAGTACTGTATGTTTATGATGGAATGTCATATCTAGCTTCTAAAATAAAGATAGAATAAGAGTTCCTTAGGGCAGAGAGAGAAAAACAGAGGACTGTGGTCAAAATTTTTTGATGAAAGACGTGACCATGGATCATGACAGCAGAGACTCTGGAGGAGAAAGAGTGATGAAAGTCGTGTCACCCTCTCCCAGCAACAATAACATCCCTATGAACAGAATTCATTATTCATAATTACTCATGATTACATTTTCCAGAGAGACTTACAATGCTACTTTAACATTCCCTCTGTTGATTTATGCAATTCATTTTTTGCACTCACTACAAGGACAGGCAGAACAGATCTGACAGCATAAAGACCTCTTGGGCGCCACTGAAACCAGATGATGACATCTCTAATATCAACTGGCTGAAAATCAGATCCAAGTGGACTATAGAGATGTAAAGATTACTTGTGTAAGAGTCTGTTTAAGTAATAGGGAAGTTCTTAGGAAAAATCTAGGAGGTAGGAAGAAAGGTATAGGAAGGCATCGAGGCACGTCCAAATCCGTATAGCTTCACTTCCGGTCTCCTGCATGAGATACCTTCATCTAATCGATTTTTGAAGGCAGCATAGATGTGTCCTTCACTGCCTGTGATATCCAACAATCCTGTGCTTTCCATTTGTGACAGTTGAGCTAAAACAATAAAGATGGCATCTGAAAGGTGCTTTTGCTAGTCAGTTTGTGTGTAAATGTAAGTTTTTAACCAAACGTTTTCCACTTCATTTCTAGTGAGCAATTACTAGTAAAGTTATTCAACGTAATTTCGGGAGGAGTACGCCCATCTAATCTTCCAATTAATACCAAGGTATAAAACCAGAAGCTTACCTCTTCCCATTTTTAGTTCCTGCAGCATCCCTCCTCTTCCCCTGCTCCTCCTTTTGTACAATTTTGCCTGTTATAGGGGGGCAATCGGAGCTCGGGTAGAATATCCTCTCCGAGCCCCTCTATAGCAGACAGCAAGCCAAATGATATGGGCATAAATATTTGCTTAGTTTTCACCAAATCTCGCTCTATTTTGCTGTAGATCATAAACTGTTACGCTGCCTTAGAAGACTGTCTGAAATCGTTTTGTTAGGTACCTTTGTGCACAAACCCTTCTTGCAAAGTCATTGCCTATAAGACAGCAAGGTAACAAGTCAGCTGCCTAATTTTAATTTGCAGCCAAGAAATGGTGGGAGTGAGTCATGAAATCATTCACTCAACTGATTTGTTCACTAACATATTTATTCTGGAATGAAACAGAAATGAAAGCTCTAGCGTAAGTTCTGCCAGGAAGATTCAATGTTACGTCACTTATTACAATTAGACCTAACCAATCATGCCTAAATGCTCGGAGTATAAAAAAATAGGTACTTACAGATGTCTGAGTTTGCAGATGCTGACGGCAACATTTACCTCCATCCTCCCCACCACCACCAGGTTGGCAGTGTTGAGGAGTAGTTAACTACAAGTAGCTAAGCTACTAACTTAACTGCATTTTTCAGTAGCTTGTCAGTAGCTCAGTTGCTTTTAAAACAATGTAGCTTTTCCAGTAGCCAACTCATTTTCCCAGCAAGTAGTGGTGTAGCGCGACCAAAAGCTACATTAACTTATTTGATCACATACTAAAATCGCGCGTTACCACCATCTATTGTTTCATCGCGCATCTTGCGGCTTTACGGTTCACAGAGAAGAGATTGTCTGATGATTATGTAAAGGACGTACAGGAGTGGGTTGATAACTTCACACGAATCGACTAGTAAAGGTTACACTTGATTTATACAAACAAAAGATTAAAACGCTGTCTGCGTCGAAGTCTTCAAGCACATACAGGTGAATAATAGCCTTTTTAAATTGATTATCCTGCTCTATATATATATATATAGTTTAATCTAAAACCGCCATAGTTTAATCTGCCCCAACAGTTTTATAAAGAACCTGAAAGATCACTAATGTGGAGTTTGCGTCATTGCACTGGCAAAGCATCTGTCAATTGTACAGAAAACAATATTGTGATATAGTTTAGTGCACTTATCCCACGGCAAAGGATCTGATCAAATTGAATAGGTCACGCGGGTTGCAGAATTAATTCCACAATGTTCACACAAGTAGCGCATGATTCGCGTCTCAGAGCGGCTCTGATCACACACCATGATGCGTCACTGCACGTGCTGTGAGTTTACCTGCATTTTGTCTACTCCTGTGTACCCAAGTTGCTTATATTTGGTTCTTGCTTTGATGTGACATGACATTTGTAGCGATTTGGCACTTTGACAGTCAGTTTGAGATATAGACTACATTTAAGTATTGTATATTTGGATAGTTACAAAATAAAACTTTACTCCTATCATAATCGTATTGCATTGTGTTGCTTTAAACCCCAAACATTTAACTTAAAACATTCTTCATTAACGATTATTCAGTTATTGTAAATATGCAATTTAATTGTAAAGAAGAAAAAAAAAGAAAAAAAAAATCAAAGTAGTTTCGATGTAGCTAGCTACATTTTGTTAGTAACTTGTAGTGTATCTAACTACTTTTTAAGAAGGGTAGCTTGACTGTAACTACTTTCATGTATAAGTAGCTTGTAGCTTGTCAAACTACTGTTTCAGAGTAGCTTCCCCAAAACTGCAGGTTGGTCCCCGACTATACCTCCCGGGGGGGTCGACTGCGCCCCAGCCTTCATCTCCAGGCAGGAAATGCAGAGTCCGTTACCCTCGAGATGAGAGCTATGGACGGGGCCAACACCAAAGAAACTCTAAATATAATACTTGCTGGTCTATTAATAAATATGTTACTTCATTGTACTTCATCTGGCCTCTCGAGTCTTTCTGGTAGAACTACTGTGTATGCATGTTGCTCAGAGACTAAGTTACTCATTATTACCTGTTTATTTAACTTTTGCATAAAAGCACTGATTGCATATCAACAATTATTTTACCCAAAATATCTTAATAAAATCTTTGTGATGTGACAAAAATAGTGATTTGATTGTTTGGTGTGATTTGAAGTATGGCTCCATGTTCAGTAATTAGATATATTAGGGTGAATGGAACCATTTTCAGTATGTAAAGAAATGAAATACTAATTTTAAAAGTAAAGGGCTTACAACAATCATCCTAGCGTGGATTCTAACGTGACTCATTATCTGAGACTTTGTGCGGACCAACTTCAAATAGTTGTTAGACAGAAACATTTACATAAACCCAAACCCTTCATTGTCCTTCTGCATAGGCCTATTTTAGCATGGGACTAATCTGATCCGCCAAATAGGGAGTGACTCATGTTGTGTTTTAGATGTAATCCTTAACAAATTGGTCAAGTTCATGTCAGAAGTAACACACTTGTTATGCGCTCATACTTTCAGGTGGTTGGGTTGCTTAATAACTCCTCCTTTGTTATTATACGAGTTTGTTAGCCCTGCAAAAAGGATCCTCAAATCATAACGTTTCTGAGATATTCCTATTTACTTTTACTTTTTCATCCTTTTGTTAGAGATTGGAAAAATAATTGCTCTCTTTGTGTTGCTTTAGGGCCAACTGGATTGTGCTCGAACTGCTAAGTGTTCAGCTGTCAAAGCTGACAGAGAAAGGATAGCATGAATATTCCTGCCCCACATTTTTGCACTCTACAGGAGGTGTTTGTGTGTAGCATTCTTAAATCAAGCAACATGCTGCTCCCTGTAATGAGAATAATAATACTGTCCCAACAGTAATCATAATATTGTTTTGAATTATTTAATGATCTAATTGCTGTTTCCCTGGGACAACTGAATATGAATGTGTTTTTGTGTGTGTGTGTGTCAAAACATAGTTGGTAAACAGAATTAGAATGAAACAGTACTATGAATTTCCACTATGCTTACAGTTGCTCATACCTAGAGTTTGTTCAAACCTCTAACCCTATTTTGAATGTATATTGATTGTAAAGTGACCTTGAGCTTTTGGACCATTAATAGAACCAGTTATGCTCTGTTTAGTTTTATTTTCATGGACTTTTAGGCTGTTTCAATATGCATTCTTAAGCAATCCTGCATACGTGTGATCTTGTATACGTCATCAGCAAATGTCAAAGTTCAATTCCAATACTCAAGAACGCGAGTACAGAGGACGCATGAAAGTACCTGGATGTGTTCTTGATATCAAGGATGCATCGAATGCAGACTTGAGAGAATCGAACCGTGAAAAATCCCTGAAGAGGCTGCGGGTGTAAGCTTTAAACTTCCCGTTCTCACGTAAGAGATTCCTGTTGCAATGTATCAATACCACATAAGTTATCAGCAAATATTAGAATCTTGCCTGAAGTAGTAGGTCCCCCATTCACCTACTGTTCTTATATCTATGGTCGAGGGTGGCTCCGCCGGGAGGAGCTTGTCTCCGGTTCCGGGTTGCGCTGAGTAACTGTGCGTTTACACCGCCGCCGGCGAGAGCGTCAAAGTGGCCGGAAGTCATTCATTTTCAATGGGAGCCCGGCGGCGAGCTCCGGCGAGAGTGGCGCGGCGCGTCTTCGACGATTTGGGCGTCGAGGAGAGTTGAAATCAAGTCAACTTTATGGTAATGAGCTATGACGCGTTTCGGCGGCAACCAATGGGAATGTAGTAGTGCTCCCAAGGGGGTAATCCAGCCCCCGGAAACTGTACCCTCCATAGGCGCGGCCATTGCTAACCAAGCCATCACCTGCTGTTAGCATCCCATTGACTCCCATTCATTTTGGCCTCACTTTGACAGTGAATATCTTTACATCTGAGGCGTTTAAAGACTCTATTCGTCCATTGTTTATTTCTTAACAAACACGACAATGTATAAAAGGCTCCATTACCTTGTATCTTACACTTCTGAAGCTGTTTCTGTAAAATATAGGCTAACGATTGCGTCATAACCACGCGACTGTTGCGCTGTTGAGCAAATTACCGTATAGACCTGAAGAGAAGCTCGTAGGCAATCTTTTACTGTCTATGAGGCAATCGGGGGGACATGGAGGCATAAACGCAGATAGAGATGTTGCAGATCCTGCTTCATTCATCAAAAGTTGCTCCTGCTCACTCTCTCTGTCTCTGCAAGATTCGGTGATTCAGATTTACGTTGCACAACTACTAGAAGACTTGCCACTGTCGGACAGGTTGCTCACGTCACATCTACGTCGTCAAGCTCAGTCTGAGGCTGCGCAGTACGCTCAGCCATCAGGAAGTGAGTGCTTCTATCTGACTTCAATTATCTCCGTTGAAGTCTATGGGCTCGCTCTGTCCATTTCTTTTACTGTCTATGAGTGCTCCGCTTGAGAGGATTCCAGAGAACGCAATGCTGTAAACTTTGGTTCCGACCACATTAGTTCCCAAGAAAAATAGAGGAGAGGTTGATCACTGCTGGTGCGGCGGGTTTGATAAGAAGACGCGCAACATTATTTATACTCCGCACAAATGGCTTTTAATTGGTTTATTTCGTTAGCAAACATGTAACTATAATTGTTAAGTTCTTTCCATCGATCTGCTTATTTTTAACTTCCACATTTAAATGATTTCATGAGGTTATATTACACGTTTGTACCCTACTAGTCTGCACAAACGCTGATCAACATGATTGTTTGCTTTGTTGCCCCTTTAAATGCAGTTTTAAAAAAGACCAAGCATTTGATCTACGTCAGAGCGGCAGTGCGTCCACGAATCTTTCTACAGCGTCGATGGCAGGGCGGCCAGAGTGAAATTTGACGCTCTCGCAGGCGGCGGTGTGAACGCACAGTAAGGCTTCGTCGTTGCTACGCAACTGCTGGATGTACTCACTGAAATTAGTCGGCGAGGTTCAGACGGAGTTGTTGAGTTCAGAAAGAGCTTTAGTGGCTCTTAGTGCTGGTGAAACGTGCAGGCAAGAAGATGATGAAGCCAGCACGAGTCAGCCACGGTGTGGTCACTGCAAACAGTGGCTAGACGCACAAAACAAGAACCAATTGGGAGGGGTGGAGGTACTGGTTTGCTCATCTCAAATGATTGGAAATTTGAGCCCATTACATCTCTATCTGGCAACCGCTCTTTTGAATCACACTCAATCACTATCACTCATCCTGCTAAAATCCATGTTGTAGTTATTTATCGCCCTCCAGGTCAACTGGGTAACTTCTTAGAGGAATTGGATATTTTCCTCTCTCACTTCCCTGAGGATGGCACTCCTCTGGTACTGCTTGGTGACTTCAACATCCACCTTGATAAACCCCAGGCTGCTGACTTCACTACTCTTCTGACCTCATTTGACCTCATGCGAGTATCTACTACAGCTACTCACAAATCAGGTAACCATCTGGACCTTATCTACACGCGCTATTGCTCCACAAACAACACTTTAGTTACTCCACTGCACACCTCAGATCACTTTCTCATCACTCTTAACCTCATACTGACTCCTGACACAACACACACTCCCCCACAGATCACCTTTCGGCGTAATCTACGCTCGCTCTCTCCCTCCCGTCTAGCCACTATGGTTTCATCCTCACTCCCTCCACCTGCTCAGTTCTCAGCACTAGACACTAACAGTGCTACTGACACTATTTGCTCCACTCTAACATCCTGCTTAGACAACCTCTGTCCCCTTACATCCAGTTCAGCCCGCACCACCCCCTCTGCCCCCTGGCTGTCTGATGTTCTCCGCGAACATCGCTCTGGACTCCGGGCGGCAGAGAGGAAGTGGCGCAAAACTAAAAACGCTACTGACCTAACCCTGTATCAGTCTCTTCTTGCTTCATTCTCTACTAATGTCTCCACTGCTAAAACTACATACTACCACAACAAAATCAACAACTGCTCTGACTCTCGTGCACTTTACAAAACATTCTCTTCGCTCCTTTGTCCTCCTCCTCCCCCTCCTTCATCAACTCTTACAGCTGATGACTTTGCATCATTTTTCACAAACAAAACCTCCTCCATCAGCAGTCAATTCTCCACACCACAAACTGACACACACATCTCAACAACCATCACACACACGCTCCCCTCCTTCTCTCTGCTCTCTGAAGCAGATGTCTCCAAACTCATCCTATCCAATCATCCCACTACCTGTCCGCTTGATCCTATCCCCACCCACCTCCTTCAGGCCATTTCTTCTTCTGTTACTCCTTCACTCACTCACATTGTCAACACCTCTCTTCACACCGGGACCTTCCCCACAGCATTTAAGCAGGCTCGGGTAACCCCACTGCTTAAGAAACCCTCTCTAAACCCAGCACTTTTAGAAAACTACAGACCGGTATCCCTTCTTCCTTTCATTGCAAAGACACTTGAGCGAGTGGTGTTTAACCAGCTGTCTACGTTTCTTGAACAGAACAACCTCCTGGACATCAACCAATCCGGCTTCAAAAGCGGGCTCTCAACTGAGACTGCCCTGCTCTCGGTTACGGAGGCACTCAGACAGGCAAGAGCAGCTTCCAAATCCACAGTACTTATCTTACTGGATTTGTCTGCTGCTTTTGACACAGTTAATCACCAGATCCTCCTGTCAACTCTCATGAAGATGGGCATCTCAGGAACTGCTCTCCAGTGGTTCAAGTCTTACCTCTCAGGTAGGTCCTTCAGGGTGTCATGGAGAGGTGAAGTGTCTAAGTCACATCATCTAGCTACAGGAGTTCCCCAGGGCTCAGTGCTTGGACCACTTCTCTTCTCCATCTACATGTCATCATTGGGATCTGTCATTCAGAAACATGGCTTTTCCTATCACTGCTATGCCGACGACACTCAACTCTACTTCTCATTTCAACCAGATGATCCATCGGTTGGTGTTCGTATCGCTGCCTGCCTAACAGACATTTCTGCCTGGATGAAGGAACATCACCTTCAACTTAACCTTGCAAAGACAGAACTTCTTGTTGTCTCTGCCAACCCAGCACTTCACCACAATCTCTCCATTCAGCTAGGTTCATCAACCATAACTCCGTCCAGGACAGCCAGGAACCTTGGAGTTGTGATTGATGATCAGCTAAAATTCACTGACCACATTACTGCAACAACCCAATCCTGTAGATTTGTAAGACCCTGTAGACCCTTCCTATCAGAGCATGCCACACAACTACTGGTCCAAGCTCTTGTTCTCTCCAGACTGGACTACTGTAATGCTCTTCTAGCGGGCCTTCCGGCATGCACTATCAAACCCTTGCAACTGATCCAGAATGCAGCGGCGAGGTTGGTCTTTAATGAGCCGAAGAGAGCGCACGTCACGCCTCTCTTCATCAGTCTGCACTGGCTGCCAATAGCTGCTCGCATCAAATTCAAGGCACTGGTGCTCGCCTTCAAAGCAACCACTGGCTCTGCACCAATATACCTAAACTCGCTCGTTCAGACCTACACACCCTCCAGGAACTTACGTTCTGCTAGTGAACGACGCCTTGTGGTGCCATACCAGAGAGGCATGAAATCGCTCTCACGGAGCTTTTCCTGGGCTGTTCCCACCTGGTGGAATGACCTGCCTATCTCAATTCGTGCGGCCGAGTCTGTAGCCATTTTCAAAAAACACCTAAAGACACATCTCTTCCAGCAGCACCTGACCAATCAAGAATAGCACTTATCATTCTATTCATTTTCTGTCTGTCTAATTTATTAAAAAATAAAATAAAAAATAAAATAAAAAAAAAACTGTCCTGTGTGTTCTGAGCTAGATTAACTGAGACTTGCTACAGCACTTGCATACTGTTGCCCTTGACTGTTCTAGTTGCTTCTTTTGCTCTCATTTGTAAGTCGCTTTGGATAAAAGCGTCTGCTAAATGACTAAATGTAAATGTAAATGTATGGGTCATCATTTATCTATTTCATACATACCAAACAGCACATGTTTCCCATTTATGGCGGGCATGATGATAGCGATTATGATGGGGTAACTGTCTAGTTATATAACACTCCACAGATCCTATGAGACATACATAATGCATTGATACACGTTGTCAGGAGATTTCTTAGTGATTTCCCCGGTACTTAAACATATATTTAAAAGGAGAACATGCAAAAATCTGTGGCACTGAAATTGTTTCACCCATCGTGCGTGATTCATATAGTTCAGTTTTTAGTTCAGTTTTTACATAGAAGTCTTTGTATTTGAATTACAAAGAGGGTCTTTGAGAAGTGGTCATTGTCAAAGGAGGGGGAGTGTGTCTTAGCCAGGGGCGTCGCACCCGTGGGGGATCTGGGTGTTTTACAGTTTTTCTCAATTGCTAAGACACATTTCTTGAAAGCTGCTCTCCTTTTCTCTAAACTGTGAACACAAAACCCAATTTTCAAGCTACATTCACAAAACCTCAGACTCTTCTTTCAAAACCAAACTTTCACCTCAAAACAGTTCAATCTGTGCTCAAAACTGAACTATGTTGTCAAATCGTGCCCCGCGTCAATCAAAATTAAAAACACTACTGAACAGTCACTAAACACTACGTAGAAAAATAGAAAACACAATGTTCAGGACATGAAGCTGGAGAAATAAATGTTTATTGTTCACTGTAGGCTAAATGCATGTTGCAAAACAAAAAAAAACCTGTTCATTTAGCACTTGTACAAAAAGACAAAACAGAAATCTTATGCATTTGCCACTTGTGTACAGTAAGCCCATGTGAAAATAAAGTACAAAAATATACATGGAATACTTGGCCTACGAACAGTTAGACCAACCCTCCAATACAATACTACAGTATATTGGTACAGTGATGTACTGAAACATATATTTACTTACAGTATACTGTGGTACAGTATATAGTATGTCATACAATAATTGCTGTCAACATTTACATACTGTACTATAATGTCAAAAAAAGGTAATTACCTGTTCTCTTCTCTAAATCTTCGGATTATGGTGGACACAGTGAATCTACTGATGTTTGGTTGTACCCTTTGTCCAGCCTCCCTCATGCTCATACCATGGACAAGAACATGGTCAATTACAGTAGCTCTGATTTCATCAGGAATTACTGTTCTTTGTCTTCGCTGATCACCTCGACCACCTTGACCTCCTCTCACACGAACTCTTCCTCTCAGATTTCTATCCATTGTAGGGCCTCACAAACCAGTGCTCTCTGAACTGGCTTACTGTATATGTTCCCTCACATCATTAGCCACAAGTGTGATCAATTTTGAGTTGTTGTGTTCAAGTGGTGACATCTGTGCTTTAATTGTGTTTGACTTTTGTCACCTGTGCTCACCATTTTGCAGCACGGGTGCATCACAATGAAAATGTGTTGGCAAGTTGTGTCTAAATAGGTGAAAAGTGCTTATGGTTTTGCCAAAAGAGTGATTGATTCAATCAGTGGGTTCAGGCAACTGAGCATTTGGTTCAGACAATAGGGTTTAGTGTTTTAGCAATTGAGAAAAACTGTAACACCCATACTTTTCCCGGTGAGAGGGTTCAACACCCACACTTTTTCTGCAGTTTTCCCGCAGTTTTGCACAATAGAAAAGATTTAATGACCAAATCTGATTATGGTTACACTTAAAATAGTTTCAAAATGGATGAATGAGATGATAAACTTATACCATTAATCGTACACAGCATGAAAACAATGTTACCTGAGAGAGAGAGAGAGAGAGAGAGAGAGAGAGAGAGAGAGAGAGAGAGAGAGGTTTACACATCTTTATTTTTATCCTTGATCATATTTCATTCCAATATCATTCAAAAAACTACAAAACCTTAAAAAATTCAAAATTACAAAAAATTTAAATTAAAATAAAAACAGCAACAAAAACGTCCAATCAAAAAAGATTTTCACCCTTTCATTAAATCTTTAAAACCAACACTTCATCCTGCCCAACCTCACACAAACCCCTTCCCACAGACCATATTGCAGAAAATTCTATAATATTATTAACTAATTTAAAATAAGCAAATTCTGTTTTGATTCGAGCAGCCACCATCCCTTTCAGAACTCTTTCTGCATCAACTGAACCAGTACCCAATGTTTTGTTTTTCCTAGTTCTCCAAATTGCCATTTTGGCTGATCCCACAAGGTAATTTAACAAAACCACTTTTTTCCGTTCACTGACTTTGTACATTGGACCACTGATAAAAACTTGATAGGAAAATTCTTCACCCATACTTTCAAAACAATCCTTTAAAAAATAAAAAAGACCTCTTAACCTCCCACACTGGATAAACAAATGATCAACCGTTTCATCCATCCCACAAAAGAGACACTCCCTCCCTACTTCTGGATTCAGGTGCGCCACGTGTCTGTTTGTTGCTATTATGCCATAGATGAGTCTCCACTGTAAATCTGCTGTACGTTTCTCAATAGGAGGCTTGTACAGAGATCTCCAGCATCCTCTAAAGTCTGGCCCAAACACTTCTGGCCACCTCCATGTTCTGACTCTTCTCAAGACAGTCTGATGTGACACTTTAACACACACAACGTATAGAGCCTTTTTACCAATGTCTTGAAATAATCCCAACTCTGGAGTTTTAAAGGATAAAAAGGTATCTTCATTCTGAATTTCCTGTGCAGCAGAGACTCTTATGGGTGGAAAACTGTAGCTCCGTTCTTCCAAAGGAATTTCTAATGCTTCTCTGCCTGCTCCAGGCAGCGCTGCACGTACTTCCATTAACATCTGGTCCAGCAGACGTAAAGAGCGTATTCCTGTCTCGTTCCGGATCGAAAGTGCTGTCCTCCACTTGTTGCCGTCTCTTAGATGTTCGATTTTTATGCATCCAGCTCTGACCAGACAGTTCCTCACACTGCTTGAAGACAACATTTTTGTTGGTATCAGAGGGTTATGAAACAATGGTTCTTCCAATAACCAGTCCTGTGGTCGCAACATTTCTCTGGTCACAGTAAAAGTCATATTCCACACTTTTAGCATGGATTGGTAAAAAGAAGTCAAATGGTTCAAATCCAGTTCATTCACTTTCAGTAAGAACAGCTGTCTGTCATATCCCAGATTCGATGTTCTCCTTAACAGAGCGTATGCCACATTTGTCCACTCCACATCCTCTTCATATAATAGTCTCTGCGCTGCTTGTAATCGGAAAGTGCAAATCCTGCTTCTGATGTCAATCAGACTTTGTCCGCCCTCATGGGTTGGAAGATACAAAACTGACGCAGGAATCCAGTGCTGCCCTGTCCAAAAAAACTCCACCAACTTTCTCTGGATACTTTTAACAAGGTCCTCTGGTGGCTCTAAGACGCTCAATCGGTGCCATAACATGGAAGCAGCCAGGTTATTTATAACCAAAACTCTACCCCTGTAGGATAGCTCTGGCAATAGCCATTTCCATTTAGACAACTTGGCAGACACCTTCTCCAGCAAACCTTCCCAGTTCTTATCCCTATAACTTTCTACTCCTAAAAACACTCCAAGAATTTTTATACCTTCTCTTCCCCAAAATAATCCCCCAGGAAGTGAAGGTGGCCCACCATTCTCCCACTGACCAACAATAAAACCATTACTTTTTCCCCAATTTACTTTAGCCGAAGACGCTTTCTCGTAAACATCTAGACACTCACATACAACATTTACATCTTTTTGGCTGGTAACAAAAACAGTTACATCATCGGCATAAGCAGACAAAAAGCATCTTGAATCTCTTGGGTCACCTGGAACCATAAAACCCCTTAATTCATTCCTTAGTTTACATAAAAGGGGCTCAATTGCTAGGCTATAAAGCTGCCCTGAGAGAGGACACCCCTGCCGAATACCTCTTCCCACAGGCACTGGATAAGTTAGACCAGTCCCCATCTTGAGCATTATTGAAGCACCATTATATAACAAACGTATCCATGAGATAAAAACATTCCCAAATCCAAAAGATTCCAAGACTTTAAAAATGTACTCATGACCCACCCGATCAAAAGCTTTCTCCTGATCGATAGAAAAAAAACCCACATCACAATTTTCATTAATAGACACATCCATAACATCTCTTATTAAAAACAGATTGTCCATGATTGTGCGACCCGGAATACAATATGTTTGGTCTCTTCTGACCACAATATGTAAATATTTTTTTAACCTATTGGCTAAAACTTTAGCCAATATTTTATAGTCCGAGCACATCAAAGACACAGGTCGCCAATTTTTTAATAAACCTAGATCTCCATTTTTTGGTATTAGAGAGATCACAGCCCTCTGACAACTAGTTGGTAATGTGCCTTTTTCAAAACACTCACAACAAACTTCATACAAATCTTCACCTAAAACATTCCAAAAAGTCTTATAGAATTCAGCAGGTAAACCATCTATTCCTGGTGCACGCCCAGTGGAAAGTTGTTGGACTGCATCTGAAAGTTCATTAAAGTTGATCATGATATCGAGATTTTTCTTATCTTCAGGTTGCAACTTTGGTAGTCCTTGTAATAATTGTGCCATATTCTCAGAGTCACAGTCAGTGTGTCCATACAAATCAGCATAAAAATCCATTGCCATTTTCCTCATCTCTGTTGGATTTGATGTTAATGTTCCATTTTCCTTGCGCAGATGAAGCATTCGCTTTTGTTGTGCAACTTTCCGCTCCAGATTAAAAAAATAAGAAGTGGGAGAGTCAATGTCCTTGATAGAAGAAATTCTTGCTCTAATTAGAGCACCCTTTGCTCTTTCCTCTAAAATAGATCTTAATTCAAATTTCTTATTCCTTAAACCATTTGGCAAACCCAAGACATTTACATCCATCACACTTTCCATAGCTTTTATTTCCTTCTCCAACTGCTCAATTCTCTCTTTTACACACACAGTATTGCTATAGGAAAAGTTCTGACAAAAAACCTTTATCTGCGTTTTCCCCACCTCCCACCACTGTATCTTTTTTTCAAAATTACCTTTATTCAATTTCCACCTTTTCCAAAAATCACGGAATTTCTCACAAAAAGACCCATCCTGCAGCAGTTTAGTATTAAAATGCCAATAAAACCTGGGGCGTGCTGAAGCAATAATATTAAAATCCATGGTCACAATGTGATGATCAGAAAAACCATTAGGGAAAATGTTTGCATTGAATACTCTATTCATAGATGTTTTACTTATATATATTCTGTCTAGTCTCGCTCCAGTAACATTAGAGTCTAATATTTTAATCCATGTATATTGTCTAATTGTTGGATTCATATTCCTCCACACATCCATTAGCTCAAACTCCTTAATAATATCCAGAAGAGCATTACTTGACAGTGGATGGGATTCCTCCCTGTTCCTATCTAAAAGAAAATTTGTGGTGCAATTCCAATCACCGCCCATTATTATGCAAGAATCATTATCACATTTTCTTAATGCACTCTGTAACTTTCTAAATAATAATACACGATCTGATCCATTGTTTGGAGCATAAACATTTATGAAAGAACATTTTAACTCATTAACTACTCCTGTGACCATTAAAACTCTGCCCTTTTCTATTTCTTCAGTTGATATAATTTTCATGTTCAAATTTTTTGAAAAAAGAATAGCTACCCCAGTACTCATATTTGACCCATGACTGAAAACACTCTCAGCCTCCCACCATCTACGCCATTCTAATTCATTTTTACAATCTGTATGCGTTTCTTGCAAAAAAGAAACATTTACATTCTTAATTTTGATTAATTCTGCCACCATTGCTCTCTTGCTCCTGTCTCTCCCCCCATTAATGTTAAAAGAGGCTACCCTTATCATCTCCATAGAAAATATAAAGAGAGGGAAAAGGGAGACAAAAAGAAATAAAGAGTATAGTAAAGTCACCCTGAGTGGTATATAAAACATTGATTCAATTATTTAAATTTACGTTTTGTAGGGACTTTACCCTTTCGCAGTTTCACAAGAAACTTCTTTAAACGAAACCTCTTTCTTTGACTGAGTCCATCTTCTCCAACCTTTCTCTGCCAATAAAGAACAGAGGTCTCAAACCTTTTCAGATCAGAAAAATAATTCCGCACATCAACAGATTTTCCAAACGTTTCATCCAAGAATTTGTTTATTTCATCTAGTGAATAAACCTGCTCACATCCTATTTGTGAAACGTCTGACACGTCTGAGAAATCAGACAATACACCACCACCATCATCATCATCATCATCATCATCATCGTCCTCATCAGCATCCATTTCCTCACCAACCATTTCTGATTGCACTTTCTTAGTCAAAGATACGATCCTTCCTCTTTCCAAAACATCACCTTTCAGAGCGTTTGCACCATCATTCTTCTGGCCTATTTCCTCTGGATTCTCCACAGCCTCAACCTGCTCAGACACTTGTACCATAATACTTCTCCCATCAGAAGCAACAGTTACATCAGTTCCAACATCAACTTTATTCATTTTTCCCTGTTTTGTCTTAGGATCAAGACTTATCTCTGTATTATTTTCCTTCCCAGTTGAAACCACATTCTGATCTTCATTAATCACCATTACTGCTTCATTTGATTCGATAATCTTTTGCACATCATTTTCCTTCCTCTCACTTGAAATATTACTTGGGCCTGCTTCATTCTCAGATTCAACTCTATGAGGACAAGACAGCCGAACATGTCCAATATTCCCACAATCAAAACAGCGCATCTCTCCAGTGCTCGCGTACATCATATACGATTTGCCCTCAAAAACACATCTAAATGATATATTCAGCGTTGGTGTATTTAAAAACATGAACACCTGCCGCCTGAACGACATTACATGTTTTAAAGCGGCATGTTTACATCCAAGTGGAACCGTTCTAATTCCACTGGCGAGTTTACCAAAACGAGAAAGCTCTCGTTCAATGTCAGCGTCAGGTATAAAAGTTGGAACATTAGAAACAATCACCTTCGTCGTGATTGAAACTAGTGGTTGAACAGGAATAAAAGTGCCACTCACCGAAATCCCGCTCTCTATCAAACTATGGACAAGATTTTCTTCCTTCAAAAATACCACCACAGCCCTGTTCATCCTCGACGCCGAAATGATATTGTCATGCCCCACGCGCTCTGCCACATCCAGTAGCACGTCCTCCACCGGTACACCTGTTTGGGTCACACACCTAATCCCATGCCGAAGCGACAGGGCTGACGCCTGCACACTCGCGTGAGACGCC